>NC_047121.1:4196679-4509804 GCF_902500255.1 Thalassophryne amazonica
TCTGCCTGCCTGTCTGTTTGTTTTTTCTGTCTGCTGCTTGTCTGTTTTTCTGTCTGTCTGCTTGTCTGTTTGTTTTTCTGTCTACCTGCCTGTCTGTTTGTTTTTCTGTCTGTCTGTCTGTCTGCCTGCCTGTCTGTTTGTTTTTCTGTCTGCCTGCTTGTTTTTCTGTCTGTCTGCTTGTCTGTTGTTTTTCTGTCTGCCTGCCTGCCTGTTTGTTTTTCTGTCTGTCTGCTTGTCTGTTTTTTTCTGTCTGCCTGCCTGCCTGTTTGTTTTTCTGTCTGTCTGCTTGTCTGTCTGTTTTTCTGTCTGCCTGCTTGTCTGTTTGTTTTTCTGTCTGTCTGCTTGTCTGTTTGTTTTTCTGTCTGCCTGCTTGTCTGTTTGTTTTTCTGTCTGCCTGCCTGCCTGTTTTTCTGTCTGCCTGTTTGTTTTTCTGTCTGCCTGTCTGTTTGTTTTTCTGTCTGCCTGCTTGTCTGTTTGTTTTTCTGTCTGCCTGCCTGCCTGTTTGTTTTTCTGTCTGCCTGTTTGTTTTTCTGTCTGTCTGTTTGTTTTTCTGCCTGTCTGTTTGTTTTTCTGTCTGCCTGCTTGTCTGTTTGTTTTTCTGTCTGCCTGCCTGCCTGTTTGTTTTTCTGTCTGCCTGTTTGTTTTTCTGCCTGTCTGTCTGTTTTTCTGTCTGCCTGTTTGTTTTTCTGTCTGCCTGTCTGTTTGTTTTTCTGTCTGCCTGCTTGTCTGTTTGTTTTTCTGTCTGCCTGCCTGCCTGTTTGTTTTTCTGTCTGCCTGTTTGTTTTTCTGTCTGTCTGTTTGTTTTTCTGCCTGTCTTTTGTTTTTCTGTTCTGCCTGCTTGTCGTTGGTTTTTTCTGTCTGCCTGTTTTTTGTTCTTGTGCCTGTTTGTTTTTCTGTCTGCCTGTTTGTTTTTTCTGCCTGTCGTCTGTTTTTCTTGCCTGCCTGTTTGTTTTTCTTCCTGTCTGTTTGTTTTTCTGTCTGCCTGCTTGCCTGTTTGTTTTTTTTTCTGTCTGCCTGTTTGTTTTTTGTCTGTCTGTCTGCCTGTCGTTAGTTTTTCTGTGCTGCCTCTGTTTGTTTTCTGTCTGCCTGTCTGTTTGTTTTTCTGCCTACTTGTCTGTTTGTTTTTCTGTCTGCCTGTCTGTTTGTTTTTCTGCCTGTCTGTTTGTTTTTCTGCCTGCTTGTCTGTTTGTTTTTCTGTCTGTCTGCCTGTCTGTTTGTTTTTCTGTCTGCCTGTCTGTCTGTTTTTCTGCCTGTCTGTTTGTTTTTCTGCCTGCTTGTCTGTTTGTTTTTCTGTCTGCCTGCCTGCCTGTTTGTTTTTCTGTCTGTCTGTTTGTTTTTCTGCCTGTCTGTTTGTTTTTCTGTCTGCCTGCTTGTCTGTTTGTTTTTCTGTCTGCCTGCCTGCCTGTTTGTTTTTCTGTGTGCCTGTTTGTTTTTCTGTCTGCCTGTTTGTTTTTCTGCCTGTCTGTCTGTTTTTCTGCCTGTCTGTCTGTTTTTCTGCCTGCCTGTTTGTTTTTCTTCCTGTCTGTTTGTTTTTCTGTCTGCCTGCTTGCCTGTTTGTTTTTCTGTCTGCCTGTCTGTTTGTTTTTCTGCCTGCCTGTTTGTTTTTCTTCCTGTCTGTTTGTTTTTCTGTCTGCCTACTTGTCTGTTTGTTTTTCTGTCTGCCTGTCTGTTTGTTTTTCTGCCTGTCTGTTTGTTTTTCTGCCTGCTTGTCTGTTTGTTTTTCTGTCTGTCTGCCTGTCTGTTTGTTTTTCTGTCTGCCTGTCTGTCTGTTTTTCTGCCTGTCTGTTTGTTTTTCTGCCTGCTTGTCTGTTTGTTTTTCTGTCTGCCTGCCTGCATGTTTGTTTTTCTGTCTGCCTGTTTGTTTTTCTGCCTGTCTGTTTGTTTTTCTGCCTGCTTGTCTGTTTGTTTTTCTGTCTGCCTGCCTGCATGTTTGTTTTTCTGTCTGCCTGCCTGTCTGTTTGTGTTTCTGTCTGCCTGCTTGTCTGTTTGTTTTTCTGTCTGTCTGCTTGTCTGTTTGTTTTTCTGTCTGCCTGTTTGTTTTTCTGTCTGCCTGTCTGTTTATTTTTCTGCCTGTCTGTTTGTTTTTCTGTCTGCCTGTTTGTTTTTCTGTCTGCCTGTCTGTTTATTTTTCTGCCTGTCTGTTTGTTTTTCTGTCTGCCTGCCTGCCTGTTTGTTTTTCTGTCTGTCTGCCTGTCTGTTTGTTTTTCTGTCTGCCTGTTTGTTTGTTTTTCTGTCTGCCTGTCTGTTTGTTTTTCTGTCTGCCTGTTTGTTTTTCTGTCTGCCTGTCTGTTTATTTTTCTGCCTGTCTGTTTGTTTTTCTGTCTGCCTGCCTGTTTGTTTTTCTGTCTGCCTGTTTGTTTTTCTGTCTGCCTGTCTGTTTATTTTTCTGCCTGTCTGTTTGTTTTTCTGTCTGCCTGCCTGCCTGTTTGTTTTTCTGTCTGTCTGCCTGTCTGTTTGTTTTTCTGTCTGCCTGTCTGTTTATTTTTCTGCCTGTCTGTTTGTTTTTCTGTCTGCCTGCCTGCCTGTTTGTTTTCTGTCTGCCTGTTTGTTTTTCTGTCTGCCTGTCTGTTTATTTTTCTGCCTGTCTGTTTGTTTTTCTGTCTGCCTGCCTGTCTGCCTGCCTGCCTGTCTGTTTTTCTGCCTGTCTGTTTGTTTTTCTGCCTGTTTGTTTTTCTGTCTGCCTGCTTGTCTGTTTGTTTTTCTGTCTGCCTGCCTGCCTGTCTGTTTTTCTGCCTGTCTGTTTGTTTTTCTGCCTGTTTGTTTTTCTGTCTGCCTGCTTGTCTGTTTGTTTTTCTGTCTGCCTGTTTGTTTTTCTGTCTGTCTGTCTGTTTGTTTGTTTTTCTGTCTGCCTGTTTGTTTTTCTGTCTGTCTGTCTGCCTGCCTGTTTGTTTTTCTGTCTGCCTGATTGTCTGTCTGTTTTTCTGTCTGCCTGCTTGTCTGTCTGTTTTTCTGCCTGTCTGTTTGTTTTTCTGTCTGCCTGTTTTTCTGTCTGCCTGTTTGTTTTTCTGTCTGTCTGTCTGTTTGTTTGTTTGTTTGTGAGCAGTCTGGATCACACAGTTTTTCATATAATGTTAGGAAATTTAAGATTCATATCCTGATAGGCAAGAAATGATTCAATTTTCAAGGTCACAGGTCAAAGGTAAAAGTCAGGAAAAAAATTTTACCTTAAAAAATAGGGGTTTTTCCAAGTCAGGAAAAATCTTGGAAAATTGAAAAAGAAAAAAACCCTATTTTTAACAGTGAGCAAATTTTCAAAAATCCATAACTGTCAAAAAACTTCAAATCTCTTTCATATTTGAGAGCGTTATGTTGGATGGTTTCCTTTATCAGATGACAAAGTTCAATCTGGATCTAAGCCAGATTACAGATTTTGTGGCCATTTAAATTAAACATTGAAAACCCCATTTTATGTATATTTTGCATTATATCAATCAAAAGTGCCTTAATCACTCTCATATTTCTGTTCTGGATTTACCGACACCACCAAAACAGGATGGAGGTTCCAATTTTATGCCTGTTTGTCTTCCAGTTATCAGTCGGAAACCAAGTGCCAAAAACCAACAACAAATTGTGCACAACAGAGAAAACCAATGTTCTGTAAACTTTTTCTGAAAAAAAAAAGAAAAAAAAAAATTCAGAAACCAAAAAAGTTGGAAAAAAAAAACCCTGACAACACCACAAAAAACTTTGGTTCAAGTACATGAATGAAATACATCCTCCTGACATTTGATCAGATCTAATTTAGTTTATGAAAACTCACTTCTAACAGGACTTTGACCATGAAAATTTTTTCCAAGGTAAAATTATGTGGAATTGGAAACTAGTGTTGGCGGAGGTTTGAGCACTATGTGTGCAGTGCTCTAGTTGTATATGTGGTCCTGTGCTAGACTGGTGGCTTGTCCAGATTGTAACTGCCTATGACTCCTGGAAAAGGCACCAGCAACCCCCCACCCCCCAATGACCTTTGATTGGAGGAAGCGGGTGTAGAAAATATGTGTGTGTTTATATATATACGTATGTATAATGATGCAAACTTTAAGCTTATGTTGATAAATGGCAGAGTCATCAAACAACTCCCAAGCAGCCAAGAAATGCAGCATGACAGAGTGTAATGTTAGAAGATGGTGAGCCCAAAAGGATCATGTTAAAAATACTAAGTCAGAAAAGCTTATTGCAATCCAAAACAAAGACTGAAAGACACATGTGTTAATGTGCTTTTATGAGCACTGATTTCAAATCAAAGCATTTTCTTCATAAAAAAAAAGAGATTTTTTTCTGAAAATATGTCTTGAAAAAGTGTGTGTGTCTGTGTGTGTGTGTGTGTGTGTGTGTGTGGGGGGGGGGGGGGGTGTTTATAATCAGGGCTGGAGCAGTAGAGTGATGTGATTTTACCGTCATCCAGCGTTTCACGTGAATTCAAAGGCAGATGATGGCGAACTGAGCACTTTACTGCCTTTATGTGATTACTGGAGAAATGTTGACCTTTTCCCTTCTGACTCATACAAGTTTCCTCACTTGTGTCCACAAGGGAGACTTCAGAACACGGAGTTCAAAGGAAACAGGCTTTTAAAACTTCTTTAGTCACATTGGTTTGCCGAGCAGCGTGAATAAGTACACGGAGGCTGTGACTTGTGCCTTTGAGACGGACCATAAAGAGGCCAGCCGGCAAACCCATCTGGCTGCTCCCGCGCTCGAGTCATCACTCGGCCTTTCTGCCATCTCATGAAAAGCAAAAGCCATGCAGAGCCCATATGTTTAACTTGGACAAACACAATCAGCTCATAATTCTGAGCAAGTAAAAGTCAGTAAAGTAGAATCAGCCCGTCTGTCTCTGTTGACTTTGTATATTGTCTCTGACACTGTTGGACGTCCTTATGGACAATGTTTCCGCTTGTTTCCTTCCCTCTCTAACTAAATCACTCGTTCATCCTTTCATAATCACACACTGCGTTTGTACTGCTGGATAAATTACCTGTGGATGAACTGGTTTTCCTCCAGGTACTGGCAGCCTTTAGCGATGTCTCTGGCCACGTTCAGAAGGTCCACCATGCTCAGACTGGACGGCTGCTCCTGAACGCACACAGAGACACAGAATGGGACTCGCTGAGAGACTAGAGAGAGGCTCAGTGTGACCTCACTCAGTACATTAGAGGCTACACAAGTCAAATGGTTCCATATGTTCACGTTTACATGATCTGAATGTGGATAATAAGATATTTGTGGGGCAGCAAAGTCAGTCTTGAAAACTTGACTTAGTGGTTTGCACTGTTGCCTCACTGCAAGAAGGGCATGGGCTTGATTCCCACCTGTGTGTGGAGTTTGCGTGTTCTCCCGGTGTTTGTGTGGGTTCCCTCCACAGACATGCAGGTTAGATGGACTGGAAACTTTAAATTGTCTGTAGGTGTGAATGCATTTGTTTGTCTGTATGTGACCCTGTGACAGACTGGCATCCTGTCCGGGGTGTAACCCGCCTCACACCCTGTGACTGCTGGCATAGGCTCCAGACCCACGCAACCCTTCATTGGAGTAAGCAAGTATGGAAAATGGATGGAAGATATTTTTGTTTATTTTATCCAGATCTGATTTTGTTTTTAACTTAAAGTTGTCTTGACTGTTCTGACAGTGGCGACATCACCACCCAATAAATATACTCAGATTGTACGACAGCTAACAGCAGCGTGTACGCGTGTCTGATGGTCACTAACTGTAACAATTCTTTCTGGATTCCAAAGATGTGGTTGTGATCTATGGTTCTGGGTTGGCATGACCCCCCCTTCCTCCCCAGAAAATTAAAAAACTCTATAGCCTTCTTCCTGCATTCTGGGACAATAAATACAGACTCTCGAGTCATCATTATTAATGCAAATTTTTGGTTTTAAACACTCACAATCTTGTAGTTGTTGTTCATTTGGCTGATCCCAGTTTTGTTCGGGGTTGCCACAGCGGATACAACCAGATCTGCATTGGTAATTGGCACAAGTTTTACGCCGGATGCCCTTCCTGACGCAACTCCAGTGTTACCTGGAGAAACACACACAGCTGCTGGTGTTCCAAAGAGGTCTCCCATCCAAGTACTAACCAGATCCTGCTGTGCTTAGCTTCTGAGATCTGATGGGATCAGACTGACACAGAGCAGATCGGCTGCTACTCAAAATCTTGTAGTCATTGTTTTTAATACACATTTTTGGTTTTAAACAATTAAAAACTTATAGTTACTGTTTTGATGCACATTTTTGATTTTAAACACTGAAAATCTTACTGTTATCATTTTTAATACAGATTTTTGGTTTTAAACAACATCTTATGATTATCATTTTTAATGCACATTTTTAGTGTTAAACAGTGGAAGTCTTATAGTCATTGTTTTTAATGCACATTTTTTTAAAATTTTAAACACTCAAAATCTTATAGTCATTTTAATGCATGTTTTTGCTTTTAAACAATTAATATCTTACCATTATCATTTTTGATGCACATTTTTTATTTTAAACACTGAAAATCTTACCGTTATCGGTTTTAATACACATTTTTGGTTTTAAACAATTAAAAAGTTATAGTCATTGTTTGGATGCACATTTTTGATTTTAAACACTGAAAATCTTACTGTTATCATTTTTAATACAGATTTTTGGTTTCAAACGACATCTTATGATTATCATTTTTAATGCACATTTTTAGTGTTCAACAGTGGAAGTCTTATATAGTCATTGTTTTTAATGCACATTTTAAAAAAAATTTTAAACACTCAAAATCTTATAGTCATTTTAATGCACGTTTTTGCTTTTAAACAATTAATATCTTACCATTATCATTTTTAATGTACATTTTTTATTTAAAACACTGAAAATCTTACTGTTATCGGTTTTAATACACATTTTTGGTTTTAAACAATTAAAAACTTATAGTTACTGTTTTGATGCACATTTTTGATTTTAAACACTGAAAATCTTACTGTTATCATTTTTAATACAGATTTTTGGTTTTAAACAACATCTTATGATTATCATTTTTAATGCACATTTTTAGTGTTAAACAGTGGAAGTCTTATAGTCATTGTTTTTAATGCACTTTTTTTTTATTTTAAACACTCAAAATCTTATAGTCATCATTTTTAATGCATGTTTTTGGTTTTAAACAATTAATATATTACCATTATCATTTTTTATGCACATTTTTTATTTTAAACATTCAAAATCTTATAGTCATCGTTTTTAATGATTTGATTTTAAGTCCTGGAAACCTAATTCTGGACATAGCAATGTTCATCAATCAGCCATTGTTTATACAAGACCTTTCCCATATTTTATCACACCTTTGATCAGTGGCTCAAGGAAGAGTAGTGTGTGTGTGTGTGTGTGTGTGTGTGTGTGTGTGGGGGGGGGGGGGGGGGTGATGTGTGAAAACCTCTCTAGATCCACCACTGCACCTGGCTGTCAAGTGAAAGCTCCTGGTGAATAATGTAACAGCATGCGGTTGCTGTTTTTTTTCCACATACATTTCAATCAATTTTTTTTTATATAGCGCCAAATCACAACAAACAGTTGCCCCAAGGCGCTTTATATTGTAAGGCAAAGCCATACAATAATTATGTAAAACCCCAACGGTCAAAACGACCCCCTGTGAGCAAGCACTTGGCTACAGTGGGAAGGAAAAACTCCCTTTTAACAGGAAGAAACCTCCAGCAGAACCAGGCTCAGGGAGGGGCAGTCTTCTGCTGGGACTGGTTGGGGCTGAGGGAGAGAACCAGGAAAAAGACATGCTGTGGAGGGGAGCAGAGATCAATCACTAATGATTAAATGCAGAGTGGTGCATACAGAGCAAAAAGAGAAAGAAACAGTGCATCATGGGAACCCCCCAGCAGTCTACGTCTATAGCAGCATAACTAAGGGATGGTTCAGGGTCACCTGATCCAGCCCTAACTATAAGCTTTAGCAAAAAGGAAAGTTTTAAGCCTAATCTTAAAAGTAGAGAGGGTGTCTGTCTCCCTGATCTGAATTGGGAGCTGGTTCCACAGGAGAGGAGCCTGAAAGCTGAAGGCTCTGCCTCCCATTCTACTCTTACAAACCCTAGGAACTACAAGTAAGCCTGCAGTCTGAGAGCGAAGCGCTCTATTGGGGTGATATGGTACTATGAGGTCCCTAAGATAAGATGGGACCTGATTATTCAAAACCTTATAAGTAAGAAGAAGAATTTTAAATTCTATTCTAGAATTAACAGGAAGCCAATGAAGAGAGGCCAATATGGGTGAGATATGCTCTCTCCTTCTAGTTAGATCATACATTTGGAATTAAATGATATCGATGACATCCAGTTTGGTTGAGTGCAGTGGAATAAGTCAATCTGTTGAGCTGCTGCAGGACCGACAGTCAAGTGCACATTAAAATACTCCATTTATTGATCAGCTTTACATTTTCCATCACTTATCAGGCAACGTGAGTGTCACACAGCGTGTTTGGGGGCCAATTTCAAGGTAATTTATCTCGATCACTGTATTTTAGCAGATTCGGTCAAAGTCATCAAGTATTCATATTTCACAATTATTTCACTAACAATGAGGCCATCAGTGACTAATCGCGAAGGTGGTTAACTAGCATGGAAGCTAGCACTGCTGCGTAACTTCAGAGGCTCACCAAGCCAGCTAGCATCGCTCACAAACACGTGTGCCGACTGTTAATGTGTACATCAGCTCCATTTACGTTGTTAAAGTTATTTATTGTACTAAATAATTGAACTTTTCAGTACTAACCCGCTTCATATTAGAGCTGAATTCCTGCTTTTAATACATTTCTTGTGACCACAGCCTTTGTTTGGATGGACAGATGTTCTGCTCCTCGGTCACACCGGGGAGCTCCTTCCCGGGGATCCTCAGGGGTTCCTGGACCAGATGGGATGCTGCACATAATTGCTCCATCATGCTGGGTTTACCCAGAGGTCCACACTGAGCTGGACGTGTCCGAGGGACGTCAAATGACTTAGAAGAAATCTCATTTCAGCCAGCTGTATCCACCAACTAATTCTTCCGGTCACCACCCAGAGTTTGTGAGCAGAGTTGAAGGTTGGATCGTAAATCGTCTGGTAAATTGAGAACCTGACCTTCAGGCCCGACTCCTGCTTTACCGATACACTCTATACGCAGCAACGCCGAGAAGAATGCTGACACCGACCAAATCCATTTGTTCATCTCACGCACCATTTTGTCCTTGTTCATGAACAGAAGTCATTTCAGAAAGTGATCTACGACACTGCACTGCTCCGTTTCACCTGTTTATTCCCAAGGAAAAGTACAGCATTCTGCAGAAGTCCTAACGACACTCCTGTTTCTCTACATTTGTACTTTTCTTCATTAGTATCTTAAAAATGACCAAATGCGACATTCACAACTACACATTTTCATAAAACAGATCATTTTTGCTCATTCTGGTAAAGAAAGCAGCATATTAAAGAAAGTGAGAGGATGTTTATAGGTTTACAGCCCAGTGCCTAATTCAACAACAATCAATAAGTAATGATTTGATGCTACTGTAAATTGATTATTATTATTTTGCAGCATCTTTAATTTCTGAGGAAAGTTTGTGTGTGTGTGTGTGTGTGTGTGTGTGTGTAAAATCATGCAGAATATGCAGCGTGACTCACCAGTCGGGGTCGAGTCTCTCTCAGGAAAGACTTGAGGTCTCCTCCAGCCATCAGCTCCAGCAGGATGAACCTGGGCATGGCCTGCAGACTGACTCCGACACAGCGCACGATGTTCTGATGGCTGAACTTGCTGTACCACACAGACACACAGCAGGTGCCGGTTTAACTTGTGTTTTTGTCATTGCACATGGTGACGGTGCAGCGCGGTGTCACCACCTCTTACCTGATGATTAGAGCTTCCATCAGGAAGTCCAGTTCATCCTGTTCAGAACACACCTCAGGAAGCGTCTATTTACAGATCAAAACATACAAATTATGAAATCATGCAGTGGAAATACACATGTTTTAAAGTAGTACTGAATATATAGTCGTGAAGAACTGATGTACTGTCCACAAAAAGAGATTTCTGGAGATTTATACATCCTGTACTTCACTAAAAATTGTGTGTAATTAGTTTAGAAGTTCTTTTTGACAGGTGAAGGTGTTTTCTTTTTTTCTGTCTGGTGCTCCGATGAGAACCATTTGGTTCAACTTAGTACTCACTCTAGAATATGTACTGTGATATAGATAGCAGGATGCACTGTGGTGTCAGAGGTGATCTGATGCAGGTTGAGTCATCTGCGATCACATATAGACTCAAATATGACGTGAACTTTTGTATTTTTATTGTTCATGAATGACCTTTCATGTAGTGTTCAAAACAGAAGTGTTTCACATGCTTCAAGGTAGCTGTCACTAATTTGCAGTAGTGATGAAAACTTTTCTCCTCAGCCACACTTACCAACACTTCGGTTTATTTTCCTATTCTGTTGCATATTTTGACCTGTGTTATAATGTTGTCCTTTTCATGTGGAGTCTGGAACAATGTTCAAAATAGGGGTTATTCAAACGTTTTGGACATTTTGAAACATTGTTTCAAGTTAGTCATCATTAATTTGTAGTACAGACAAAATGTTCTGGCATCATCTCCAGCCACACATTCTACCTCTTCTTTAATTCTTGCTCTGCTTTACTATTTTATTTTATTTTATTTTTACAGGAAAATTGTTGCAGCAGACAGACTGTATGTGATCAGTACCACAGCTGTTCATAATTTCCCATCATCCAACCAGCATCCAGTAATCAGAGCAGCTGACAGACGTCTCTGTAGGATATGAAACAGACATACAAAACGTTGCTTTTGGAATTGATCATTTTTGACGTCCAAACAAACACCAATAAACCTGGATAATTGTTTTTTTTATGTTGCGCAGGAAGGTTAAATTTCCACTGAGGTGCTGCTGATTTGACGTCACTTACTTCTGTTCCCATCAATGTGGGCGAATGTCTGTTTTAATAAAACAGATTCAAGCTTCAGTTTTTGTCTTCCACTGCAATCAGGTCATTGTGAATTAGAAAAACTGGGCTGTGCAAATGTGAACATTACTAACTGTGCACTGAGTCTTCCTGTCTGCAACACGGTACATTAAAAAAGAAAGTTCAGTAATAACTTTCATAATGCTGTGCTCAGATTTAAGATATCACTGCACATTTTAGTGAGAATAAATCTGAAAACCTTCAGCATGGGTTAGTCGTGGTGTGTGTTTTTTCATTGTGTCATATTGGGACACACTGAGGTGCAGGAGTGTGCACACGCACACAGGAATTTGAGCTGCTGAGAGGTGAAGTTGACTAGTCCACAATATCTAAATTTTGAGATAATGGTATTGCAATATTCACAGTACTACACTGTGAGCACAGTTATGAGGCAAGTAAGTATTCTGACCTTATCACCATTTCTATGCATATTTTCCAACTTCAAACCTGAATACTTATTAGGTTTAAGCACTATCAGGTGATATGTATTTGTGTAATGAAGGAGGGCGTGGCCTAAAGTGATTAAAAACCTTTTCCAAGACGGGCATAATCATTAGGAAACTTCTTTATCTCAGGAAAAATGGGCAAAAAAAAAAGAAAAAAGAAAAAAGAGAGAGATTTAAAAGACTGTAAAAAGTGAAACATGCCTTTCAGAGGGATGCAGCACGCTTAAAACAAAGTATTGAGGTGGGATCATCGAACAATCAAACACTTTGCTGCAAATAACAGGGTCACAAGAAAAGTGTGGAAAAGAAAAGATGCAACTTACTGCAAAAGACTTGAACTAAATGTGACCATTCTCATCATTATCCTGCAGTTCCACCATGTTCCAGAGTTGCAGACTATCTGGAGAGTCCAGAGGTCCAAGGTGTTCAGTGCTCAGAGACATGGCCAAGAAAAGGACGACTCACTGGACAACACTCACATGGTGAAAGGTCAAGACTGAGCCAGAAAATATCTGAGGCCAGAGGAATTTTATTTTTTGGTTTATGGATTTTTCTGGGACTTGAGCCAGGTCCGGTTAGAAAAAAAACAAACAAAACAAACAACAACAACAAAAAACAACAAAAAAACCATGGCTTGAAGGGTCGGTCGCTAAAACAGTAATAATAATAATATGAATAATACTAATATCTATTAAAAATGCATTTATTTATTAATAATATTAGCACATGTTAATCTAACTTATTAACTTAATTTCAAAAAGCCTAATTCATTCAGGTGTTACCAATTGACACAATTCAATTAAGTTGGTTCTTTTTTTTCGCTGCTGTTATTAAGGACGAGCTGGTTGGACATGTTCAGGTTGAAGATGGACACAAAACCAACTTCCAAACCGACTGCCAATTTTTAGATGATACTTTCTTCAAGCTGTGGAACAGGAAAAAGTCTGCACCATTCCAGAAGACTAAGAGTCCATCACATGGACCCAAGGACCCCACTGTTTGGTGAGCCGGCAAAGGCCTCAGAGAAGACAGAATATGTGAGTATATTCATTACTGCTTTTTCTACCCACTTTCTCCAATCCAGGGTGACGGGGGAGCTGGAGCGTATCCCAGCAGTCACAGGGCAAGAGGCGGGGTTACACCCTGGACTGGATGCCAGTCTGTGACACGGCCAGAAAATAACTGTGGCAGGTCAATGACTGATTACTCCTTGAAAATGTAACTTTGTTACTTTACTGATTACTCAGTTTTAAAAGTAACTAAGATAGATTACTAGTTAATTTATTAGTTACTTTCAGCAGCTGCTGAGAACATTTTTCTAACATTTAAATTCCTTATAAACATTTTAGTTGAAATTATTATTATTATAATTATAAGTAGTAGTAGTGTGAAAAAATGTTATCAAAAGTGGACCTTTAACCTAGGGGTGTAGTGGGGGGGGGGGGGGGGGGGGCGTCTGGATTCACCACTGGTTTGCCATCTGAGGATTAAGAATGGATAATGTGTATTTATCAATCAATCAATCAATCAATTTTTTTATATAGCGCCAAATCACAACAAACAGTTGCCCCAAGGCGCTATTTATGCAGAAAGCTTGACCAGATTTTAACATGGGGGGATCTTTGGTAGGCAACTTGGTTTTGGAGCCAGCCTCAAGTGGTCATTCAAGGAACTGCATGCTTTGGCACTTCCACATTGGCTTCATTTTTCAGGACTGGAAGTTGGGGTTTGACTTCATGGTTGACTCATGATACATGAGTCCTGGTTGACCACTGACACTGAATATGTGCCGTCTGGGTGAGATGCACCTTGACTGCGACCTGCAGTGGACTCTGTTCACCGGGTATCCCCACCGCCAGCCCTTCATACACTTCACCGAATGCACCGTGGCCCAAACCTCTGCACACACAAACACATTCATTGTTTACATTTTTTTTTATTTTATTTCAGGCGTTAATCTGAGATGCTTCCATTGTGTGACTTGCATGAACAACAACAAAGTTTGAGCTGAACGTCCTTGTGTTGACTTCAGATTAAGACAGTAAGAAGATTTATCTCCAGAGAGTCCACAGAAAACAGATTTCCTCTGGTATGTTTTGAAAATATCCATAAGGCGCTCACATGAAATCAATTTATTTGGTAAATGAATTAGAATCAGAGGAAAAAAAAAAACATGTTTTTTTTTTTTTAATGGCAACATACTAGAGATGCTGATAAATAGTCCAGCTGGTAAATCCATCTGGTCAGCACATTTGTGAGATCATGATGCTCATATTTCAGCAATGATGAACAACAAGATGCATTAAAATATGGGTGAATGTGAGGCATCATTGTAAAGCACTTTGAAGCTCTGTACAAAACAGAAAGGTGCTTCAGAAATGCAGTCTGTGATGAATTTACAATACGACTCTCCCTGGACAGGACGCCACTCCATCAGAGGGTACGTCCTGAGCTAGGCTGGTACCCATTTACAGCTGGGTGGCCTGAGACAATGCAGTCCGAGGACACAGACAAGTAGCATGAGTGGGAATCAAACCCAGGTCTACATATCGGCAGCCCAGCTTCATTCTTTGACCTGTTCTCCATGAGACTCGAGAGCTACAATAAAGTCTGAGATTGTTGCTCACCATCTCCACAGAAAAGCTGTGTTTGGTGACTTTCCTGTTATTTCTTTGACTTTGTGGTAATCCAACAGTGACTTTTGGTAACTAAAATGAAGCTTGAATGAGGAGACCTTCCAGCTAGAATAGCATCAGCTGTCTAAAAAGAGCCAACTCACAACTTAAGTCTCATATCAAAGATAAGGTCTTTAAAGCAGATGGCCACCCTCACCGAGTCTGACCTGCTGCAGGTGTCTTCCTGTGTAAAGGAAATGTTTTCTGTGTACCAATGTGCTTTTTGGATGGGTAAGTAATAAGAATATCTGTTTTTGGCCTTGTGCTCAGGGCTGCTGGCCGTCACTCGAACCTTTTCCAGCACTTGCCTGGTGAGGGAGATGTTGCGTCGCGGCACTTCCTTCAGGTCGCTAACGGAGGCCGTCTTGCCGGCGAAGGAGTAGTTGGGGTTGTAGTCGGTCATGATGGTGGAGGCGCGCAGTTTACTGAGCTTGCAGTCGGGACTCTGCAGCTCCAGCTGGATGGACTGCAGCTCCGTGTGCTTACGTCTGTACACTGGACAGATGGAATGAAAGAACACTGTTATTCATGTGTGTTTCATGAACAGCGGTAAAAATGACACGTCCATCCTGGAATAAACGTGTTACAATTTAAAGGTGGATCTGGATACAAGGTTTGAGCTGGGGAGCATTATTTTATTATTATCATTGAAAATCTTTTCATTTTATGATTCTCATTTCATGCAACATCAGCATAAAGGGCTTTCTTGAATGAATGAATGAATGAATGAATGAATTTATTCAGCACACACACATACTTAACAAAAAAATCTCGTAAAACAAAAACATAAAACACGTAAGCAAACCAGTTTTGTGCAGCCGAAAGGGTGTAGGCAGAAGCAAAAGCTTATAAAGACCCGCCCTTTTACTGTTAAAAATAAAATGTGACATTTCAGCCACAGTTTGCCAGAAGGCACATGGAAGAGTCGAGCCTCGATGTGATCCGTCTCCTTGTGTGAGCCGTCTCCGGTCCACTCCACCGTGAAGCTGTGGAACTAGTGAGGTTCACAGTTTCTCCAATCACAGCCACAGAAACCTACAAATCCTCCACAGTTGTCTGGGTGTCTTGGTGGCTTCCCTCACTCATCTTCTTTTTCTTGCAGTCACTCAGTTTTTGAGAACTGACTCCAGACAGATTTACCGCAGAGCACCATTCTGTTTGTATTTGTCAGTGAACGATATAAAAGAAGTCGAAGACATTCAGTGAAGTGTAAATGTTCACGCTGACTTGTCTGAAGAAAACTGGCTGTAAAAGTGATGATTTGTATTAAACACAGTTGTTATATTTAGTTTTTCCAGTTATTTATGGACTATGAAGATGGCTGTGATTCCTGAATGGTTGATTTTTTAATTATTATTATTTTTTGTTAAACCACTCGAGTTAAAGCTCAGTGTGAACACCACACACACATCTTGATTGTTGGTTTGTTTTCACCTCCATGTTGGTGGAGCACAGAAAAAAAAAACTACAAAAATGTCTCACTGTGTAGTTACTTACACTGCATGACCTAATTTACTCAGATATTTTATTCGTAAAAAACATATTGAAATATAATATAAGTAGTTTGAATATCAATCAATCAATCAATCAATTTTTTTATATAGCGCCAAATCACAACAAACAGTTGCCCCAAGGCGCTTTATATTTTAAGGCAAGGCCATACAATAATTATGTAAAACCCCAACGGTCAAAACGACCCCCTGTGAGCAAGCACATGGCGACAGTGGGAAGGAAAAACTCCCTTTTAACAGGAAGAAACCTCCAGCAGAACCAGGCTCAGGGAGGGGCAGTCTTCTGCTGGGACTGGTTGGGGCTGAGGGAGAGAACCAGGAAAAAGACATGCTGTGGAGGGGAGCAGACATCGATCACTAATGATTAAATGCAGAGTGGTGCATACAGAGCAAAAAGAGAAAGAAACAGTGCATCATGGGAACCCCCCCAGCAGTCTACGTCTATAGCAGCATAACTAAGGGATGGTTCAGGGTCACCTGATCCAGCCCTAACTATAAGCTTTAGCAAAAAGGAAAGTTTTAAGCCTAATCTTAAAAGTAGAGAGGGTGTCTGTCTCCCTGATCTGAATTGGGAGCTGGTTCCACAGGAGAGGAGCCTGAAAGCTGAAGGCTCTGCCTCCCATTCTACTCTTACAAACCCTAGGAACTACAAGTAAGCCTGCAGTCTGAGAGCGAAGCGCTCTATTGGGGTGATATGGTACTATGAGGTCCCTAAGATAAGATGGGACCTGATTATTCAAAACCTTATAAGTAAGAAGAAGAATTTTAAATTCTATTCTAGAATTAACAGGAAGCCAATGAAGAGAGGCCAATATGGGTGAGATATGCTCTCTCCTTCTAGTCCCCGTCAGTACTCTAGCTGCAGCATTTTGAATTAACTGAAGGCTTTTTAGGGAACTTTTAGGACAACCTGATAATAATGAATTACAATAGTCCAGCCTAGAGGAAATAAATGCATGAATTAGTTTTTCAGCATCACTCTGAGACAAGACCTTTCTGATTTTAGAGATATTGCGTAAATGCAAAAAAGCAGTCCTACATATTTGTTTAATATGCGCTTTGAATGACATATCCTGATCAAAAATGACTCCAAGATTTCTCACAGTATTACTAGAGGTCAGGGTAATGCCATCCAGAGTAAGGATCTGGTTAGACACCATGTTACTAAGATTTGTGGGGCTAAGTACAATAACTTCAGTTTTATCTGAGTTTAAAAGCAGGAAATTAGAGGTCATCCATGTCTTTATGTCTGTAAGACAATCCTGCAGTTTAGCTAATTGGTGTGTGTCCTCTGGCTTCATGGATAGATAAAGCTGGGTATCATCTGCGTAACAATGAAAATTTAAGCAATACCGTCTAATAATACTGCCTAAGGGAAGCATGTATAAAGTGAATAAAATTGGTCCTAGCACAGAACCTTGTGGAACTCCATAATTAACTTTAGTCTGTGAAGAAGATTCCCCATTTACATGAACAAATTGTAATCTATTAGATAAATATGATTCAAACCACCGCAGCGCAGTGCCTTTAATACCTATGGCATGCTCTAATCTCTGTAATAAAATTTTATGGTCAACAGTATCAAAAGCAGCACTGAGGTCTAACAGAACAAGCACAGAGATGAGTCCACTGTCCGAGGCCATAAGAAGATCATTTGTAACCTTCACTAATGCTGTTTCTGTACTATGATGAATTCTAAAACCTGACTGAAACTCTTCAAATAGACCATTCCTCTGCAGATGATCAGTTAGCTGTTTTACAACTACCCTTTCAAGAATTTTTGAGAGAAAAGGAAGGTTGGAGATTGGCCTATAATTAGCTAAGATAGCTGGGTCAAGTGATGGCTTTTTAAGTAATGGTTTAATTACTGCCACCTTAAAAGCCTGTGGTACGTAGCCAACTAACAAAGATAGATTGATCATATTTAAGATCGAAGCATTAAATAATGGTAGGGCTTCCTTGAGCAGCCTGGTAGGAATGGGGTCTAATAAACATGTTGATGGTTTGGATGAAGTAACTAATGAAAATAACTCAGACAGAACAATCGGAGAGAAAGAGTCTAACCAAATACCGGCATCACTGAAAGCAGCCAAAGATAACGATACGTCTTTTTCTTTTTCTAAGTCCACCCTTGCTCTACTGGTGGTTGGCTCTCACTGCGGTATTGTATCACTTCCTGTTCCGGAGCACTGCGGTGTTTTTCTGTATCTGTTAGCTGTTTAATCTGCGCAGTTAGATTGATCTAGTTATCTAGATTACGATTTGTTTCCCAGTGTAATCTTTACGTGCCTTAACTAAAGCACTCCTTCTGCTGAATCACCTCTAAATTATTTACACATTATTCACTTTGCGTGTTTTTAGGAATCCGCTAGGTTAGCGTAGCTACTAGCTCTTAGCCTATTTAGCATGGCGGCTTCTCCTGTCTCTCCCGCACTTTTCTGCTCTGGGTGTGAAATGTTTAGTTATTCCTCGGCCTCCTTTAGCAGTAACGGCACTTGTAATAAGTGCAGCTTATTCGTAGCTTTGGAGGCCAGGCTGGGCGAATTGGACACTCGGCTCCGCACCGTGGAAAATTCTACAGCTAGCCAGGCCCCTGTAGTCGGTGCGGACCAAGGTAGCTTAGCCGCCGTTAGTTCCCCCCTGGCAGATCCCGAGCAGTCGGGAAAGCAGGCCGACTGGGTGACTGTGAGGAGGAAGCGTAGCCCTAAACAGAAGCCCCGTGTACACCGCCAACCCGTTCACATCTCTAACCGTTTTTCCCCACTCGACGACACACCCGCCGAGGATCAAACTCTGGTTATTGGCGACTCTGTTTTGAGAAATGTGAAGTTAGCGACACCAGCAACCATAGTCAATTGTCTTCCGGGGGCCAGAGCAGGCGACATTGAAGGAAATTTGAAACTGCTGGCTAAGGCTAAGCGTAAATTTGGTAAGATTGTAATTCATGTCAGCAGTAATGACACTCGGTTACGCCAATCAGAGGTCACTAAAATTAACATTAAATCGGTGTGTAACTTTGCAAAAACAATGTCGGACTCTGTAGTTTTCTCTGGGCCCCTCCCCAATCGGACCGGGAGTGACATGTTTAGCCGCATGTTCTCCTTGAATAGCTGGCTGTCTGAGTGGTGTCCCAAAAATGAGGTGGGCTTCATAGATAATTGGCAAAGCTTCTGGGGAAAACCTGGTCTTGTTAGGAGAGACGGCATCCATCCCAAACTCCAGGAATATCCAGGGTTGGGACCAGGAAGCAGAGTTGTAGTCTTACACACCTCTCTGCAGCTTCTCTCCCCCTGCCATCCCCTCATTACCCCATCCCCGTAGAGACGGTGCCTGCTCCCAGACCACCAATAACCAGCAAAAATCTATTTAAGCATAAAAATTCAAAAAGAAAAAATAATATAGCACCTTCAACTGCACCACAGACTAAAACAGTTAAATGTGGTCTATTAAACATTAGGTCTCTCTCTTCTAAGTCCCTGTTGGTAAATGATATAATAATTGATCAACATATTGATTTATTCTGCCTAACAGAAACCTGGTTACAGCAGGATGAATATGTTAGTTTAAATGAGTCAACACCCCCGAGTCACACTAACTGTCAGAATGCTCGTAGCACGGGCCGGGGCGGAGGATTAGCAGCAATCTTCCATTCCAGCTTATTAATTAATCAAAAACCCAGACAGAGCTTTAATTCATTTGAAAGCTTGTATCTTAGTCTTGTCCATCCAAATTGGAAGTCCCAAAAACCAGTTTTATTTGTTATTATCTATCGTCCACCTGGTCGTTACTGTGAGTTTCTCTGTGAATTTTCAGACCTTTTGTCTGACTTAGTGCTTAGCTCAGATAAGGTAATTATAGTGGGCGATTTTAACATCCACACAGATGCTGAGAATGACAGCCTCAACACTGCATTTAATCTATTATTAGACTCTAATGGCTTTGCTCAAAAAGTAAATGAGTCCACCCACCACTTTAATCATATCTTAGATCTTGTTCTGACTTATGGTATGGAAATAGAAGACTTAACAGTATTCCCTGAAAACTCCCTTCTGTCTGATCATTTCTTAATAACATTTACATTTACTCTGATGGACTACCCAGCAGTGGGGAATAAGTTTCATTACACTAGAAGTCTTTCAGAAAGCGCTGTAACTAGGTTTAAGGATATGATTCCTTATTTATGTTCTCTAATGCCATATACCAACACAGTGCAGAGTAGCTAACTAAACTCTGTAAGTGAGATAGAGTATCTCGTCAATAGTTTTACATCCTCATTGAAGACAACTTTGGATGCTGTAGCTCCTCTGAAAAAGAGAGCTTTAAATCAGAAGTGTCTGACTCCGTGGTATAACTCACAAACTCGTAGCTTAAAGCAGATAACCCGTAAGTTGGAGAGGAAATGGCGTCTCACTAATTTAGAAGATCTTCACTTAGCCTGGAAAAAGAGTCTGTTGCTCTATAAAAAAAGCCCTCCGTAAAGCTAGGACATCTTTCTACTCATCACTAATTGAAGAAAATAAGAACAACCCCAGGTTTCTTTTCAGCACTGTAGCCAGGCTGACAAAGAGTCAGAGCTCTATTGAGCTGAATATTCCATTAACTTTAACTAGTAATGACTTCATGACTTTCTTTGCTAACAAAATTTTAACTATTAGAGAAAAAATTACTCATAACCATCCCAAAGACGTATCATTATCTTTGGCTGCTTTCAGTGATGCCGGTATTTGGTTAGACTCTTTCTCTCCGATTGTTCTGTCTGAGTTATTTTCATTAGTTACTTCATCCAAACCATCAACATGTTTATTAGACCCCATTCCTACCAGGCTGCTCAAGGAAGCCCTACCATTATTTAATGCTTCGATCTTAAATATGATCAATCTATCTTTGTTAGTTGGCTATGTACCACAGGCTTTTAAGGTGGCAGTAATTAAACCATTACTTAAAAAGCCATCACTTGACCCAGCTATCTTAGCTAATTATAGGCCAATCTCCAACCTTCCTTTTTTCTCAAAAATTCTTGAAAGGGTAGTTGTAAAACAGCTAACTGATCATCTGCAGAGGAATGGTCTATTTGAAGAGTTTCAGTCAGGTTTTAGAATTCATCATAGTACAGAAACAGCATTAGTGAAGGTTACAAATGATCTTCTTATGGCCTCGGACAGTGGACTCATCTCTGTGCTTGTTCTGTTAGACCTCAGTGCTGCTTTTGATACTGTTGACCATAAAATTTTATTACAGAGATTAGAGCATGCCATAGGTATTAAAGGCACTGCGCTGCGGTGGTTTGAATCATATTTGTCTAATAGATTACAATTTGTTCATGTAAATGGGGAATCTTCTTCACAGACTAAAGTTAATTATGGAGTTCCACAAGGTTCTGTGCTAGGACCAATTTTATTCACTTTATACATGCTTCCCTTAGGCAGTATTATTAGACGGTATTGCTTAAATTTTCATTGTTACGCAGATGATACCCAGCTTTATCTATCCATGAAGCCAGAGGACACACACCAATTAGCTAAACTGCAGGATTGTCTTACAGACATAAAGACATGGATGACCTCTAATTTCCTGCTTTTAAACTCAGATAAATCTGAAGTTATTGTACTTGGCCCCACAAAACTTAGAAACATGGTGTCTAACCAGATCCTTACTCTGGATGGCATTACCCTGACCTCTAGTAATACTGTGAGAAATCTTGGAGTCATTTTTGATCAGGATATGTCATTCAAAGCGCATATTAAACAAATATGTAGGACTGCTTTTTTGCATTTACGCAATATCTCTAAAATCAGAAAGGTCTTGTCTCAGAGTGATGCTGAAAAACTAATTCATGCATTTATTTCCTCTAGGCGGGACTATTGTAATTCATTATTATCAGGTTGTCCTAAAAGTTCCCTAAAACGCCTTCAGTTAATTCAAAATGCTGCAGCTAGAGTACTGACGGGGACTAGAAGGAGAGAGCATATCTCACCCATATTGGCCTCTCTTCATTGGCTTCCTGTTAATTCTAGAATAGAATTTAAAATTCTTCTTCTTACTTATAAGGTTTTGAATAATCAGGTCCCATGTTATCTTAGGGACCTCGTAGTACCATATCACCCCAATAGAGCGCTTCGCTCTCAGACTGCAGGCTTACTTGTAGTTCCTAGGGTTTGTAAGAGTAGAATGGGAGGCAGAGCCTTCAGCTTTCAGGCTCCTCTCCTGTGGAACCAGCTCCCAATTCAGATCAGGGAGACAGACACCCTCTCTACTTTTAAGATTAGGCTTAAAACTTTCCTTTTTGCTAAAGCTTATAGTTAGGGCTGGATCAGGTGACCCTGAACCATCCCTTAGTTATGCTGCTATAGACGTAGACTGCTGGGGGGTTCCCATGATGCACTGTTTCTTTCTCTTTTTGCTCTGTATGCACCACTCTGCATTTAATCATTAGTGATCGATCTCTGCTCCCCTCCACAGCATGTCTTTTTCCTGGTTCTCTCCCTCAGCCCCAACCAGTCCCAGCAGAAGACTGCCCCTCCCTGAGCCTGGTTCTGCTGGAGGTTTCTTCCTGTTAAAATGGAGTTTTTCCTTCCCACTGTAGCCAAGTGCTTGCTCACAGGGGGTCGTTTTGACCGTTGGGGTTTTACATAATTATTGTATGGCCTTGCCTTACAATATAAAGCGCCTTGGGGCAACTGTTTGTTGTGATTTGGCGCTATATAAAAAAAAATTGATTGATTGATTGATTTGGGATGGTTATGAGTAATTTTTTCTCTAATAGTTAAAATTTTGTTAGCAAAGAAAGTCATGAAGTCATTACTAGTTAAAGTTAATGGAATACTCAGCTCAATAGAGCTCTGACTCTTTGTCAGCCTGGCTACAGTGCTGAAAAGAAACCTGGGGTTGTTCTTATTTTCTTCAATTAGTGATGAGTAGAAAGATGTCCTAGCTTTACGGAGGGCTTTTTTATAGAGCAACAGACTCTTTTTCCAGGCTAAGTGAAGATCTTCTAAATTAGTGAGACGCCATTTCCTCTCCAACTTACGGGTTATCTGCTTTAAGCTACGAGTTTGTGAGTTATAAGGGAGTTAGAGTATCTCGTCAATAGTTTTACATCCTCTTTGAAGACAACTTTGGATGCTGTAGCTCCTCTGAAAAAGAGAGCTTTAAATCAGAAGTGTCTGACTCCGTGGTATAACTCACAAACTCGTAGCTTAAAGCAGATAACCCGTAAGTTGGAGAGGAAATGGCATCTCACTAATTTAGAAGATCTTCACTTAGCCTGGAAAAAGAGTTTGTTGCTCTATAAAAAAGCCATCCGTAAAGCTAGGACATCTTTCTACTCATCACTAATTGAAGAAAATAAGAATAACCTCAGGTTTCTTTTCAGCACTGTAGCTAAGCTGACAAAGAGTCAGAGCTCTATTGAGCTGAGTATTCCATTAACTTTAACTAGTAATGACTTCATGACTTTCTTTGCTAACAAAATTTTGACTATTAGAGAAAAAATTACTCATAACCATCCCAAAGATGTATCGTTATCTTTGGCTGCTTTCAGTGATGCCGGTATTTGGTTAGACTCTTTCTCTCCGGTTGTTCTGTCTGAGTTATTTTCATTGGTTGCTTCGTCCAAACCATCGGCATGTTTATTGGACCCCATTCCTGCCAGGCTGCTCAAGGAAGTCCTACCATTATTTAATGCTTCAATCTTAAATATGATCAATCTATCTTTGTTAGTTGGTTATGTACCACAGGCCTTTAAGGTGGCAGTAATTAAACCATTACTTAAAAAGCCATCACTTGACCCAGCTATCTTAGCTAATTATAGGCCAATCTCCAACCTTCCTTTTCTCTCAAAAATTATTGAAAGGGTAGTTGTCTTACAGACATAAAGACATGGATGACCTCTAATTTCCTGCTTTTAAACTCAGATAAAACTGAAGTTATTGTACTTGGCCCCACAAATCTTAGAAGCATGGTGTCTAACCAGATCGTTACTCTGGATGGCATTTCCCTGATCTCTAGTAATACTGTGAGAAATCTTGGAGTCATTTTTGATCAGGATATGTCATTCAAAGCGCATATTAAACAAATATGTAGGACTGCCTTTTTGCATTTACGCAATATCTCTAAAATCAGAAAGGTCTTGTCTCAGAGTGATGCTGAAAAACTAATTCATGCATTTATTTCCTCTAGGCTGGACTATTGTAATTCATTATTATCAGGTTGTCCTAAAAGTTCCCTAAAAAGCCTTCAGTTGGTTCAGAATGCTGCAGCTAGAGTACTGACGGGGACTAGCAGGAGAGAGCATATCTCACCCGTGTTGGCCTCTCTTCATTGGCTTCCTGTTAATTCTAGAATAGAATTTAAAATTCTTCTTCTTACTTATAAGGTTTTGAATAATCAGGTCCCATCTTATCTTAGGGACCTCGTAGTACCATATTACCCCATTAGAGCGCTTCGCTCTCAGACTGCGGGCTTACTTGTAGTTCCTAGGGTTTGTAAGAGTAGAATGGGAGGCAGAGCCTTCAGCTTTCAGGCTCCTCTCCTGTGGAACCAGCTCCCAATTCAGATCAGGGAGACAGATACCCTCTCTACTTTTAAGATTAGGCTTAAAACTTTCCTTTTCGCTAAGGCTTATAGTTAGGGCTGGATCGGGTGACCCTGGACCATCCCTTGGTTATGCTGCTTTAGACGTAGATTGTGGGGGGGTTCCCATGATGCATTGTTTCTTTCTCTTTTTGCTCCGTATGCATCACTCTGCATTTAATCATTAGTGATCGATCTCTGCCCCCCTTCACGGCATGTCTTTTTCCTGGTTTTTTCCCTCAGCCCCAACCAGTCTCAGCAGAAGACTGCCCCTCCCTGAGCCTGGTTCTGCTGGAGGTTTCTTCCTGTTAAAAGGGAGTTTTTCCTTCCCACTGTTGCCAAGTGCTTGCTCATAGGGGGTCGTTTTGACCGTTGGGGTTTTTTATAATTATTGTATGGCCTTGCCTTACAATATGGAGCGCCTTGGGGCAACTGTTTGTTGTGATTTGGCGCTATATAAGAAAAAAGTTGATTGATTGATTGATTGATTGATTGATTGATTATACCACAGAGTCAGGCACTTCTGATTTAAAGCTCTCTTTTTTAGAGGCGCTACAGCATCCAAAGTTGTCTTCAATGAGGATGTAAAACTATTGACGAGATACTCTATCTCACTTACAGAGTTTAGGTAGCTACTCTGCACTGTGTTGGTATATGGCATTAGAGAACATAAAGAAGGAATCATATCCTTAAACCTAGTTACAGCACTTTCTGAAAGACTTCTAGTGTAATGAAACTTATTCCCCACTGCTGGGTAGTCCATCAGAGTAAATGTAAATGTTATTAAGAAATGATCAGACAGAAGGGAGTTTTCAGGGAATACTGTTAAGTCTTCTATTTCCATACCATAAGTCAGAACAAGATCTATGATATGATTAAAGTGGTGGGTGGACTCATTTACTTTTTGAGCAAAGCCAATAGAGTCTAATAATAGATTAAATGCAGTGTTGAGGCTGTCATTCTCAGCATCTGTGTGGATGTTAAAATCGCCCACTATAATTATCTTATCTGAGCTAAGCACTAAGTCAGACAAAAGGTCTGAAAATTCACAGAGAAACTCACAGTAACGACCAGGTGGACGATAGATAATAACAAATAAAACTGGTTTTTGGGACTTCCAATTTGGATGGACAAGACTAAGAGTCAAGCTTTCAAATGAATTAAAGCTCTGTCTGGGTTTTTGATTAATTAATAAGCTGGAATGGAAGATTGCTGCTAATCCTCCGCCCCGGCCCGTGCTACGAGCATTCTGACAGTTAGTGTGACTCCGGGGTGTTGACTCATTTAAACTAACATATTCATCCTCAGAGGTGTCAAGTAACGAAGTACAAATACTTCGTTACTGTACTTAAGTACACTTTTTAGGTATCTGTACTTTACTCCTTTACTTATTTTTCTGCCTACTTCTGACTTCTACTCATTACATTTTCACACAAGTATCTGTACTTTCTATTCCTTACATTTTTAAAACAAACAGCCTCGTTACTCTTGGCTTCAGTTTAATGTTTATATATATATTTCACGTCATGTGCGCCTGTAATCAACTTTTCTGCAGCGCGGCTTTGCTTTGAACCGTGAACCAATCGAAGCAGTGGTTCGCAGATTGAATGCTTCGACCTATTGCTTCGTTTATTCTTTCTTTCTTTCGCTTAATTTTCCCCCGCTAAAATCCTAAAGAGCATACTTCTGTGAGTATTATTTACCTTTTCTACGTTAAACCGACCTGTTATGGTCTTCTGAAACAGCTGATGTATTTTATAACTTAAAAACGGGAGCGACGCTAACGCGTTAGCATGTCTATGGCGTTTTCAATGTTAAAAGTTAGCATTAAGCAATTGCAGCCGTCATCACGTTCGGGTGCATTTGTTTTCAAATTGTATTATTTCTTAAATTTATTTTTGTTTATATATCAATAATCTAATGATTATTATATACAATTTTAGAGAAAGAGGCAAAAAGAACCTCAATAGAAACACAACAGAAAATATAAAAGCAACTAACAATGAACATACATAAATAAATACATACAGAAATAAATGTTTCCTGTGAACACCTAGTGACTCTTACACCTCCACTTCATCCCTGTCTTATTTAATGACAGTTTGTTTCGGTCAAACCATATTGTCAATGTGTTAATTTCTTCAGTGATTTCCTCCTGAACTATCTGCCAAACTAGAAAACTGCTGCATCCTAGTAAGAGCAGAATACTACTGGAATGAATCTGAATAAGGAAAAGTTGTGTTGTTTTTTTTTTTTTGTTGTTGTTTTTTTTTCCTTCACTAAATGGATGCTGCACTCACTGCAGTTTATTGTCTGGAATAGTCCCAGATTGCATTTCAGAGCTTCTAGAATTGAAACATTTTCCTGCAGGTGGTGTTGGGGGGTAATTTTGGGTTTTGGGTCTTGGGCCACATGTAGAACGAATCAGATTTTAAATTAAGCTTTCAATTCATATAGTGGCATCTACCTTTTTTTTTTTTAAAGGTTACTTTATACTTTTATATTTTAAGTAGGGTTTGGAGCACATACTTTTTCACTTTTACTTGAGCAAAGAGGTCAAGTTGATACTTCAACTTTTACCAGAGTGTTTTTAAACTGCAGTATCTATACTTCTACTTAAGTAACAAATGTGTGTACTTTTGACACCACTGTTCATCCTGCTGTAACCAGGTTTCTGTAAGGCAGAATAAATCAATATGTTGATCAATTATTATATCATTTACCAACAGGGACTTAGAAGAGAGAGACCTAATGTTTAATAGACCACATTTAACTGTTTTAGTCTGTGGTGCAGTTGAAGGTGCTATATTATTTTTTCTTTTTGAATTTTTATGCTTAAATAGATTTTTGCTGGTTATTGGTGGTCTGGGAGCAGGCACCGTCTCTACGGGGATGGGGTAATGAGGGGATGGCAGGGGGAGAGAAGCTGCAGAGAGGTGTGTAAGACTACAACTCTGCTTCCTGGTCCCAACCCTGGATTTTTATTTTTATTTTTATTTTATTTTATTTTTTAGCACCGTTGCCGTGTGTTACCTGTGCTGCTCCATGGCCTGTCTGGTGGATTTTTATTTAATTTTTTAGCACTGTTGCCGTGCGTTACCTGTGCTGCTCCATGGCCTGTCTGGTGGATTTTTATTTTATTTTTTAGCACTGTTGCCGTGCGTTACCTGTGCTGCTCCACAGCCTATCTGGTGGATTTTTATTTTATTTTATTTTTTAGCACTGTTGCCGTGCGTTACCTGTGCTGCTTCATGGCCTGTCTGGTGGATTTTTATTTTATTTTTTAGCACTGTTGCCGTGCGTTACCTGTGCTGCTCCACAGCCTGTCTGGTGGATTTTTATTTTATTTTATTTTTTAGCACTGTTGCCGTGCGCTACCTGTGCTGCTTCATGGCCTGTCTGGTGGATTTTTATTTTATTTTTTAGCACTGTTGCCGTGCGTTACCTGTGCTGCTCCACAGCCTGTCTGGTGGATTTTTATTTTATTTTATTTTTTAGCACTGTTGCCGTGCGCTACCTGTGCTGCTTCATGGCCTGTCTGGTGGATTTTTATTTTATTTTTTAGCACTGTTGCCGTGCGTTACCTGTGCTGCTCCACAGCCTGTCTGGTGGATTTTTATTTTATTTTATTTTTTAGCACTGTTGCCGTGCGCTACCTGTGCTGCTCCACAGCCTGTCTGGTGGATTTTTATTTTATTTTATTTTTTAGCACTGTTGCCGTGCGTTACCTGTGCTGCTTCATGGCCTGTCTGGTGGATTTTTATTTTATTTTTTAGCACTGTTGCCGTGCGTTACCTGTGCTGCTCCACAGCCTGTCTGGTGGATTTTTATTTTATTTTATTTTTTAGCACTGTTGCCGTGCGCTACCTGTGCTGCTTCATGGCCTGTCTGGTGGATTTTTATTTTATTTTTTAGCACTGTTGCCGTGCGTTACCTGTGCTGCTCCACAGCCTGTCTGGTGGATTTTTATTTTTATTTTATTTTTTAGCACTGTTGCCGTGCGTTACCTGTGCTGCTCCACAGCCTGTCTGGTGGATTTTTATTTTATTTTATTTTATTTGTTAGCACTGTTGCCGTGCGTTACCTGTGCTGCTCTACAGCCTGTCTGGTGGATTTTTATTTTATTTTTTAGCACTGTTGCCGTGCGTTACCTGTGCTGCTCCACAGCCTGTCTGGTGGATTTTTATTTTATTTATTTTTTAGCACTGTTGCCGTGCGTTACCTGTGCTGCTCCACAGCCTGTCTGGTGGATTTTTATTTTATTTTATTTTTTAGCACTGTTGCCGTGCGTTACCTGTGCTGCTTCATGGCCTGTCTGGTGGATTTTTATTTTATTTTTTAGCACTGTTGCCGTGCGTTACCTGTGCTGCTCCACAGCCTGTCTGGTGGATTTTTATTTTTATTTTATTTTTTAGCACTGTTGCCGTGCGTTACCTGTGCTGCTCCACAGCCTGTCTGGTGGATTTTTATTTTATTTTATTTTATTTGTTAGCACTGTTGCCGTGCGTTACCTGTGCTGCTCTACAGCCTGTCTGGTGGATTTTTATTTTATTTTTTAGCACTGTTGCCGTGCGTTACCTGTGCTGCTCCACAGCCTGTCTGGTGGATTTTTATTTTATTTTATTTTTTAGCACTGTTGCCGTGCGTTACCTGTGCTGCTCCACAGCCTGTCTGGTGGATTTTTATTTTATTTTATTTTTTAGCACTGTTGCCGTGCGTTACCTGTGCTGCTTCATGGCCTGTCTGGTGGATTTTTATTTTATTTTTTAGCACTGTTGCCGTGCGTTACCTGTGCTGCTCCACAGCCTGTCTGGTGGATTTTTATTTTTATTTTATTTTTTAGCACTGTTGCCGTGCGTTACCTGTGCTGCTCCACAGCCTGTCTGGTGGATTTTTATTTTATTTTATTTTTTAGCACTGTTGCCGTGCGTTACCTGTGCTGCTCCACAGCCTGTCTGGTGGATTTTTATTTTATTTTTTAGCACTGTTGCCGTGCGTTACCTGTGCTGCTCCACAGCGTGTCTGGTGGATTTTTATTTTTATTTTATTTTTTAGCACTGTTGCCGTGCGTTACCTGTGCTGCTCCACAGCGTGTCTGGTGGATTTTTATTTTTATTTTATTTTTTAGCACTGTTGCCGTGCGTTACCTGTGCTGCTCCACAGCCTGTCTGGTGGATTTTTATTTTATTTTATTTTTTAGCACTGTTGCCGTGCGTTACCTGTGCTGCTTCATGGCCTGTCTGGTGGATTTTTATTTTATTTTTTAGCACTGTTGCCGTGCGTTACCTGTGCTGCTCCACAGCCTGTCTGGTGGATTTTTTATTTTTATTTTATTTTTTAGCACTGTTGCCGTGCGTTACCTGTGCTGCTCCACAGCCTGTCTGGTGGATTTTTATTTTATTTTATTTTTTAGCACTGTTGCCGTGCGTTACCTGTGCTGCTTCATGGCCTGTCCGGTGCCTTAACTAAAGCACTCCTTCTGCTGAATCACCTCTAAATTATTTACACATTATTCACTTTGCGTGTTTTTAGGAATCCGCTAGGTTAGCGTAGCTACTAGCTCTTAGCCGATTTAGCATGGCGGCTTCTCCTGTCTCTCCCGCACTTTTCTGCTCTGGGTGTGAAATGTTTAGTTATTCCTCGGCCTCCTTTAGCAGTAACGGTACTTGTAATAAGTGTAGCTTATTCGTAGCTTTGGAGGCCAGGCTGGGCGAATTGGAGACTCGGCTCCGCACCGTGGAAAATTCTACAGCTAGCCAGGCCCCTGTAGTCGGTGCGGACCAAGGTAGCTTAGCCGCCGTTAGTTCCCTCCTGGCAGATCCCGAGCAGTCGGGAAAGCAGGCCGACTGGGTGACTGTGAGGAGGAAGCGTAGCCCTAAACAGAAGCCCCGTGTACACCGTCAACCCGTTCACATCTCTAACCGTTTTTCCCCACTCGACGATACACCCGCCGAGGATCAAACTCTGGTTATTGGCGACTCTGTTTTGAGAAATGTGAAGTTAGCGACACCAGCAATCATAGTCAGTTGTCTTCCGGGGGCCAGAGCAGGCGACATTGAAGGAAATTTGAAACTGCTGGCTAAGGCTAAGCGTAAATTTGGTAAGATTGTAATTCACGTCGGCAGTAATGACACTCGGTTACGCCAATCGGAGGTCACTAAAATTAACATTAAATCGGTGTGTAACTTTGCAAAAACAATGTCGGACTCTGTTGTTTTCTCTGGGCCCCTCCCCAATCAGACCGGGAGTGACATGTTTAGCCGCATGTTCTCCTTGAATTGCTGGCTGTCTGAGTGGTGTCCAAAAAATGAGGTGGGCTTCATAGATAATTGGCAAAGCTTCTGGGGAAAACCTGGTCTTGTTAGGAGAGACGGCATCCATCCCACTTTGGATGGAGCAGCTCTCATTTCTAGAAATCTGGCCAAATCCTCCAAACTGTGACTATCCAGGGTTGGGACCAGGAAGCAGAGTTGTAGTCTTACACACCTCTCTGCAGCTTCTCTCCCCCTGCCATCCCCTCATTACCCCATCCACGTAGAGACGGTGCCTGCTCCCAGACCACCAATAACCAGCAATAATCTATTTAAGCATAAAAATTCAAAAAGAAAAAATAATATAGCACCTTCAACTGCACCACTGACTAAAACAGTTAAATGTGGTCTATTAAACATTAGGTCTCTCTCTTCTAAGTCCCTGTTGGTAAATGATATAATAATTGATCAACATATTGATTTATTCTGCCTAACAGAAACCTGGTTACAGCAGGATGAATATGTTAGTTTAAATGAGTCAACACCCCCGAGTCACACTAACTGTCAGAATGCTCGTAGCACGGGCCGGGGCGGAGGATTATCAGCAATCTTCCATTCCAGCTTATTAATTAATCAAAAACCCAGACAGAGCTTTAATTCATTTGAAAGCTTGTCTCTTAGTCTTGTCCATCCAAATTGGAAGTCCCAAAAACCAGTTTTATTTGTTATTATCTATCGTCCACCTGGTCGTTACTGTGAGTTTCTCTGTAACTTTTCAGACCTTTTGTCTGACTTAGTGCTTAGCTCAGATAAGATAATTATAGTGGGCGATTTTAACATCCACACAGATGCTGAGAATGACAGCCTCAACACTGCATTTAATCTATTATTAGACTCTATTGGCTTTGCTCAAAAAGTAAATGAGTCCACCCACCACTTTAATCATATCTTAGATCTTGTTCTGACTTATGGTATGGAAATAGAAGACTTAACAGTATTCACTGAAAACTCCCTTCTGTCTGATCATTTCTTAATAACATTTACATTTACTCTGATGGACTACCCAGCAGTGGGGAATAAGTTTCATTACACTAGAAGTCTTTCAGAAAGCGCTGTAACTAGGTTTAAGGATATGATTCCTTCTTTATGTTCTCTAATGCCATATACCAACACAGTGCAGAGTAGCTACCTAAACTCTGTAAGGGAGATAGAGTATCTCGTCAATAGTTTTACATCCTCATTGAGGACAACTTTGGATGCTGTAGCTCCTCTGAAAAAGAGAGCTTTAAATCAGAAGTGTCTGACTCCGTGGTATAACTCACAAACTCGTAGCTTAAAGCAGATAACCCGTAAGTTGGAGAGGAAATGGCGTCTCACTAATTTAGAAGATCTTCACTTAGCCTGGAAAAAGAGTCTGTTGCTCTATAAAAAAGCTCTCCGTAAAGCTAGGACATCTTTCTACTCATCACTAATTGAAGAAAATAAGAATAACCCCAGGTTTCTTTTCAGCACTGTAGCCAGGCTGACAAAGAGTCAGAGCTCTATTGAGCTGAATATTCCATTAACTTTAACTAGTAATGACTTCATGACTTTCTTTGCTAACAAAATTTTAACTATTAGAGAAAAAATTACTCATAACCATCCCAAAGACGTATCGTTATCTTTGGCTGCTTTCAGTGATGCCGGTATTTGGTTAGACTCTTTCTCTCCGATTGTTCTGTCTGAGTTATTTTCATTAGTTACTTCATCCAAACCATCAACATGTTTATTAGACCCCATTCCTACCAGGCTGCTCAAGGAAGCCCTACCATTATTTAATGCTTCGATCTTAAATATGATCAATCTATCTTTGTTAGTTGGCTATGTACCACAGGCTTTTAAGGTGGCAGTAATTAAACCATTACTTAAAAAGCCATCACTTGACCCAGCTATCTTAGCTAATTATAGGCCAATCTCCAACCTTCCTTTTCTCTCAAAAATTCTTGAAAGGGTAGTTGTAAAACAGCTAACTGATCATCTGCAGAGGAATGGTCTATTTGAACCAGAGTTTGATCCTCGGCGGGTGTGTCGTCGAGTGGGGAAAAACGGTTAGAGATGTGAACGGGTTGGCGGTGTACACGGGGCTTCTGTTTAGGGCTACGCTTCCTCCTCACAGTCACCCAGTCGGCCTGCTTTCCCGGCTGCTCGGGATCTGTCAGGGGGTAACTAACGGCGGCTAAGCTACCTTGGTCCGCACTGACTACAGGGGCCTGGCTAGCTGTTGAATTTTCCACGGTGCGGAGCCGAGTCTCCAATTCGCCCAGCCTGGCCTCCAAAGCTACGAATAAGCTACACTTATTACAAGTACCGTTACTGCTAAAGGAGGCCGAGGAATAACTAAACATTTCACACCCAGAGCAGAAAAGTGCGGGAGAGACAGGAGAAGCCGCCATGCTAAATCGGCTAAGAGCTAGTAGCTGCGCTAAGCTAGCGGATTCCTAAAAACACGCAAAGTGAATAATGTGTAAATAATTTAGAGGTGATTCAGCAGAAGGAGTGCTTTAGTTAAGGCACGTAAAGATTACACTGGGAAACAAATCTTAATCTAGATAACTAGATCAATCTAACTGCGCAGATTAAACAGCTAACAGATACAGAAAAACACTGCTGTGCTCCGGAACAGGAAGTGATACAATACCGCAGTGAGAGCCAACCACCAGTAGAGCCAAGCAAGTTTATGTTTGTTTTGTTTGTTTTTATGTTTCTTTTATAAGTAAGAAGAAGAATTTTAAATTCTATTCTAGAATTAACAGGAAGCCAAAGAAGAGAGGCCAATATGGGTGAGATATGCTCTCTCCTTCTAGTCCCCGTCAGTACTCTAGCTGCATCAACTGAAGGCTTTTCAGGGAACTTTTAGGACAACCTGATAATAATAGCCTTCATTGGCTTCCTGTTAATTCTAGAATAGAATTTAAAATTCTTCTTCTTACTTATAAGGTTTTGAATAATCAGGTCCCATCTTATCTTAGGGACCGCGTAGTACCATATCACCCCAATAGAGCGCTTCGCTCTCAGACTGCAGGCTTACTTGTAGTTCCTAGGGTTTGTAAGAGTAGAATGGGAGGGCAGAGCCTTCAGCTTTCAGGCTCCTCTCCTGTGGAACCAGCTCCCAATTCAGATCAGGGAGACAGACACCCTCTCTACTTTTAAGATTAGGCTTAAAACTTTCCTTTTTGCTAAAGCTTATAGTTAGGGCTGGATCAGGTGACCCTGAACCATCCCTTAGTTATGCTGCTATAGACTTAGACTGCTGGGGGGTTCCCATGATGCACTGAGTGTTTCTTTCTCTTTTTGCTCTGTATGCACCACTCTGCATTTAATCATTAGTGATTGATCTCTGCTCCCTTCCACAGCATGTCTTTTTCCTGGTTCTCTCCCTCAGCCCCAACCAGTCCCAGCAGAAGACTGCCCCTCCCTGAGCCTGGTTCTGCTGGAGGTTTCTTCCTGTTAAAAGGGAGTTTTTCCTTCCCACTGTAGCCAAGTGCTTGCTCACAGGGGGTCGTTTTGACCGTTGGGGTTTTACATAATTATTGTATGGCCTTGCGCCTTGGGGCAACTGTTTGTTGTGATTTGGCGCTATATAAAAAAAAATTTGAAATTGAATTGAATTAATGAATTACAATAGTCCAGCCTAGAGGAAATAAATGCATGAATTAGTTTTTCAGCATCACTCTGAGACAAGACCTTTCTAATTTTAGAGATATTGCGTAAATGCAAAAAAGCAGTCCTACATATTTGTTTAATATGCGCATTGAATGACATATCCTGATCAAAAATGACTCCAAGATTTCTCACAGTATTACTAGAGGTCAGGGTAATGCCATCCAGAGTAAGGATCTGGTTAGACACCATGTTTCTAAGATTTGTGGGGCCAAGTACAATAACTTCAGTTTTATCTGAGTTTAAAAGCAGGAAATTAGAGGTCATCCATGTCTTTATGTCTGTAAGACAATCCTGCGGTTTAGCTAATTGGTGTGTGTCCTCTGGCTTCATGGATCGATAAAGCTGGGTATCATCTGTGTAACAATTTTCATTGTTACGCAGATGATGAGAATTGTTATGAAACCAGAGCTAAATAACTAGTAAAAAAATTGTTGCAGCCATAATTTCACTCAAATACTATTTTCACATAATAAATGCAGGACTTGTCTTCCAGTCGTCCGTAGGAAAGAGTGACTTATTTTCACTGAAACAGTTGTGGTTCTGTTCTTTCCAAACAGACGTGTCTGCAGACTATGATATTTGCAGATGACATGAATGAAGAGAGTAGAGAGCAGGTTGAGATAATTCTGGAGAGGTGGAGGTACACTCTGGAGAGAAGGTGAATGAAAGTCTGTATGAGCAAGATGTAGGTGAATGGTGTGGTTTCAAGGAACTGAGGTGTGAAAGGTAATAAAACCACAGGGGAGAGAGCTGAAGGAGCTATTAATGTCTTGGAGAGTAACGAGGACAGACAGGAGGAATGAACAGAGAGGGACAGCACAGGTAGGACAGAGAGGTGAGACTGAGATGGGTTGGACATGTGCAATGGAGGAACCCAGGGAATATCAGGAGGAAGATGGAGCCACCAGGCAGCAGGGGAAGAGGGAGTGTCTGGATGTGGGCCGGAGGACATGCAGGTGGCTGATGTGATAGAGGAACATGCAGAGGAAAGGGTGAGGTGGAGACTGATGATCAGCTGTGGCGACTTCTAACGGGAGCAAACAAAACAAGAAACAGCAGCAGCCGCTGTTCTGTTGTTTGCAGTGTACTGTGGGTGTTGTGCGTCTGTGGTATATGGTGTTAATCGTTACTTACTGATCATGACTCCAGACACAGCCAGCAGGAGGGCAGCGATGAGGGCGGAGGTGCCCACAGACAGCCCCAAAGCCAGGTGGGACAGAGACGGCTGTGGAGGCAGCAGGGACGCCACTGCACGGCCAGGAGAAACAACAGCGGTTATCTTCCCCAGAGGCATATTAACATTCACCGCCGCGCTCTGATCCCCAACTTAATTAATGATGTGAAAGCGATGACACAACACAGCACCGAGGCAGCGACAGGCAGTGCATGCCAAGTCATTGTCAGCGGCGAGGAGAGCAGAAGAACAAATCTGCACGCCGAGAGTGAACATATTGAGACTGTGACCTTTACTGACCCGGCATCACAAAACTATCTGCTGCTCATCATCGTTTGAACAGATTTGTAAATTATAGGACAAGGAGACGCTCGAGGTCGTTAAGATGTTATTGCGATGCTGCACCGTTACTGGGCATGACATTACAAAGTGACATAGCTCCACATTCATTCATTTCAGATCTGCTGCATTCATCTATTCATGATGCATCTGGGACCAGAAGTCTTAGACCCACTGGACGTTTGCTCACAATCAAAAAAAGGTGATAAGATGATTTTCAGTTGAGATGGAGGCAGGATTTAATGTACAGGACATACTGCATGAACTCCAGAGTCATTAAAGAAGATCAGAATTAAAAATCCTTTCTATTGCATCACCACTTAAGCCATCTTTTACTCCTGAAGAATAAATCTAAATCATTAAAGCTGCAGTGTGGAGGATTTAGGTATTTCAGCAGAAATGGAACACTGCATTCATTACCATGTGTTCATTAGTGTATAATTACCCACAACAATGACTCGATGTGACATGATATATATATATATAGAGAGAGAGAGAGAGAGAGAGAGAGAGAGAGAGAGAGAGTATGGATTTCAGAAAAAAGCATGTCTGTTTAGAACTGAGTAGGCTGTATATCAGTAAGATAAAATGGATTCTGCATTTCATTACTGCAGTTCATTTACTGTTTTCTAGCAACTAGAGCTGTCAATCCCCCCCCACCCCCATAAACAAACAATGTAATTGTCTGATGTTTTTTTTTTCCCCAACAGTGCATTGCAAGATGCAAAAATGTGAAAGGAAACAAAATTGGGATAGATGACATCATAATGTAATCTGCAACTGCACCACTAGAAGGCACTAAATCCTACACACTGTAGTTTAAAAAAAATCGTGGGACTCAACTATAAACCAGTATATACCATTAGCTATTACAGTAGCAGCTAATAGTACCAATGGAACATCCTTTAATATTGACAGGTTTTCTTTATAATAGGGATTAAAAATGATTAGGAATGATTAAGACCATTAAAAATGTTTCTTCAGATAAAGATTGAATGAAGAACAAGCTTCCCAGGCTTAATTGCTTTCCTAGATTAAGTTATTATCTATTCAGAGGGTCACAGTCTATTACAGGTACAACTGCAATTAGCTTTGTTCTTTTCTTCACTTTGATTAATTGGAGACGTTCATGTGGGTGAGATGGAAACAAAGTGTGCACGGAGCAGCACAGACCTGTAGAGTTGATGCAGGAAACCCCATCTGGTGCCAGGATGAGGTCGTATTCGCAGTAGCACACGATGCTGGCTTTGATCTCATGACATTCACCGCTCTCACAGTGGCTGCAGTTGTGAACCGGGCTGATGATCACCTCACCATCACCCTCCATCGCTGTCACACATACAGAGGGTACAGATTTGTATGCAGAACAGAGTCTACTGGTAAAATGAGAAAAATTTCAACAAGACCAAAAGTGCTCAGAGAGCAACGGCGCACAAGCATTTCAAAGCTAATGTTGAGAAAAGTTCCTGGGGTTTTATACAGTCACGTTCACTGACAATAAAATACCTGAATTCATTTATAATAAAATTGACCATTTTAGAATATTTCATGAAGTGAATTGGAACAATGGAACAGACAGGTCTGAATGTCCATTCTGAACAGGATCTTACATATGCTGGTGTTTATCACTGCATTCTGCAGTGTGAAGTGGATGAGAGTCTACAACTCCCCCTGGACGGGACACCAGTCTAATGCAGATTACTTCCCAAGGCACAGCTGGTGTCCTTTTAAAGTTGGATGGACTGAGATAATGCAGATGAAGTCTTTTGTACAAGGCCACAGACAGGGAACCTTGTCCAGGAATGTATCCCAGGTCTACATTTTGGCAGCTGAACTCCTTATGACACTGACTTAGCAGCTACAAATAAGCACTGCTGATATTTGTGCTCGTGCTGATGTTCCTGAAGCAATGATGTGTTTTTAGCACGAAGAGACTTTGCAAACACACAGACAATATAAAATTACAAACATTGTGTTACTGTCCAAATACTTAACAGTAACAGATGTAATAGGAAAATTTGCAACCTGCTGGCATTTTAAAGCACAGCTGCACAAACCTGTGCTAAATTTTTTCTTTCTTAAAAAAATATATGTTTGTGGAAAATCACTTATAATTGTGCAGGATGAGGCAAATCATTCTGCTATAAATAAGTTATGAGCTGCGTGGGAACAGTTCCTCAGTGAGCAAAGTGATGCATTTATCTGCCAAAGCCACTTTTAGTTTGGTTCCATTTTCAGAAAAGTAGACTGTCCAAAGCATTTTCTGTTAATAGCAGACAACAGAGGGATTCTTATATACTCAACAAAAATATAAATGCAACACTTTTGGTTTTGCTCCCATTTTGTATGAGATGAACTCAAAGATCTAAAACTTTTTCCACATACACAATATCACCATTTCCCTCAAATATTGTTCACAAACCAGTCTAAATCTGTGATAGTGAGCACTTCTCCTTTGCTGAGATAATCCATCCCACCTCACAGGTGTGCCATATCAAGATGCTGATTAGACACCATGATTAGTGCACAGGTGTGCCTTAGACTGCCCACAATAAAAGGCCACTCTGAAAGGTCCAGTTTTGTTTTATTGGGGGGATACCAGTCAGTATCTGGTGTGACCACCATTTGCCTCATGCAGTGCAACACATCTCCTTCGCATCATCCATGAAGAGAACACCTCTCCAACGTGCCAAATGCCAGCGAATGTGAGCATTTGCCCACTCAAGTCGGTTACGACGACGAACTGGAGTCAGGTCGAGACCCAGATGAGGACGACGAGCATGCAGATGAGCTTCCCTGAGACGGTTTCTGAAACGCCTTTGGAGACGGCTTATGGTAGAGAAATGAACATTCAATACACGAGCAACAGCTCTGGTTGACATTCCTGCTGTCAGCATGCCAATTGCACGCTCCCTCAAATCTTGCGACATCTGTGGCATTGTGCTGTGTGATAAAACTGCACCTTTCAGAGTGGCCTTTTATTGTGGGCAGTCTAAGGCACACCTGTGCACTAATCATGGTGTCTAATCAGCATCTTGATATGGCACACCTGTGAGGTGGGATGGATTATCTCAGCAAAGGAGAAGTGCTCACTATCACAGATTTAGACTGGTTTGTGAACAATATTTGAGGGAAATGGTGATATTGTGTATGTGGAAAAAGTTTTAGATCTTTGGGTTCATCTCATACAAAATGGGAGCAAAACCAAAGTGTTGCGTTTATATTTTTGTTGAGTTTTCCTAATTTTCCATATATTATGATTTGCTGAATTCAAAAATTTCAGTTGGCAAGCTGTATCTCTCCTTATTTTGCACAGGTTTGATTGAGTAAAACAAGGCACAGCAGTAAGGTGAGTAGTGCAGGCCACAGTTCCACTTCCTGTTGACTGGAAGGGATTCTGTCAGTACCCCAGGACAAAGCAGACCTGTGTAGGTTGTTGGCAACAGCTTTGGTTGAGCAGTGCCATCGTGCAGCTGCTGGCACTGTGTTCCCGTGTGCACGAACCATCGCACCGGGATCATGCACGCCTGCCCGTCGGCGCGATGTTTCCTGGTTCACTCATGTGAGCTGTTATGTCGTGAGTCACCATGAGTTGTACATATTCACACTAGGTTTTTTTGTTAATGGGTGCAAAGTGGCTTTAAACATATTCATATATTTGTTTTCTTAATAATAACTGGCTTCAAAATTCATCACAAAATTCAAATCAGATGTATTTACTGAATTCCTTAAGCTTTATTCCACTGCTTTCTTTCAACGTCTCATGACAAGCAACATGTGTCCGTAAATGAACTTATTTAATCACTGTGCAGACTCAAAATGACAGTAAACTGTTCATTTTCTTGTATATTTGTAAATAAAATGTAAATATTTCTGCTGTGGTTCATTTTGTGTTCAGATGGAGACGCTTGGTCAATCGTATCGTAGAATTTATGACTTTCAGGTTTGAGACTGATTAGTAATGTTTAAACTAAAAGTTCCAATGGCTTTAAAACATTCGTGGTGCTTCAAATCAAATCAAATCAATTTTATTTATATAGCGCCAAATCACAACAAACAGTTGCCCCAAGGCGCTTTATATTGTAAGGCAAAAGCCATACAATAATTACAGAAAAACCCCAACGGTCAAAACGACCCCCTGTGAGCAAGCACTTGGCGACAGTGGGAAGGAAAAACTCCATTTTAACAGGAAGAAACCTCCAGCAGAACCAGGCTCAGGGAGGGGCAGTCTTCTGCTGGGACTGGTTGGGGCTGAGGGAGAGAATCAGGAAAACGACATGCTGTGGAGGGGAGCAGAGATCAATCACTAATGATTAAATGCAGAGTGGTGCATACAGAGCAAAAAGAGAAAGACACACTCAGTGCATCATGGGAACCACCCAGCAGTCTACGTCTATAGCAGCATAACTAAGGGATGGTTCAGGGTCACCTGATCCAGCCCTAACTATAAGCTTTAGCAAAAAGGAAAGTTTTAAGCCTAATCTTAAAAGTAGAGAGGGTGTCTGTCTCCCTGATCTGAATTGAGAGCTGGTTCCACAGGAGAGGAGCCTGAAAGCTGAAGGCTCTGCCTCCCATTCTACTCTTACAAACCCTAGGAACTACAAGTAAGCCTGCAGTCTGAGAGCGAAGTGCTCTATTGGGGTGATATGGTACTAAGAGGTCCCTAAGATAAGATGGGACCTGATTATTCAAAACCTTATAAGTAGGAAGAAGAATTTTAAATTCTATTCTAGAATTAACAGGAAGCCAATGAAGAGAGGCCAATATGGGTGAGATATGCTCTCTCCTTCTAGTCCCTGTCAGTACTCTAGCTGCAGCATTTTGAATTAACTGAAGGCTTTTCAGGGAACTTTTAGGACAACCTGATCAATCAATCAATCAATTTTTTTATATAGCGCCAAATCACAACAAACAGTTGCCCCAAGGCGCTTTATATTGTAAGGCAAGGCCATACAATAATTATGTAAAACCCCAACGGTCAAAACGACCCCCTGTGAGCAAGCACTTGGCTACAGTGGGAAGGAAAAACTCCCTTTTAACAGGAAGAAACCTCCAGCAGAACCAGGCTCAGGGAGGAGCAGTCTTCTGCTGGGACTGGTTGGGGCTGAGGGAGAGAACCAGGAAAAAGACATGCTGTGGAGGGGAGCAGAGATCAATCACTAATGATTAAATGCAGAGTGGTGCATACAGAGCAAAAAGAGAAAGAAACACTCAGTGCATCATGGGAACCCCCCAGCAGTCTACGTCTATAGCAGCATAACTAAGGGATGGTTCAGGGTCACCTGATCCAGCCCTAACTATAAGCTTTAGCAAAAAGGAAAGTTTTAAGCCTAATCTTAAAAGTAGAGAGGGTGTCTGTCTCCCTGATCTGAATTGGGAGCTGGTTCCACAGGAGAGGAGCCTGAAAGCTGAAGGCTCTGCCTCCCATTCTACTCTTACAAACCCTAGGAACTACAAGTAAGCCTGCAGTCTGAGAGCGAAGCGCTCTATTGGGGTGATATGGTACTACGAGGTCCCTAAGATAAGATGGGACCTGATTATTCAAAACCTTATAAGTAAGAAGAAGAATTTTAAATTCTATTCTAGAATTAACAGGAAGCCAATGAAGAGAGGCCAATATGGGTGAGATATGCTCTCTCCTTCTAGTCCCCGTCAGTACTCTAGCTGCAGCATTTTGAATCAACTGAAGGCTTTTCAGGGAACTTTTAGGACAACCTGATAATAATGAATTACAATAGTCCAGCCTAGAGGAAATAAATGCATAAATTAGTTTTTCAGCATCACTCTGAGACAAGACCTTTCTGATTTTAGAGATATTGCGTAAATGCAAAAAAGCAGTCCTACATATTTGTTTAATATGCGCTTTGAATGACATATCCTGATCAAAAATGACTCCAAGATTTCTCACAGTATTACTAGAGGTCAGGGTAATGCCATCCAGAGTAAGGATCTGGTTAGACACCATGTTTCTAAGATTTGTGGGGCCAAGTACAATAACTTCAGTTTTATCTGAGTTTAAAAGCGGGAAATTAGAGGTCATCCATGTCTTTATGCCTGTAAGACAATCCTGCAGTTTAGCTAATTGGTGTGTGTCCTCTGGCTTCATGGATAGATAAAGCTGGGTATCATCTGTGTAACAATGAAAATTTAAGCAATACCATCTAATAATACTGCCTAAGGGAAGCATGTATAAAGTGAATAAAACTGGTCCTAGCACAGAACCTTGTGGAACTCCATAATTAACTTTAGTCTGTGAAGAAGATTCCCCATTTACATGAACAAATTGTAATCTATTAGACAAATATGATTCAAACCACCGCAGCGCAGTGCCTTTAATACCTATGGCATGCTCTAATCTCTGTAATAAAATTTTATGGTCAACAGTATCAAAAGCAGCACTGAGGTCTAACAGAACAAGCACAGAGATGAGTCCACTGTCCGAGGCCATAAGAAGATCATTTGTAACCTTCACTAATGCTGTTTCTGTACTATGATGAATTCTAAAACCTGACTGAAACTCTTCAAATAGACCATTCCTCTGCAAATGATCAGTTAGCTGTTTTACAACTACCCTTTCAAGAATTTTTGAGAGAAAAGGAAGGTTGGAGATTGGCCTATAATTAGCTAAGATAGCTGGGTCAAGTGATGGCTTTTTAAGTAATGGTTTAATTACTGCCACCTTAAAAGCCTGTGGTACATAGCCAACTAACAAAGATAGATTGATCATATTTAAGATCGAAGCATTAAATAATGGTAGGGCTTCCTTGAGCAGCCTGGTAGGAATGGGGTCTAATAAACATGTTGATGGTTTGGATGAAGTAACTAATGAAAATAACTCAGACAGAACAATCGGAGAGAAAGAGTCTAACCAAATACCGGCATCACTGAAAGCAGCCAAAGATAATGATACGTCTTTGGGATGGTTATGAGTAATTTTTTCTCTAATAGTTAAAATTTTGTTAGCAAAGAAAGTCATGAAGTCATTACTAGTTAAAGTTAATGGAATACTCAGCTCAATAGAGCTCTGACTCTTTGTCAGCCTGGCTACAGTGCTGAAAAGAAACCTGGGGTTGTTCTTATTTTCTTCAATTAGTGATGAGTAGAAAGATGTCCTAGCTTTACGGAGGGCTTTTTTATAGAGCAACAGACTCTTTTTCCAGGCTAAGTGAAGATCTTCTAAATTAGTGAGACGCCATTTCCTCTCCAACTTACGGGTTATCTGCTTTAAGCTACGAGTTTGTGAGTTATACCACGGAGTCAGGCACTTCTGATTTAAAGCTCTCTTTTTTAGAGGAGCTACAGCATCCAAAGTTGTCTTCAATGAGGATGTAAAACTATTGACGAGATACTCTATCTCACTTACAGAGTTTAGGTAGCTACTCTGCCCTGTGTTGGTATATGGCATTAGAGAACATAAAGAAGGAATCATATCCTTAAACCTAGTTACAGCGCTTTCTGAAAGACTTCTAGTGTAATGAAACTTATTCCCCACTGCTGGGTAGTCCATCAGAGTAAATGTAAATGTTATTAAGAAATGATCAGACAGAAGGGAGTTTTCAGGGAATACTGTTAAGTCTTCTATTTCCATACCATAAGTCAGAACAAGATCTAAGATATGATTAAAGTGGTGGGTGGACTCATTTACTTTTTGAGCAAAGCCAATAGAGTCTAATAATAGATTAAATGCAGTGTTGAGGCTGTCATTCTCAGCATCTGTGTGGATGTTAAAATCGCCCACTATCAATCAATCAATCAATCAATCAATCAACTTTTTTCTTATATAGCGCCAAATCACAACAAACAGTTGCCCCAAGGCGCTCCATATTGTAAGGCAAGGCCATACAATAATTATGAAAAACCCCAACGGTCAAAACGACCCCCTATGAGCAAGCACTTGGCCACAGTGGGAAGGAAAAACTCCCTTTTAACAGGAAGAAACCTCCAGCAGAACCAGGCTCAGGGAGGGGCAGTCTTCTGCTGAGACTGGTTGGGGCTGAGGGAAAGAACCAGGAAAAAGACATGCCGAGAAGGGGGGCAGAGATCGATCACTAATGATTAAATGCAGAGTGATGCATACGGAGCAAAAAGAGAAAGAAACAGTGCATCATGGGAACCCCCCCACAGTCTACGTCTAAAGCAACATAACCAAGGGATGGTCCAGGGTCACCCGATCCAGCCCTAACTATAAGCCTTAGCGAAAAGGAAAGTTTTAAGCCTAATCTTAAAAGTAGAGAGGGTATCTGTCTCCCTGATCTGAATTGGGAGCTGGTTCCACAGGAGAGGAGCCTGAAAGCTGAAGGCTCTGCCTCCCATTCTACTCTTACAAACCCTAGGAACTACAAGTAAGCCCGCAGTCTGAGAGCGAAGCGCTCTAATGGGGTAATATGGTACTACGAGGTCCCTAAGATAAGATGGGACCTGATTATTCAAAACCTTATAAGTAAGAAGAAGAATTTTAAATTCTATTCTAGAATTAACAGGAAGCCAATGAAGAGAGGCCAACACGGGTGAGATATGCTCTCTCCTGCTAGTCCCCGTCAGTACTCTAGCTGCAGCATTCTGAACCAACTGAAGGCTTTTTAGGGAACTTTTAGGGCAACCTGATAATAATGAATTACAATAGTCCAGCCTAGAGGAAATAAATGCATGAATTAGTTTTTTCAGCATCACTCTGAGACAAGACCTTTCTGATTTTAGAGATATTGCGTAAATGCAAAAAGGCAGTCCTACATATTTGTTTAATATGCGCTTTGAATGACATATCCTGATCAAAAATGACTCCAAGATTTCTCACAGTATTACTAGAGATCAGGGAAGTGCCATCCAGAGTAACGATCTGGTTAGACACCATGCTTCTAAGATTTGTGGGGCCAAGTACAATAACTTCAGTTTTATCTGAGTTTAAAAGCAGGAAATTAGAGGTCATCCATGTCTTTATGTCTGTAAGACAATCCTGCAGTTTAGCTAATTGGTGTGTATCCTCTGGCTTCATGGATAGATAAAGCTGGGTATCATCTGCGTAACAATGAAAATTTAAGCAATACCGTCTAATAATACTGCCTAAGGGAAGCATGTATAAAGTGAATAAAATTGGTCCTAGCACAAAACCTTGTGGAACTCCATAATTAACTTTAGTCTGTGAAGAAGATTCCCCATTTACATGAACAAACTGTAATCTATTAGACAAATATGATTCAAACCACCGCAGCACAGTGCCTTTAATACCTATGACATGCTCTAATCTCTGTAATAACATTTTATGGTCAACAGTATCAAAAGCAGCACTGAGGTCCAACAGAACAAGCACAGAGATAAGTCCACTGTCCGAAGCCATAAGAAGATCATTTGTAACCTTCACTAATGCTGTTTCTGTACTATGATGAATTCTAAAACCTGACTGAAACTCTTCAAATAGACCATTCCTCTGCAGGTGATCAGTTAGCTGTTTTACAACTACCCTCTCAAGAATCTTTGAGAGAAAAGGAAGGTTGGAGATTGGCCTATAATTAGCTAAGATAGCTGGGTCAAGTGATGGCTTTTTAAGTAATGGTTTAATTACTGCCACCTTAAAGGCCTGTGGTACATAACCAACTAACAAAGATAGATTGATCATATTTAAGATTGAAGCATTAAATAATGGTAGGACTTCCTTGAGCAGCCTGGCAGGAATGGGGTCTAATAAACATGTTGATGGTTTGGATGAAGTAACTAATGAAAATAACTCAGACAGAACAATCGGAGAGAAAGAGTCTAACCAAATACCGGCATCACTGAAAGCAGCCAAAGATAACGATACATCTTTGGGATGGTTATGAGTAATTTTTTCTCTAATAGTCAAAATTTTGTTAGCAAAGAAAGTCATGAAGTCATTACTAGTTAAAGTTAATGGAATACTCAGCTCAATAGAGCTCTGACTCTTTGTCAGCCTGGCTACAGTGCTGAAAAGAAACCTGGGGTTGTTCTTATTTTCTTCAATTAGTGATGAGTAGAAAGATGTCCTAGCTTTACGGAGGGCTTTTTTATAGAGCAACAAACTGTTTTTCCAGGCTAAGTGAAGATCTTCTAAATTAGTGAGACGCCATTTCCTCTCCAACTTACGGGTTATCTGCTTTAAGCTACGAGTTTGTGAGTTATACCACGGAGTCAGACACTTCTGATTTAAAGCTCTCTTTTTCAGAGGAGCTACAGCATCCAAAGTTGTCTTCAATGAGGATGTAAAACTATTGACGAGATACTCTATCTCCGTTACAGAGTTTAGGTAGCTACTCTGCTCTGTGTTGGTATGTGACATTAGAGAACATAAAGAAGGAATCATATCCTTAAACCTAGTTACAGCGCTTTCTGAAAGACTTCTAGTGTAATGAAACTTATTCCCCACTGCAGGGTAGTCCATCAGGGTAAATGTAAATGTAATTAAAAAATGATCAGACAGAAGGGAGTTTTCAGGGAATACTGTTAAGTCTTCTATTTCCATACCATAAGTCAGAACAAGATCTAAAATATGATTAAAGTGGTGGGTGGACTCATTTACTTTTTGAGCAAAGCCAATAGAGTCTAATAATAGATTAAATGCAGTGTTGAGGCTGTCATTCTCAGCATCTGTGTGGATGTTAAAATCGCCCACTATAATTATCTTATCTGAGCTAAGCACTAAGTCAGACAAAAGGTCTGAAAATTCACAGAGAAACTCACAGTAACGACCAGGTGGACGATAGATAATAACAAATAAAACTGGTTTTTGGGACTTCCAATTTGGATGGACAAGACTAAGAGACAAGCTTTCAAATGAATTAAAGCTCTGTGTAGGTTTTTGATTAATTAATAAGCTGGAATGGAAGATTGCTGCTAATCCTCCGCCCCGGCCCGTGCTACGAGCATTCTGACAGTTAGTGTGACTCGGGGGTGTTGACTCATTTAAACTAACATATTCATCCTGCTGTAACCAGGTTTCTGTTAGGCAGAATAAATCAATACGTTGATCAATTATTATATCATTTACCAACAGGGACTTAGAAGAGAGAGACCTAATGTTTAATAGACCACATTTAACTGTTTTAGTCTGTGGTGCAATTGAAGGTGCTATATTATTTTTTCTTTTTGAATTTTTATGCTTAAATAGATTTTTGCTGGTTATTGGTGGTCTGGGAGCAGGCACCGTCTCTACGGGGATGGGGTAATGAGGGGATGGCAGGGGGAGAGAAGCTGCAGAGAGGTGTATAAGACCACAGCTCTGCCTCCTGGTCCCAACGCTAGACAGTCACAGTTTGGAGGATCCAAAAAAAATTGGCCAGATTTCTAGAAATGAGAGCTGCTCCCTCTAAAGTGGGATGGATGCCGTCTCTCCTAACAAGACCAGGTTTTCCCCAGAAGCTTTGCCAATTATCAATGAAGCCCACCTCATTTTTTGGACACCACTCAGACAGCCAGCAATTCAAGGAGAACATGCGGCTAAACATGTCACTCCCGGTCAGATTGGGGAGGGGCCCAGAGAAAACTACAGAGTCCGACATTGTTTTTGCAAAGTTACACACCGATTTAATGTTAATTTTAGTGACCTCCGATTGGCGTAACCGAGTGTCATTACTGCCGACGTGAATTACAATCTTACCAAATTTACGCTTAGCCTTAGCCAGCAATTTCAAATGTCCTTCGATGTCGCCTGCTCTGGCCCCCGGAAGACAATTGACAATGGTTGCTGATGTCGCTAACTTCACATTTCTCAAAACAGAGTCGCCAATAACCAGAGTTTGATCCTCGGCGAGTGTATCGTCGAGTGGGGAAAAACGGTTAGAGATGTGAACGGGTTGGCGGTGTACACGCGGCTTCTGTTTAGGGCTACGCTTCCTCCTCACAGTCACCCAGTCAGCCTGCTTTCCCGGCTGCTTGGGATCTGCCAGGGGGTAACTAACGGCGGCTAAGCTACCTTGGTCTGCACCGACTACAGGGGCCTAGCTAGCTGTAGAATTTTCCACGGTGCGGAGCCGAGTCTCCAATTCGCCCAGCCTGTCCTCCAAAGCTACGAATAAGCTACACTTATTACAAGTACCGTTACTGCTAAAGGAGGCAGAGGAATAACTAAACATTTCACACCCAGAGCAGAAAAGTGCGGGAGAGACAGGAGAAGCCGCCATGCTAAATCGGCTAAGAGCTAGTAGCTACGCTAAGCTAGCGGATTCCTAAAAACACTCAAAGTGAATAATATGTAAATAATTTAGAGGTGATTCAGCAGAAGGAGTGCTTTAGTTAAGGCACGTAAAGATTACACTGGGAAACAAATCATAATCTAGATAACTAGATCAATCTAACTGCGCAGATTAAACAGCTAACAGATACAGAAAAACACCGCTGTGCTCCGGAACAGGAAGTGATACAATACCGCAGTGAGAGCCAACCACCAGTAGAGGCAAGCAATAATAATGAATACAATAGTCCAGCCTAGAGGAAATAAATGCATGAATTAGTTTTTCAGCATCATGGGCTTCCTTGAGCAGCCTGGTAGGAATGGGGTCTAATAGACATGTTGATGGTTTGGAGGAAGTAACTAACGAAAATAACTCAGAACAATCGGAGAGAAAGAGTCTAACCAAATACCGGCATCACTGAAAGCAGCCAAAGATAACGATACGTCTTTGGGATGGTTATGAGTAATTTTTTCTCTAATAGTTAAAATTTTATTAGCAAAGAAAGTCATGAGGTAATTAACTATCATTCTAATTCACTTTGATCCAAATGATTATTTAATCTTAAAATTGTTAATTATTTTGGTGACCCGTTGAATAAGGTCCAGTCCAATTTAGGATTTTAATAATTCCATTCGCTCCATATTATTGTGGTGGTCTTTCTTTACTGAATAAAGAAATACTTAATAGTAAACATTTGTATGTTTAAATTCATTAAATAATACTGGTACCTCCGGTGTGAGGCTCAATTAAAATCACGCCACTTATATTTACTACATATTCTTGTTTACTGAATGCTAAATGTTAAAATAATACTTCAACTTATATTTGTTAATAACATTTTTTGTTATGTTATGCCTGTGAAGACTGTTTAGAGGCAAACTTCATCTCCATAGCTCGATAGAGAAACAAGTTTGAAATCTGCCAGTGATACAGGATGCTGTTTTTGCCAATAAAAAATTGTCCTGCAGCACAGTTGCATGCTGCCCACACACTAATAAATGAAAACCTAGACTATGCACAACTTCATGGCATACCATCACCAAGGTCCAAACTCCATGGTTTACTCTTATCCTCAGAACTTTATATCACAACTGACCAGATTTGTAAGATTCACAAACATTACATTTTAATTTATGAAACTGCACAATTGCTTACATCTTACATATCACAGTCATGATTTGAGCCTTTGTGTAATTTATCTGAAGCGAATCATGTAATTGTCTTTGTATATCTGCACAGCACAAAGATTCCCCTCAATATGAGTCTAATTTGCCTATTGTTTGCATGGAAAAAACATGCACCAACACCCTAGCACCTGCAAAAATATGCATGATGATTTACTAACAGTGCACACAGAGGATAGCATCTTTCAAATGTGAACTATAACACAATGCTAAAATACCCTCGGCCGTAACAGCATAAAAATAGAAAATAAAATAGGTCAAGGTTAGCCATATTTGAACTTGTTCAAGTTCTGTGTCCCAACAATGTTCCCTGTGAATTTGAAGACCCTGGCACTAATAGGACTGGACTTATGCTGAGCACAGACAGATGGGTGAACGGACGGCTGAAAAGCCTTTGCAATACCCGATGGCCATATTTTGGCCTCAGGTAAAAATAGTATGTATTGTCCAATTAAAAAGATACTTTCCTTCATGAACATGCATAATTCATCCAGGCTAAAAGCAGTTTAATTTGTGTCTGTGATTTACCACATTTGCCAACACAGAGGCTTAGTGGTTCACACTGTTGCTTCCCTGCAAGAAACTCCTGGGATCACTTCCCACCTGGTCCTTTCTGTGTGCAGTTTGCATGTTCTCCCCATGTTGATCTGGGTTCCCTCCGTGTGTTCCGGCTTCCTCCCACATCCACAGACATGCAGGTTAGATGAACTGGAAAAATTGACTGTGTGAGGTGTGAGTGTGCTTGTCTGTCTGTAAGTGGTCTTGCGATGGACTGGCTTCTTGTCCAAGGTGTACCCTGCCTCTCACCCAGTGACTGCTGGGATAGGCTCCAGTGCCAATTATTATGTCTTTGTACAACCCTGGCAATAATTATGGAATCACCGGCCTCCGAGGATGTTCATTCAGTTGTTTAATTTTGTAGAAAAAAAGCAGATCACAGACATGACACAAAACTAAAGTCATTTCAAATGGCAACTTTCTAGCTTTAAGAAACACTATAAGAAATCAGGAAAAAAAATTGTGGCAGTCAGTAACGGTTACTTTTTTAGACCAAGCAGAGGGAAAAAAATATGGAATCACTCAATTCTGAGGAAAAAAAATTATAGAATCACCCTGTAAATTTTCAACCCCAGAACTAGCACCTGCATCAAATCAGATCTGCTCGTTAGTCTGCATCTAAAAAGGAGTGATCACACCTTTGAGAGCTGTTGCACCAAGTGGACTGACATGAATCATGGCTCCAACATGAGAGATGTCAAGTGAAACAAAGGAGAGGATTATCAAACTCTTAAAAGAGGGTAAATCATCACGCAATGTTGCAAAAGATGTTGGTTGTTCACAGTCAGCTGTGTCTAAATTCTGGACCAAATACAAACAACATGGGAATGTTGTGAAAGGCAAACATACTGATAGACCAAGGAAGACATCAAAGCATCAAGACAGAAAACTTAAAGCAATATGTCTCAAAAATCGAAAATGCACAACAAAACAAATGTGGAACGAATGGGAGGAAACTGGAGTCAACGTCTGTGACAGAACTGTAAGAAACCGTAAGAAACCGCCTAAAGGAAATGGGATTTACATACAGAAAAGCTAAACGAAAGCCATCATTAACACCTAAACAGAAAAAAAACAAGGTTACAATGGGCTAAGGAAAAGCAATCGTGGACTGTGGATGACTGGATGAAAGTCATATTCAGTGATGAATCTCGAATCTGCATTGGGCAAGGTGATGATGCTGGAACTTTTGTTTGGTGCCGTTCCAATGAGATTTATAAAGATGACTGCCTGAAGAGAACATGTAAATTTCCACAGTCATTGATGATATGGGGCTGCATGTCAGGTAAAGGCACTGGGGAGATGACTGTCATTACATCATCAATAAATGCACAAGTTTACTGTTATGTGTCGACGCGAGTTGAGGAGCGGACCTGCGTCAGACAGAACCCAGCGCTAAAAATAACCAGAAAGCGGTTCCAACAACAGAAACAATTTATTTTTCACCTGTGCATAATAATGTGTACAAAACTAAAAGAACGTCCTTCTGGTGGAGTGACTGTTGGCATGCTCTTAAGCGCCCAAAAGGATAGAAGCCCGGCGTTCCTGGACCCACTACCACCAGACAAACACCCCCCAGGTGGACACGACAAACTGACTCTCTGTGAAGCAAAGAAGAGGTGAGGTAAGTCAGCAGTTACAACAATATCTTTCAAAAGACACACGGTATCAGCAACACATTCAGGTCTGTATTTTTTAACTTTATGCAAATGAGCAGCTTCTCACAACAAGTGGAGGATCACTTATCCGCATGCCACAGCAGTGAGAAGCAAACTGCACAATTCTCATCACAATTCCAGTATACTGCGTAACAAAACACCAAGTTACTATCAACAATTAGTCGAACACTTAATCACCTTTAATGTGTGCTGACAGCAAGTGTCCTCACCCTTCCTTGCTTCACGGGCTCGATGTGTCAAACCCAGGCGCGGTCCTCAGCGTCTCACAAATGGACATCACAAGGTCGAGTTCCCGGCAGATCTGCTTGAATCACACATGCCTTAAATGCAGAATGCCATCCAATTATCTGCTTCAGCTGAAAGTCTTTAAGGTTGCATGTGAGCACCAGTCACAGGTGCTGCACATGATGTTGATGAGGGTGAGGACTCTTCAGCCAGCACCTTCTCCACAGACAAATCAGTTTCCATGCCACCTGAAGAGCAAAGAAAAGAAAAGAACACCAAAATATCCAGCCACACCCCCCAACACACAACATTTACATTGATATTTTGGACACTTTTCTTATCCCATCATTTGAAAGGATGTTTGGGGATGATGAAATCATTTTTCAAGATGATAATGCATCTTGCCATAGAGCAAAAACTGTGAAAACATTCCTTTCAAAAAGACACATAGGGTCAATGTCATGGCCTGCAAATAGTCCGGATCTTAATCCAATTGAAAATCTTTGGTGGAAGTTGAAGAAAATGGTTCATGACAAGTCTCCAACCTGCAAAGCTGATCTGGCAACAGCAATCAGAGAAAGTTGGAGCCAGATTGATGAAGAGTACTGTTTCTCACTCATTAAGTCCATGCCTCAGAGACTGCAAGCTGTTATAAAAGCCAGAGGTGGTTCAACAAAATACTAGTGATGTGTTGGAGCGTTCTTTTGTTTTTCATGATTCCATAATTTTTTCCTCAGAATTGAGTGATTCCATATTTTTTTCCTCTGCTTGGTCTAAAAAAGTAACCGTTACTGACTGCCACAATCTTTTTTTCTTGATTTCTTATAGTGTTTCTTAAAGCCAGAAAGTTGCCATTTGAAATGACTTTAGTTTTGTGTCATGTCTGTGATCTGCTTTTTTTCTACAAAATTAAACAACTGAATGAACATCCTCTGAGGCCGGTGATTCCATAATTTTTGCCAGGGGTTGTAGTTAAAAGAAATATAAGTACAAATTCCTGTGCATTTCTGTCCAGGGCAATGCATGAGAGCTGACAGTCTGATCAGCACCACGGACAGCTCCATGGACAGCCACCTACATAATAACTGTGCACAAATGATTATCATTTTATATCAGTCTTTATCAGTTTCTACAACCATAAACCACAGAAGCCTATAACTGTTCTCTTCACATTCATCTTAACAGCAGAATCACTTTACGTGCCGTGAAAACACACCTGTTGTTGGAACGTGGATTTGAAGATCGATGACTCAAATCAACAGCTTAATAATAATATTTACTGATAGTAAAAAATATAATAATTAAATATAGTGATTCAGGATATCCTTAGTCATCACAGTATCCAGACTCAAGAAATGAAGCATGAGTTTATTTACAACATGGTGACTGAAATGAATAATATCAAAATCAACTTTATTATTTGAGTGGGTGCTTTTTACTGCATCACTGTTGAATCTGGCCTTGTTCCACTCATTCATTTTGATTTGGAATATGCTCAATAAATGACATTCACACACAGAAAATACCCATTTACTTACTGCTGTCTGTATTACGTTACCACCATTGCATCTGCATAGTGATTCCTATTATGTATATGTCGCGTGAAGCTCTTCAGCATCTCTCCCGCATCTCATCTCAAGTCCTTCAGACTTTTCTTTTTGAGTAAATGCTTCAGGGGAGCATGACTAAAACCTTTCACCCCCCAGACCCCCTGCCTTTTTAAACATTTTTCTTTTTTGCGTTTCAGCTTGGGGGGGGGGGCTCCTCCCCACAGACCCCCCCAATTACACCCCTCTTAACCCCCTGCCACTTTCAGCATTTTTAAATGTAGATATAAATTAATATTCAAAATTTTCAGCTAGTTGACAGTAGGGTTGTACAATATGGCCAAATTATTGTATCTCAATATTGTCATATCAATTATGATATACGATATGACAATGAGTTCACACGAAGTGCAGCAACAGTGAAAATGAAACATTCTTAAACAAAACAGTAATAATACCACACTCATTTTGCACTCATCATAAAATTAGGATACAGTGTCTTCCAAAAGTATTATATTTTTAATTGATTTATATCAAGTTGTAGACATTTGCTTTCAGTTTGAGTTTAAGGAAGATAACTTTATATTTATTTATTTGTATTTGAAATGGCATAAACAAGTTAAAATATGTGAAATGCCAAGTGTTCCAAGACTTTTGAGTACAGTTGAGAAGCACTCTGTGGCATGTGTATTTTTAAGTGAAATGCATCATCCTGGTCTCACTCAGAGAAAAATTAAGAGGTTATTTAAGTCCTTCAGACAGCAAAATTAAGAGATTATTTAATCAACAGTTGCCTGCTTGTTTAAAAAAAATCACTGGAGACACACACATACATAAGACAACCTAAATTAAAGGAGAAATGCCGTTTTTAACAACCTGGACCTCATTTCTGGCATAAAATACCAGAAATCATTTACCCACCAAAATAACTTTGGTGTCATTATTAGTCCATGGTACAAATGACGTTTTCAGTTCATATCTGAGGCAAACATTTTTCTTCTTCTACTAAGGTGGATTAGAACTTTTTATGGTATACAGCACCAACTACTGGACAGAAGGAACCTAGCAGTCAATGTGACTCACTGATTTCAAAATGCAGCTCTTTTCAACCAGATGTGCGGTGCTGTGACATGTCAATCATCTGTGTCCAATGAGATTTCACTGGAGTCCAGTGCAACCCTGGCCTCCACTCTAGCTCCACCCATGCCAGGAAGTGTTCAACATTTGACATTTCCTATTTCACCGTGGACTCAAAATTTGGCACTTCCTGTTTGGGACTCCCTGTACCATGAGCGAGCTTTGCACTGCTGCGTGGCGCTTTGCTTGAAATAAGTCTCCCACAATGTGTTCTCCATCCCACCGCAAAAAAGTTTGGAAGAGTCATACAATTTGGCACTTGGTATGGCGATCTCTGCCCCCCTCCACAGCATGTCTTTTTCCTGGTTCTTTCCCTCAGCCCCAACCAGTCTCAGCAGAAGACTGCCCCTCCCTGAGCCTGGTTCTGCTGGAGGTTTCTTCCTGTTAAAAGGGAGTTTTTCCTTCCCACTGTAGCCAAGTGCTTGCTCATAGGGGGTCGTTTTGACCGTTGGGGTTTTTCATAATTATTTTATGGCCTTGCCTTACAATATAGAGCGCCTTGGGGCAACTGTTTGTTGTGATTTGGCGCTATATAAAAAAAAAGTTGATTGATTGATTGATCTTAATAAATCAGGCCCTCTATATATACGAACAGAAAAAACACACAATATCAAACCTTACAGGCAGCCTCAGTGTTCCAGATGACTATCTGTACTTACTGACATTTCCACACTTCACAGGCAATGCAACAGTTTTCATTATTGATATCTGGGAACATATGTTGTAAAATGGAAAAAAAAAATACCAGGGAAGTATCATTTTATTTTAACTAAAAAGAGTCTATATATATATATATATATATATATATAATATATTTTCTGTGAAACAGCTTAAATACTATATAAATTGTTGAATTTGTGGTAAAATCCTTCTGGGAGATGTTCAGTTAATGAAGGCAGAAAATCAGAACATCAAACAGATGTGGTTGGTTAGAGAGGAATGGTTCAAATATGTAATTTAATGAGTGGAAAACAGATTTCGTATTTCATATTTACAGGTGAAATGCTTCCTGAACAACAGCCAGTTAAATATGAAATCACCTTACATACCACCTCTCCGTATACAGCATCAAACAATGCTTGTTCAACAGAAATGTGGGTGCAATTGACCACAGCCCATTAGAATCCAATTTGAAAAAGCGCTTCCAGATTCATTTCCCATTTTCTCTCTCCCTCTCTTTTTTTCATCTATTGCCAGTTGAAAATAGAACCATAAATGATTTATGGATGGGCAAAGGCTTATTGCCAGAGCTTCACTTTTCAAAGTCAACCTGTTTTTTTGGCTTCTGAATTGTGTGATTTACGTTCAACAGCAACTGACATGGTCAAACATACTCCGGAATTACAATCTCAGGTGTTGAATCCTCAGTAACAGATAGTGAGGTGAATCAGAAAGGTAGCAAGACAACTGCAAAAACAATTCTACAATAAAATGTACATACTGTATGTGAGGCTATAAGTGTTGGCACAGACTCCTGTACTGGAATGACAAGGCCAATATATTTGTTTTTGATAAACTGTGAAGTGATTTGGGTTTGAATTGAAAAGATAAAGATGTTTATTGTGGTGCTTGAAAGTGTGTGAACCCGTCAAACTCACGTGTTTTTATTACACCAAATTCTAGAATTATTTTAAAGCAAAATCTGAAAACAAATTTATACAACATGACACTTATGGATACCATAAGTGTGTGAATTCTTTAATATAACTAATTGACTAATTCATACTAACTAAGGAAAACTGTAAAAGTGACAATTTGTTGAACAATTGTATTGTTGAACAATAACCCTTAAATTTAGTTTGTCCAATTACTTATGGCCTCTGAAAATGGAAGCACTGTGTATAAAAATGACTAGTTGCTAAATGGCCAATGAAGTATTTTTACTAAACCCCTTGAATTAAAGCTGAAAGTCTGCATGACAAGCACATCTTAACGGTTTCATTTAAACTCTGCTATGGCTGTGTCCAAAGGCAAAACAACAAAAATGGACTCACGGTCTAAATGATGGACCAGACTATAAAAAGCTGTCAGCTCTCCATGCTGTGACTTGGGAATATGTTGTAAACTATAATAGATGATAGAGAATAAATAGAATGTATTTTTTGAGTGAAGCAGTCATTTGTATGTTCAGTGAAATGACAACACTAAATAAATCTAGATGACTTATGTAAAGCTGTATGGGAAATGTTGGGCTGTAAAAAAACAAACCGTTTACACACAAAGAATATTTGTACAATCTTTTTTCCCCGATAATTACAAATTAATCAACCCACAAACACCAGAAGGCTGTTCTTTGTCCATTGCTGAAATTAGGTTGAAGGCAGGCAAGCGTTGTTTGCTGACTAGTTTAGTTACTTTCTTGCTAACAGATGTTAATGTTACCTTTGAGAGGATAGACAAAGAGCTTTCCTTCAGGACTGAGGAAGGATGTGCCATCATCACCGTCATGTTTGGGGTCATTATCTGCTGAGGTGTTGCCTCCTAGAAAGCACAACAGTAAACACAGTGATGAGCAATGAGAAAACATGGGGATGTTTGGGGAGATGGGGAAGTGACGAAGGCTACAGAAAGTAGCCGAAACATGTAAAGCAGGTAAAACAATCTTTCCTGTCTGACTAAAAGAACTGTTGAAATAGTTATCTTAAGAAGACAGTATGAAATTTCACAAATGCTGTCTTTATCATTTGACGTTTTTTGAGATGCTTAAGTTTTGGACCAGACCACTCAAAGGTCATGGTCAAGGTCTTCAGATATACAGCCCATAAACACATTTCCCAGGATATCTCTGTGTGATGGAGGCCAGCGGGAGTCACTGTGCAATAGTTGCCAGTAAACCTCACTCCCCAACAGCTAATAGAACTCTCTGGTCACTCAGGCCAGACCCCGGGTTTTGGCCTTGTGGTTAGAGTGTCTGCCTCCAATGCTGGAGATTGTGAGCTTTAGTCCCAAGGGGAGCAAGTGGGAGGAGTTGACTCCTCCCACTTGCTCAACAACAACACAGAAGAAAGAGAGAGTATATTTGCAACCAACAGGGCTACAGATGTGACTGAAAGTTTCAATCAACTCATTATCTGCCATCCTCACTCACTCACTCACTCACTCACTCACTCACTCACTCACTCACTCACTCACTCACTCACTCACTCACTCACTCACTCACTCACTCACTCACTCACTCACTCACTCACTCACTCACTCCAGTTAAGGGTCACGGGGGGGCTGGAGCCTATCCCAGCAGTCATAGGGCGTGAGACGGGGTTCACCCTGTAGAGGTCACCAGTGTGTCGCATGGCCACATACAGACGAACAAACACATTCACGCCCACACGCACACTTACAGACAATTTAACATTTCCAATCCACCGAACTTGTGTGTCTATAGAATTCTTACAGCACAGTGACAGGCGGACAATATTTATTGATGGACAATAAACTGGAGCATCACAGATCTACAACGGCCAGAAGTGCCACTGATGGAGGTGGGGAGGGATTGTTGCAGCTAATGCTGCCTTCAAGAACTCTGGACAAGAATAGCTTGTTGTCCTGCTGAGGACCCTGAATCATCACTTCCAACTCTTCACTTTTATTGTATTTTCATTTTAGGTTTTAATTGCATCAAAATAACTGAGCAGTCAAATCCACATTCAGGCAGAAATGATTTATTTCAAGATGCCAAGATACACAAATGAAATAAAAAACAAAAAACAAAAAAAACAAAGACGTGTATCACATCACAATGTGTTGTGGCATTACACATTTTTAAAACATGTTTAAGACGTTCCCCATTGCTAACAAAGCTCTACAATGCTCTCCAATCAGATTAAACCTGATTTCAGGTATTGATTGCATATCAATTTATTTTGTGCCAAAAATGTACACAATGGGGTGTCATATATTGGCAATGGGAGACAGCTTTTACCTCCATCTCTTGCTTGCATTTTTTTTGACGTCCTGAACCATTAGCATGCTTCATAGTTAGACATGTCGTTTCAATCTCCCAGACTGTATATTTTCAATCATAGAAATTAAGAGGGTCCTCATGAAATTGTTGTTGCTGTGGACTATGTAATCTAAAATAATCAACCTTTCTTGGGCTGCTTCTTTGAGTTTGGGACCCCAGACATTACCTAGTTTGCCTAGTCTTTTGCAATGTCCCTGTACATGATACAATTTAAATTTTTCAATTTCAGTTTATTTTCATTTATATAGCACTAAATCACAACAAAGTTGCCTTAAGGTGTTTCACACAAGTAACCCCCAGGTGACAATGGTAAGGAAAAACTCCCTCTGATGATTTGAAGAAGAAACCTCAAGCAGACCAGACTCAAAGGGGTGACCCTCTGCTTGGGCCATGATACAGACACAATTGACAAAACCAATATACAGGAAATTATGCTGGTGCAAAGGATGGGAGGGTTTCAGAAACACACACCACATCCATCTCTGGATGGAGCTGCACCTCAAACACAGAGGAAAAAAATAATCAGGCATCAGAAACACAACAAATACAGTATAATTTTTCAGCTTTAAGCAACAAGAGAAACAGAAGAAATACTAAGGTGATCACCGGCACAGGCCCTAAGCTTCACTAAAAGACCCAGAATTTAGATAAAGTTTGAGGCCGCGGCCCGCTCCGTTTCCTAATAAAATGAATTTAAAAGGGTAAAAAGCATAGTAACATACTATGCCAGTATGCTAGTCATACGAAAGGGAAAAAAGTGCATCTTAAGTCTGGACTTGAAAGTCTCCACAGAATCTGACTGTTTTATTGATGCGGGGAGATCATTCCACAGAAAAGGGGCACAATAAGAGAAAACTCTGTGACCTGCAGACTTCTTATTCACCCTAGGGACACAAAGTAGTCCTGCACCCTGAGAACACAGAGCCCGGGCCGGTACGTAGGGTTTAATTAGGTCAGCTAAGTAGGGAGGTGCCAGTCTGTGAACAATTTTATAGGTTAATAGCAGAACCTTAAAATCTGATCTCACTGGGACAGGAAGCCAGTGAAGAGACACCAAAATGGATGAAATGTGGTCAAACCTTCTGCTTCCTGTCAAAAGTCTGGCAGCAGCATTTTGAACCAATTGGAGAGCCCTAATGCTGGAATGCGGTAAACCAGAAAATAGAACATTGCAGTAGTCCAATCTAGAAGAGACAAATGCATGAATCAGGGATACAACTGCAGGTATTGAGGTGGTACCAAGGGAGCAGTAAATGTCTGGGTTGGCTAAATGGCTTTATTTTTCTCAGTCAGCGACTGATAGAGAGAAATTACATCAAAGTCAGTGGCTCAATGCTTTGGGCTCAGTGAGGTAAACCTATGCAGGACTGTGGATGCTTTGGAAGTGTGTCATTTGTCAGACCAAGAAAAAAATAACTTCAGTTATGTTACTGCCTTGTATATGCTGTTGTCCGCGCTGACCTCTGACCCCCTGTAAAATTCATATCCAGACTTTTTAGAAATGAAGCTGTTGTAGTGTAGCCACAGAGCTGTCGGATGTACCTGTCGATCCCAGCTGGCAGCCGAAAATGATTTATTTGTGAAACCTTAGGAATTAATCACACACAAACCTCTATAGCCACCGCCGCCTCCCCCGGAAATGCAGCCACCACCTCCGCCCCCGAAGCCTCCGCGAGTCTGCCAAAACTTTGGACAGCCCTGCCCTCCCTGTCCTCCCAGCGTCAGCGGCCTTCCGCCCTGACTGGTGGGGGCGCTGTCATTCCAGCCTCCACCTCCACCTGTCAAACACAACACATACTGGAAATAACACAAAAATCCTACAGACGTGTGCATGGCAAAGAGAGCGAGAGCAAGAGAGAGCAAAGCAAATGTAACACACAACAAGCCCCTGTTAGTGATAACACTGGTTAGAGCAGAGACCATGAAGAAATAATAATAAAAAATCCTTTAAAGGAGACCTTGCAGTACAAGATTAAACCTATGGCTAATAAAGCTAAGGCTAATCCTGCTCATATTCCCCAGCGTGAGCCAATTTAATTTTTCCTTTCATTTTGTGTCTCCCTGAGAGACACAAACAAATGAAAATGAATCTCACCACACCAGCAATAAAAGCCCCAGGACATGCTTAATATTTCATTTTTCATTCATCCTGTTTCCTCTGTGGTAAACCTTGGGCTTTGTGAAGATGTAAAAATCAATAGCTCATGTTTTCCAAGCTGTTCATCAACTCTGGCTACATGAATAATGGATGGTGCACGGATGGAACACGGCACTGTTTGAGTGAAGCGTCGTGCTCCATGCGGCAACGAGAGGGGACAACGTGGATGACATGAATAATCATGAGCAGCACCATAACACCAACACGGTTCCAAAGAGGTGCAGAGTCTCTGAAAGTCATGCATGAAGACACGAGTAAACACCTTCAGGACGAATAAATGCGTTTACAAGTGCAGGTAGACGTGCAAATACACTCTTCCACTTCAGGCTATTGTGACTTGAGGCATATTGTCTTGTGTGTGTGCGTCAGGGGCCCATAATGCACACACTGTTTCTGCTCATAAAGTAAGTAAAGATAAACGGTATACGGCAGGGCCAGAGTACACACGAGTTCTTTATCTCGGGCTCAGTGTTTCATTCTGATGACAACACACCCAGCTGGTGTACTGAGCCTGTAGGTGAACGCTGTTTTACAACAACAAATATCAACAAGGACATTTTGCACACCCACAAACCCAACACACGTGACGACCCCCAGTGGAACTTACCTGCAGCGTTTGACTTCCCATTGCGCCCAGGTTGGCTCGGGTCACTGCTCATCCGTTCCAGTTGGGTTTGCAAATGGCTGCTGTAGCCACGCCCACCTCCTCCTGCTGCAATGATGAGGGGCGTGTACACGTCTTTGTCCACCTAAGACCAGGATTCACACAGTCAAATTTACATGGAAGTATCCACTCTAACAGCTACGAGACATTAGACCTGATTACACCTACAGCCATTTTCACAGTGATGCCATCAGTGGTAATGTTTGTAAAAAAAAGTATAAAAAATCAGTGTTATTTCTGTCATCATGAACAACCTCAATTTGAATTTCAATTTATTAATTTATATAGCGCCAAGTCACGACAAAGTCGCCCCAAGGGCTTCACACAATTCATAACAATACAACATAATTTAAAATCAAAATTAAAATCAAGAAAAGGACACTAAAAAGATAAAAAAAAAACAGTAGAATAAAAAGAAATTACAAAGCAAACACAAAAAACAAATTAGATTAATGATAAGACAATCTAAAAAAGTGGGTCTTCAGTCTTGATTTAAAAATCTCCACCGTGTCAGACTGCCGAATAACAGCAGGTAGATCGTTCCAAAGAGTCGGACCAGGTAGGAGAAGGCTCTATACCCCACAGACTTCTTGTTCACCCTTGGAACACACAGAAGCCCCACGCCCTGTGAACGCAAGGGCTGCGCAGGTACGTAGGGCTTAACCAACCGCAGAATATGCCCAAGGGGCGCTATATAAAGTGAGAAAAGCAAGGGGCCTAACACAGACCCCTGTGGAACCCCAAATTTCAGAAGTAGTGTTATACACAACACAATAAGAATGACTGGACAAGTATGATGTCACCTCCACCATAGAGACGTGGATGCGTTGACGCGTGGCACCAGTACATGCTCCCCAACTTCACCTGATGTATAACGAAAACCCTGGACACCAGATTTGCAACAAACTGGTGAATCTGATCCTCTCAAAAAATAGGCAGGTTATCCTCATGAAAAATTCTTAATAAAATGCTCAAAAAATAATGCGCAAAAATTTGTGCATAATTCAGATATTTGCCACCTGGAAGACAGTAATGATGTCAATGAACACAAGAAAGAAAAGAGCAAAACTTTGTCTTATACTTGTTATTCTAACCTTAATATATTTCTGAACATTAAATGAGGAAATCATGCTCACATGTGTCAATTAGTAAGAATATGCATGAGTTATAAATTTATCACTTTTGCTTTACTGAATCAGATCAAATTGTAATTTATGCTGTGGTGTGTTGGAAGTCTTACAGGACAAGTTGTGGCATGTCCAGCTGTTACACAATTTCTCGGATACTCACTTGACTGAAAAGCCACCGAAAGCCGTCTGAATCTTCCGAATGGTTTCCAACACGGACGTGCTTTTCGTTGCGTGCCATTGCGGCTCCGTCCCAACGCGCGAATTCCTCCGCACGCCTTTCATTACAAAATCTCCTGTAACAGTGGAATGTGCTGCAAAAGTGCTGATGTCCAACTCTTCTGCAATTTCTCTGGTAGTCAGACGACGTCCTGGATCAACAGAGCCTTCACTTTGGAAATGATCTGGTCGATGGCCGCTTGAAGCGCGGCGCGCCCTGCGCCGCTGTGGGCCATCTTTAATCCGGTTGTAACACTCCTTAATCTGTATGATGCCCAGAGTATCTTCACGGAAAGCCATCTGAATCTTCCGAATGGTTTCCACCTGGCTGTCTCTCACAGTTTCTGGAAAAATTTGATTCAGCGCTGCTCCAATTGCTCAGCCATTTCCCTGACAATAAAAATCCGACGAGGGGGGTGGACCAGTGTTCACTCAAAGCCTGCCCACAGGCGAATGACGCAACCGACAGGCGTGAAAAAACTCACGCATGCGCACGAAGGTTCAAGCTTGGCTGATGCAAGCGCACATGATTCAAATCCATATAGTTTTTAAAAAAATAAAAAGGTCGGATAGTTTTCTAACAGACCTCGTATGTGATTAGACAACACTTTGCTTAAGTTTGACAATCAGTCCTTTATTTTATGTACACTCAACAAAAATATAAACGCAACACTTTTGGTTTTGCTCCCATTTTGTATGAGATGAACTCAAAGATCTAAAACCTTTTCCACATACACAATATCACCATTTCCCTCAAATATTGTTCACAAACCAGTCTAAATCTGTGATAGTGAGCACTTCTCCTTTGCTGAGATAATCCATCCCACCTCACAGGTGTGCCATACCAAGATGCTGATTAGACACCATGATTAGTGCACAGGTGTGCCTTAGACTGTCCACAATAAAAGGCCACTCTGAAAGGTGCAGTTTTATCACACAGCACAATGCCACAGATGTCACAAGATTTGAGGGAGCGTGCAGTTGGCATGCTGACAGCAGGAATGTCAACCAGAGCTGTTGCTCGTGTATTGAATGTTCATTTCTCTACCATAAGCCGTCTCCAAAGGCGTTTCAGAGAATTTGGCAGTACATCCAACCAGCCTCACAACCGCAGACCACGTGTAACCACACCAGCCCAGGACCTCCACATCCAGCATGTTCACCTCCAAGATCGTCTGAGACCAGCCACTCGGACAGCTGCTGAAACAATCGGTTTGCATAACCAAAGAATTTCTGCACAAACTGTCAGAAACCATCTCAGGGAAGCTCATCTGCATGCTCGTCGTCCTCATCGGGGTCTCGACCTGACTCCAGTTCGTCGTCGTAACCAACTTGAGTGGGCAGATGCTCACATTCACTGGCGTTTGGCACGTTGGAGAGGTGTTCTCCTCACGGATGAATCCCGGTTCACACTGTCCAGGGCAGATGGCAGACAGCGTGTGTGGCGTCGTGTGGGTGAGCGGTTTTCTGATGTCAATGTTGTGGATCGAGTGGCCCATGGTGGCGGTGGGGTTATGGTATGGGCAGACGTCTGTTATGGACGAAGAACACAGGTGCATTTTATTGATGGCATTTTGAATGCACAGAGATACTGTGACGAGATCCTGAGGCCCATTGTTGTGCCATACATCCAAGAACATCACCTCATGTTGCAGCAGGATAATGCACGGCCCCATGTTGCAAGGATCTGTACACAATTCTTGGAAGCTGAAAATGTCCCAGTTCTTGCATGGCCGGCATACTCACCGGACATGTCACCCATTGAGCATGTTTGGGATGCTCTGGACCGGCGTATACGACAGCGTGTACCGGTTCCTGCCAATATCCAGCAACTTCGCACAGCCATTGAAGAGGAGTGGACCAACATTCCACAGGCCACAATTGACAACCTGATCAACTCTATGTGAAGGAGATGTGTTGCACTGCATGAGGCAAATGGTGGTCACACCAGATACTGACTGGTATCCCCCACCAATAAAACAAAACTGCAGCTTTCAGAGTGGCCTTTTATTGTGGACAGTCTAAGGCACACCTGTGCACTAATCATGGTGTCTAATCAGCATCTTGATATGGCACACCTGTGAGGTGGGATGGATTATCTCAGCAAAGGAGAAGTGCTCACTATCACAGATTTAGACTGGTTTGTGAACAATATTTGAGGGAAATGGTGATATTGTGTATGTGGAAAAAGTTTTAGATCTTTGAGTTCATCTCATACAAAATGGGAGCAAAACCAAAAGTGTTGCATTTATATTTTTGTTGAGTGTAATTTTCCTTAATATTAATAATAATAATAATAATAATAATAAGTTGTGCTTGCCAAGAGAAATTGTTGTCCTTCCATCCATCCATCCTTACGGCAAACCTTCCTTGTCCTAAAAGTCTAGAACCATAAAACTCTAAAAATCGAATTATTTTATATACTAATACCAGGAGGTCAAACATCTGCCTGCCAAAAAAACGGATGCATTTCTGAAATTTCTAATTTTTTTTGAAAACTGTATTTTGGGTGGGCAGCATGGTGATTTGTGGTTAGCACTGTTGCTTCACAGTACAAAGGTCATGGGTTTGATTCCCACCTGTGGCCTTTCTGTGTGGAGTTTGCATGTTCTCCCTGTGTCTCTGTGGGTTCCCTCCGGTTGCTCCGGCTTCCTCCCACATCCAAAGACATGCAGGTTAGGTGGACAGGAAACTTTAAACTGTCCGTAGGTGTGACCTGATCTTGGATAAGCGGTTGAAGATGAGTGTGAATTTTGGGTTTCAAGTAGGAACAATTGTACAGAAGCCCTGAACTGCTCACATCACCAGCTAGATGGTGGCAAAGTCGAGTTTATTCATTTGAGAAGTTAACTTTTGGTGAAAATAACAGCCAAAAATCAACTTATACCTGTGTCCCTGAACTTACTTGTAATAATAATAATAACAGTTGTTACTTTCAATGTATGAGGGGTGATTGAGAGGTTTTGAGCCTGACCCCGATGAAGTACACTGTGATTCTCCATCATTTACATTCTGAGAAACATTTTGCATCATTGCACCCAGTGAGTCAGTCTCAGAATGCAAATGATAAAGAACCGCACCCAGTTTTTTTCTGGGTCAGAGTCAAAACTTCTCAATCGCCCCCCATATCTATATGAACTTTGGAAAATGAGTCAAAATTATGACATTAATTTTGAATGTTTCCCCACCAGTAAAAGGTAAGAAGCAATTAACAGTGACTTAGTGAGTAAATTAGCACCCATCCTTACCTTGAACACATACGTTGCTCCGCCCCCTCCTCCTCCACCCCCTTTCACTTGCGTTTTGTTCACCATTGGGCCGCTCTGTTCCAGGCAGATCTTATTCAGCATGACGTTAGACTGCAGGGAGGCAGAGAAATGTCACATCATCTGACTGTGGTTCCATTTGCTCGCCATCGGCACCAGCTGGGTGTGAGGAGGCACAACTCCGCCGGTGGGAGCCACGTTTGTGGTATTATGATAATGAGCAAATGTCAAGCAACCCCCATAACACACACACACACACACACACACACACACACACACACACACACACACACACACACACACACACTGAAAAGACATGCTGAAACCATTACAAGATGATTCTAGTGTGCTCTGTAATTTTTATGTTCAGTATTTTCCATGAGTGTAAATTTGGCACACTGCTTCTTTAAAAAAAAGAGAGAGAGAAAAGAAAAGAAATGAGTGCACTTAATACAGTTGTGACAAGAATTATTGGCACGCCTGAATATTACGTAGAGAATCTAATTTATGTTCAACAGTCAATGAAAATGAACTAATTCTGTACGATCATTAAATTTCAAACTAAAAGCACTCGGAGGCCATAGGGTCACTGATGTCACATGGAATAGCCTTTGGCAAAGAGACTTATTCCACGTCGTTTCACACATCTACTGTCATGTTTCAGATTCAGTGGTTAAACCCTTAGATCTTCAGCAAATGTATTTATAAAGAGAAACTGCATGAACTACACAAGTTTTTTTATATTTTCTAATAAGTTTATTCAATGAGGATAAACAAATGCTAAATTATTGTTGTGTCGTAACTTAATTTTTATTCAGCCTTTGTGACCCGTCTTCATGAAGTTAGATGCAAAAATGTTGAAACTGGCCCTATCCTGCAATGATAAAGAATCCTTAAAAAAAATTACTGGATCTGGATCGTGTTCTGGATCATTACCAAAATTTAATAACTTCTAAGTTAGGCCAAGATACACCCCTGGTAAAAATTTCATTGAAATCTGTTGAGGATTTTTTTGAGTAATCCTGCAAACAAAGCAACCAACAAACAAACGGACGCGACCGAAAACATAACCTCCTTGGCGGAGGTAATTATATTCAAAAGCCGTATAGTTTATACACAGAAAAAAGGTTATTGGCACTGTTGAATGAATTTCCAAATACAAACAGACAAACTAAATCTGTGGATTATATATTTGCAGGCAGTTTTCTTTAAACAAGTCTGGGGATGGATACATGAACATTTCCAAATCCTTGAATGTCTCCGACTTCATTTACAACTATCAGTAGAAAAAATATAAACAGTGCAGTGCTCTATGGTAAATCTGTCTGGAGCAGAAAGAGTTCAAATTTCAAGTAATTGTGCAAGATGGGAACCAGTGAGGGAAGCCTTCAAGACCAGGAGACATCCATGACAAGTTCAAGTCTTCTGTGGCTGAGACTAGAAAAAACAAAAACTTCTGCCTGTTGCATCACCGGTTATACAGTTCCAAGTTGGAGTGCAGTGTAGAAGGACTTCAATACAAGAAAACAGATCAAGTCAAGGTGACCATCACCGTTGTCACTGGTGTTTTGGCTTCTCGCACTAGACTCCTTCATGCATGATTCCTCAGTATTTAGGCACTGAGTTGAACGGCAAAGGATGTTTTGCATTTTTTATCTATATGGTGACCCCCCCCCAACACTAAAAAGAAAAAAAAAAACAGAACCCATAAAAATTGTAATAAATCCCACAAAGACTGTTGTTCCAGTTGCCTTCCCCAACATGTCTTGGTCAACCAAGGGAAACACATTTTGCCTGGAGGCCTATTTCCCCACGAATCATAACATTTGGAGCACAATTTTGAAAGTACATAACATTTATGCAAAGCGACCAAGATAACAGAAACTTTGAGGAATGACAGCACACAGACTGAAGTTTAAGCTTTATGAGTTCTGTTTTTTATGGGTCACCCTGTAGTTTGGGTTGTCCTGCAACTCCAGTGTGACTTATATACCAAAAAAAAAAAAAAAAATTATGAACAGTAGTTATTTCAGTAACTATATGTATTCGGATTTCCCAGGACAATAAACTCTAATATATAGTTAACCAGACCAATGAAGTATAAGTTTTGCATGAGACGCCTGCTTTACGAGAGTACACAAGAAATCAACGGAGACAAGAGAAATCAGTCTGTGAGGCTGCAAAGTGATGAATTTGAAAAACCCTGAAATTCTACAAGTTTGCTCCTGTTAGGAGCTTAGACATTGCTAATGAATCCAATAAGCAAAATAAAGGAAATATCACCTCGAGGAGATGAAGGAGCAGGAAGTTGAGCCAGAATAAATGTATGAATTTGATTTTGTGGTTAGTTAGCGGTTTATTGGTTTGATATTTTCACAGCTAAACTTTCATATTGCAGTTTAGCATTTATCAAAGAGATCATTTACGTTAGCTGTGGTCACCACTGGTGCTTTGAATGTGTGCAACGTTCCAGACTTCAGACGGCCTCTTTAGAAAACTATAGCATTGCATTTTGTTGGCAAATGATGGCCAATGTGCGGGGACTTAGTGAGGCGTTTGCTTTTAGGGATGTGATGTTGCTCGAGTCCTTCTCACTCCTTCACTCCATCACTCACTCACTCAGTCGCGTCTCTCACTGTGTGTGTGTCGCTCCGTCTGCCATCATCTGTCTGGTATCAAGGCTCTGGGAGTCTAGGAAGGAGGAGTAGGCGGAACTTTTATGCATGTGACTGACAGGTAGGGGGTAAAAGGGAGTGCGTTCAATTATCCTGGGAGCATCGTCTTGACGGGTTTTTCCTTTCAGTCTGTCTGTTCTGTCGTCACTGTTCTCTTTCCTTTATAGCTGAGTTTGTGCGTTAGAAATGAAGAAAATGGAGGTGTGTGTGTTTGTTCTGACACACACACACACACACACACACACACACACACACACACACACACACACACACACACACACACACACACACACACACACACCTTCGATGAGTGAGCGTTTGTCGGGATGGGGAAGGTATCATTTCCCTCGTCAGTGGGAAGCCGAGGGTGCATGAAAACACTGTTCTTCAGCACAAATCACTTTGGAGAGACTCTGCACGTCTCACTGTCAGAACTGGGAGGGAATAAGACAAACCTTTAACAACTTCAGTCCTACTGTGGAACTGCCTCCGTGCTGTCTGTGTCCTTCAAGAGACACTGTGCTGAAAACTAATAACATGTTGGTAGCTGTGAAGGCCCGTCTGAAATACACACAGCGTCTCCAACAAAACCAAACAGCACAAGAAGTGAAGTTAATTATCACCCTGATAATAATCACTCCGATAACACTGAATTGTAATTTGAGAACAATTATAAAAAAATTTCATTATTGACAGGCATTATGATTAGCAAAAGGGGGCATGTGAAGAAAGAGGAAGTACTGAAATTGTGCATACCATATTTTGATATTTTGAAGTGACTTCTATGTTAAAAAAATGCAGCATTATCATCTGCAGCCACATGATGGCAGTGTCTACATGCATGACAAGCTGCTTCTGTACCAGTCTGAATGAGGTCCTGTCCGATTCACACTCTGGAGCAGAATGCTGCAGCAATACTGCAATGCTGGACGCCAACTGCCATAAAATAAAAAAAAAAAATCTGAATAAGGAGAATGTGCTGGGTTTTTGAGAATAAGCAAAATTAATAAATCATGCTGTCCAACTGGCAGGCTGCAATCTTATATAAAGAAAACCTTTCTACTCCTTGGCACATCACTAGGCTAGATGGCTAGGCTAAGGTAAGGCTAACCATAAAAAACAATTGAAATGACATTGTGTTTAATAATCAGTTGCTTAAATGATTTCTCAGATGAGAAGTGTCATTTGCATGAGCTTCAATATTTTGGCCATGTGGCACATTTCTCTGGAGAAATCCAAGGGAAGCCCACACATCACCTGGCTACAGCAGATACATGTTATGTTTGATAAGTGTGCCTCAGCAGTTCCGTTGTCTTGTGGATGCAGTGATGCACGACTTAACTCAAACAAATGTATGTTTTTTTGCCAAACACATTTTGCATGCTGGTTTTCTAAAATAAAAGCCTGTAAATGCAGCGACGATGAGTACAAATGCCAAACTCAGGCAGCAGATCAGACTTTCCAGTATCTTCAGCCTTTATATTTTGGATGATGGATGGTTTCATTGGTGATTAGAAGGATTGTGTGGTTTTAGTCTCAGTCTTTTCAACTGTGATTAAAAGGATGATGATGCTGCTGCCAGGAACGATGCTCCCCAGCATAATGATTTTATATGCTCGCGCCATTGGCATGCCACTGCAGGGATGTGTTTTACAAATGTTGCCAGAGTCATGGATATCAGTGTTGCTACCACAGGATGCAGTAGTACATCCTACTGGCCTTGCAACTGCAGACCACATGGGATCATCAGAGACCAGCCACACAGATGAAAGAAGAAATAGTGGCTTTATATGATCACAGACTTCCTGTACAGCCATATCACAGTCTCTGAATGGCTGAATTTATCCTCTACAGTCTTTTCTGAGCATCAGCCTGAGTGCTGTTTATGATCGTAATCAGCAGGTCTGGATGCCAGTATGCTGGATCAAAGATGAATCCTGATTTAACTTGAAATGATCAAAGGGCAGGTGGCCTGTATTAATGTGCTGGTGTGAGTGGGCCATGGCTGGGTCTTCATTACAAATGTATTATCAAGTGGGGTTGTGGAAAGCAGCAACTTAGGTGAAGAAAGGTTTACTGACCTTGACTTTACAGACAATGTTATGATCTTTGCAGAATCAGTGGATACTCTGATGGCAGCACTTGGGAAACTCAGTGGGAAATCTGAATGAGTTTACAATTGTTCTGGATGGATCAAGACTAAGATCCAGGTGATAAATAACTTCCTGGACTTGGCCACCAGAACCGTATCTGTATGTGGTGACAGTGCTGAACCTGTAGAGATATTTATCTTGGCGGTGACGTTTGTATCTCTGAACCATCAGCGTTTGAGATCAAGATACACTTGGGAAAAGCTCACAGAATCATGACATTGCTGGACAAAGGTGTTTGGCAATCCTGCTATCTTGAAGGAGAAGGAAGGACCAAGTCTTTGCTTTCCTGGTTTTTCCCGTCTCACTGTCTGATTGTGAGACTTGGATGGTAACCAGTGACCTAAGGTGATGGATGGATATCTTTGGTACTTGGTGTCTTCGGAGGATTGTTGGGTACTGTTGGAATGACCAAGATGAGGAGTGTCACCTGCATTGTGAGGGTGTGTCAGCTTCAACATTTTGGCCATGTGGTGCATTTCTCCATGCTTGATGCAGCCCTAAAGTGCCTGAATGTTGAGGACCTCATTGACTGGAGAAGGCCAGGGGGATGCCCATGATTCACCTGGCTACACACATGGTTGATTACTTTTGAGAGTTGGGCATGCACCAGTTGCCTACCTCAGTGGTTGCTATCCAGGACCCACAGTGGTTCCGTTTTGTCGTGGATGTGCTGAAGTGTGGTACCAGTGCATTATCTCAGATTTGACTCATACTGTCAACCCAAATGTATCACCATTTGTTATGTGAAGGCACAGAAATAACGTGTGTGGATCCTGAGACTACTTTGTACCACTCGTCCCGTCACTATTAGAGTCTGTGTTCAGTACAAGGAATATCAGATATGATGCAGGAATCTGAACATAATTACTGGAAGCTAAAAATGTCCACAATCTTTCAAGGACTTTATCAATTTATTTATCCAATTTCATACAATGACACAATGTGTGTAAAAAAAATACACATTTGTGGTTAAGTCATAATAATATCTCTACACCATTAATAACCTGTTGTGTGTGTGTGTGTGTGTGTGTGTGTGTGCGCGCGTGTGTGTGTCCAGTGTCAGCAGTGAAGCTAGGCCTCTCTGTGTAGTGTCTCTGTCATGCCAGCTACTTCTGAAAGATGACATTTTCAAGACGTGAAGATGAATAAGTGATTAAGGCGTTCACCTTGGCCAGGTTGTCAGCTACAGTCAGAAAATTTTATTTAATTTAATCTTTATTTAACCAGGTTAATCCCACTGAGAACAAGATCTTTTTTGCAAAGGAGACCTGGACAATTATAAGGTTTCCAATTCATCTAACCTGCATGTCTTTAAATGTGGCAGGAAGCCGGAGCATCCAGAGGAAACCCACACAAACACAGGGAGAAGATGCAAACTCCACACAGAAAGACCACAGGTTGGAATCAAACCCACGACCTTCTTGCTGTGAGACAACAGTGCTAACATAATCTTAACACTTATAAATATATAAAAATGAAACTTCTTCTTTGTTTATAATGGTGGCTCGCTAACCACCTTTACGTGTGAATACTGCCACCTACTGTATGTATGTGAAAAAACAAAACAGAAAACCAGACACAATATCAAACCCTGACACATGGAGCCGGCGTGTTCACAGCCCCAATACGGTACTTTTTGAAAACTGGTCCCAGAGAGCGGATGAATCTGAAAACGTCAGATTGACTGCTGGTAATATTTCAATCTGTGTGTTTTTTCTGATGCTGTTTAGATATTTATGGAGTTCGTTCATGTCCGACTTGGTTTTTCTAATTGTGTTTTCAGCTTTCTGGATTGTAACGAAGTTTTCAATCTGTTCTTGACTGTGTTTCATCTTGTTGGTCTTCATTTTGCAGGACCACCTCGAGCTCATTTGCTGTTGATTCCTCCATTTTCTTTGTTTGCTTTGTGTTTTGTTTTAATTTGGCTTGTGGAAATTGTAAACAAAGTCACAAATCTGATACTCGACTGTCATGGTAACAGTATGATATGGGAAAATATCAGACTGGAAATCAGCCAATCAGAGCATGTGTACCATCGTAGCCACATAATAATGGAATTTATTTTCATAGTCCAGCAGATGCCAGTGCTTGGAGCGGGGGTGTTGCCAAGAGACCTTGAAACTGTCTTTCTGTTGGAAGACGGTGTTTGTGATAACCAAGCGGTGTTCGGTGCACTTGCTGAGTAGCAGGGTTCCGTTGTCATTGCACTTTCCGACCCCGTTCCTTCCGATGACTCTGTCCCAGAGTTGGTAGTCTCTACTGACTCTGGCATTGAAATCGTTTCATCGGAGGCATCCAGGGTGGGAGCATAGGCACTGATAATGAATGCATGCTGCTGGGATGTGACTTGGAGTCGCAGTGTCATGAGTCGATCGTTGACCCCAAGCGGGAGTTCAGTCAGCTTGGGGAGAAGGCGGTTGTTGATAGCGAAGCCGACACCGTGGATCCGGCGGTCTTCTTCAGGGAGTCCTTTCCAGAAGAATGTGTATCCTCCCAGCACTTCCCTCAGTTGACCCTCTCCTGGTCTTCTTGTTTTGCTCAGGGCAACGATGTCTAAGTTATACCTGGCGAGCTCTCTTGAGACCAGCATGGTTCTTCTTTCTGGCTGGTCTGTGTTGGTGGTGTCCATTAGGGTGCGCACGTTCCACGTACCGATTTTCAGAATCTTCTCATTGTTTCGACCACATAGTGGTGATCCTCTGGGCGTGGTTACCCAGACAGGCGAAATTGAAGCAGGCTATGTTTAGGGCACCTTTTCTAGCCCCCTCCCTATTCAGGGTGAGCAGAGTGGGTCCTAAAAAGGGCTGCTCAGTCACGGGTGTAGCTGCCAAAAGATCCTCCTGCTTCGTCTGAGGAGTCAGACGACTGATCAAGCACCCGCCGCTTCCGTGCCAGGTCTGAAACTAAGGGCTCCCAGACTCATAATGCTGCCCCCCATTGCTCATTCCTGATTGCCAAAAGACTTGGAGTAGAAGGTAGATGGCAATGAAGCAATTGCCTAAGCAAGGAGACGCCTGTGCATGTGTTTGTTTAGCATGGGGATGACGTTGCACTCCGTCAGGCCCGTGGTTCTTGACAGTTCCACAACTGGTTCCAATGGCTGGGGAAGCCAGATGATTGGGGTCGAGGTTCTGCTGCAGCCTTCTTCTGCTTTCACAGCCGTTTGGTGTTGTTGAAACACCTTCTCCGCCTGCTCCACCGTTGAGGACTTTGTTTGCTGTCCATGAGTTTGGGATTTATATACCGCCAGCAAAAACGGTGTGTCAGTAGCCCTTGACATTCGGAGGCTGGTGGGTGCTACGCCTTGCCTAAGGGTGACCCAAGCACAACAGTGATTAAGAGGTAGCGCCAATTCTCCTCAAATCTCTGAACTGCCAAACAGAGACCTCACTGCCACATGCAGTTTTAGGTCGTACCCAGGACCAGGCTGTAAACCCGTGCACCTGCTGAACGACTGAGCTGTGATTTGTCACTTTTGATTTTTCACTCATTCCTGTCCCATCACATTTTAAATGATTTTGCACACTGCACGCTGATTACATTTCGATCATGGATCAAATATGTTTGGCAGAAAAGTCCACAAATCTTCACACATGGAGTCAGAAAAAGACACAATTCATGGAGGAAGTTGTATGTACTGTACCCTTGGTTTGGAGGTTGATAATTATATAAAGTGGAGCTCATTGAGGGACAAATTAATCCAGAAAAGGCCACTGTTCCAGGTGAAGTTTTGACCTGGTCATTAAATGAAGCAGGTCATTTTTTGCTCAAAATAATTCACACACCCACCCACACACACACACAGACACACACACATAAATGTAATGCAGAAATATGTAGCGTGACTGTCGTCCACTGGGGGAATAACAAATACATTCTGATCTATGATAAAAGAAAGTAAAAAAAAGACTTACATTGGGACATGCGTCCTCTCCTTGCTGTCCCACCAGGATGTAAAGCAGCTCTCCTTTCCTTAGCAGAAAGTCTCCTGTGATGTAGACACCATGTGACCTGCTGATGGCCGTCACGCTGCGACCTCCGGCTGCACCATAGGCTGTGATCCTGACCGTTTAACAAACACAAACACGGACAAACAGAAACAAAAGACATGAGTTCACATCCGCCCGCACATTGGAACATCAAAAACAGAAAAACCTCATTAGCAGCATAAAACCAGCATCTGAACTAAATCGTGAACTAAATCTTGTTCTCTCTGTGATCTGCTCCTAAACACTTTGAAAGTTTAGCTCTAAATATTGATTTGTGTGGTGGTCAGTCTTTGACTGTTGTTGGCTTCTTTTGGCCTCCTTCTGACACGTTTTATCTCAATTACATTTTAACATCATCCTGGTAGATGATTTTAATTGGATTGGCTCTCACCAGTGTTTGTTGATTTTAAAACACATTGTCTTTTAATCTCAATCAGATCATTAATAGTCCCTCTCGTCTTAATCCCAAATGTCCAAATAAATCGTCTCTTATTGATCTTTTTATCACTAATATGCCACATAAATACACTGGAACAGGAGTTTCTGCTAATGATATCATTGATCAGTGTGTGGTCAGTGCTGTTAGGGATGCCAAGATACACAGTTCTGACACCCACGTGTGTGTGCATATACAACCCCTGGCAAAAATTATGGAATCACCGGCCTCGGAGGATGTTCATTCAGTTGTTTAATTTTGTAGAAAAAAAGCAGATCACAGACATGACACAAAACTAAAGTCATTTCAAATGTCAACTTTCTGGCTTTAAGAAACACTATAAGAAATCAGGAAAAAAAGATTGTGGCAGTCAGTAATGGTTACTTTTTTAGACCAAGCAGAGGAAAAAAATATGGAATCACTCAATTCTGAGGAAAAAATTATGGAATCACCCTGTAAATTTTCATCCCCCAAATTAACACCTGCATCAAATCACATCTGCTCATTGACATTGACCCTATGTGTCTTTTTGCAAGGAATGTTTTTGCAGTTTTTGCTCTATGGCAAGATGCATTATCATCTTGAAAAATGATTTCATCATCCCCAAACATCCTTTCAGTTTTCCAAAATATCAACATAAACGTGTGCATTTATTGATGATGTAATGACAGCCATCTCCCCAGTGCCTTTACCTGACATGCAGCCCCATATCATCAATGACTGTGGAAATTTACATGTTCTCTTCAGGCAGTCATCTTTACAAATCTTATTATAAATAATTATAAATCCCATCTTATCTTAGGGACCTTGTAGTACCATATCACCCCAATAGAGCGCTTCGCTCTCAGACTGCAGGCTTACTTGTAGTTCCTAGGGTTTGTAAGAGTAGAATGGGAGGCAGAGCCTTCAGCTTTCAGGCTCCTCTCCTGTGGAACCAGCTCCCAATTCAGATCAGGGAGACAGACACCCTCTCTACTTTTAAGATTAGGCTTAAAACTTTCCTTTTTGCTAAAGCTTATAGTTAGGGCTGGATCAGGTGACCCTGAACCATCCCTTAGTTATGCTGCTATAGACGTAGACTGCTGGGGGGTTCCCATGATGCACTGTTTCTTTCTCTTTTTGCTCTGTATGCACCACTCTGCATTTAATCATTAGTGATCGATCTCTGCTCCCCTCCACAGCATGTCTTTTTCCTGGTTCTCTCCCTCAGCCCCAACCAGTCCCAGCAGAAGACTGCCCCTCCCTGAGCCTGGTTCTGCTGGAGGTTTCTTCCTGTTAAAAACTGTAGCCAAGTGCTTGCTCACAGGGGGTCGTTTTGACCGTTGGGGTTTTACATAATTATTGTATGGCCTTGCCTTACAATATAAAGCGCCTTGGGGCAACTGTTTGTTGTGATTTGGCGCTATATAAAAAAATTGAAAGAAAAAAAAAAAAATCTCATTGGAACGGCACCAAACAAAAGTTCCAGCATCATCACCTTGCCCAATGCAGATTTGAGATTCATCACTGAATATGACTTTCATCCAGTCATCCACAGTCCAAAATTGCTTTTCCTTAGCCCATTGTAACCTTGTTTTTTTCTGTTTAGGTGTTAATGATGGCTTTTGTTTAGCTTTTCTGTATGTAAATCCCATTTCCTTTAGGCGGTTTCTTACAGTTCGGTCACAGACGTTGACTCCAGTTTCCTCCCATTCGTTCCTCATTTGTTTTGTTGTACATTTTTCGATTTTTGAGACATATTGCTTTAAGTTTTCTGTCTTGACGCTTTGATGTCTTCCTTGGTCTACCAGTATGTTTGCCTTTAACAACCTTCCCATGTTGTTTGTATTTGGTCCAGAGTTTAGACACAGCTGACTGTGAACAACCAACATCTTTTGCAACATTGCGTGATGATTTACCCTCTTTTAAGAGTTTGATAATCCTCTCCTTTGTTTCAATTGACATCTCTCATGTTGGAGCCATGATTCATGTCAGTCCACTTGGTGCAACAGCTCTCCAAGGTTTGATCACTCCTTTTTAGATGCAGACTAACGAGCAGATCTGATATGATGCAGGTGTCATGTCTGTGATCTGCTTTTTTTCTACAAAATTAAACAACTGAATGAACATCCTCCGAGGCCGGTGATTCCATAATTTTTGCCAGGGGTTGTATACATACACACAAACACACACACACACACACACACACACACACACACACACACACACACACATATATATATATATATATATATATATATATATATGTGTGTGTGTGTGTGTGTGTGCGTGCACAGGGTGTTTCAAAAGTCACTCATGGATTTTATTTTTACTTATTTATCTCTTTTCTTTGCAAGTATACGACGTAGGGTGTTTATCTTGTGCTGTTTCCCTCTTCAGTGACTGAGAATTTTCTCAAGTGCAAATTTGTAATGCTCTGTTGTTTTCTTGAAGTGTTGTGCTTACTTTAGAACAGAGGTGCAAGACTGCTGCATGGATGGAAGTGCTTCAATCTGTGACTGCAGTGCAGCGATGATTTCAGGCACTCCATGGACCTCATTATGCACCGGACTGAAACAGCTTCCTGAACACCCACAGGAAGTTCTTGGAGACTGGATTCATGATAGATAGACCCGTTCAGGAAGACCCTGAAGTGGGCAGAGGAATATTGCAGCTGTCCGGGAGGCCTTTGATCCAGTCCATTCGGAGAGCATCTTCAGACTTGAATATCAGCACTATGTCTATCCAAAGGATCTTGCAGCGTGATCTGAGGCTCTTTCCCTACAAGACTGATGTTGTCCAAAAGCTTGGTCTGCAAGACTACAACAGCCGGGTAGAAATGTCTGAAACTCTGTTGGGTCCTTTTCACAGAGACCCTTCCATCCTGGAGCAGATTGTGTTTCAGCGGCAAAACTCTCTTCCACCTTTCTGGTGATTGCAATCGGCATAATACCCACATGTGGGATCTTGCCAATCCTGTGCAAATCCACAAGCACGAACGGAATATGGCTAAGTTAATCCTCTGGTGTGCTATCACTTCAGATGGCTTAACTGGCCCATTCTTCTTTCGTGATTGAGAAGGACACTCTGTGAATGTCACTGGCGACAATTACCTCAGTATGCTTCAGGAATTCTGTTTCCCCGACCTGTCAGCTGTAGCTAACATGCAGCAAGTCATTTTCCAACAAGATGGCACCCCAGCGCATTAGTCGTGTGACGTTAATGTGTTCCTGGATGAGCAGTTCCCAGATCTGTGGATTGGTCATCGTGGTCCTGTGGAATGACCTACCCGTTCACCTGATCTCACACCATTGTGATTTCTTCTTGTTGGGTTACAGCAAGTCAAAAGTCTATGGAACAAGTCCTCAGACGATCCCAACGCTTGAAGAACACACCAGAAACACGTGCTTCAGTGACTCGTGAAATGTTGTCAGATGTTGTCAGGCATGCGTGAAACGGTGGCTTAATTGCTATGAAAAAGTCGAGATGTACCACTGACTTACGGATGAACATTTCAAATCAAAAATGGTACCACAAATATTCTCAGTTAATATAGATTTTACCATGTGAATTTCATCCACTTTATGTTTCAAATAACAAAATAAAACCATGAGTGACTTTTGAAACACACACACACACATACACACACACACATATATATATATATATATATATATATATATATATATATATATATATATATATATATATATATATATATATATATATATATATATATATATATATATATATATATATGTGTGTGTGTGTGTGTGTGTTCTCCACTCAGATTGCAATAGCCAATCACAGATTAGCCTTTCTGTCCATCATCTACCTGTATTTTGGCATGCTTGGCGCCAGAAAGTTATGTTGGATCGGTTCCCACTGACCAATAGCATTAGCACTTACTGCCAACAGCTAGCCAATCAGAGCGCGGCATACAAAGGTCAGGAACTACCTGACAGACGCTGTTTGAAAAAATGGCAACAAACATGTCAACAACAGCAGAAAATTGTCTGCCAGCGAGGTTTGCTGAGTTCACAGAGGAGAAACTGGTGGAAATATTGAACTCCAAGGATGCCAAAAACACTAAGAAGGTAGACAAGCACACTACTGACATTTTAGAAGCATTCATATGCTGTTCATAACAAAATAAATTGATCTAATTTACTTGACTCTTTGTTGTTTGCTTAATTTGGGAGGGGGGTGGAGAACATAATTAATATAACTTTTCTTCATCCAATACTTCTCTATGTTGGACTCCTTACCATCCAGTATTTGTATAATATATATATATATATAATTTGTCACGGGGAAAAAAAAATGAAACAAACAACAACAAAACAACTGGCCTGGTGTTTGGTAGCGATTTGATTTTGGTGCCTTCGCCGTTGGTCATGCTCGGTGGGCAGAGAGAGATCGCTGCCTGGTGCTCAGTAGCTACCCTCAGCTGTTTGCCTAATGATGTTTGGGAGATGGAGCACATATTCGTCTTTGTGCCCGTCTGTCAGCTTCATTTACAGGCTGTGTCAGCACGCAAAAGAACACCGCCCGAGTTTGTGTGCAGACAAAAAGACTGCAGCTAAAATGTTGTATAACTTCTAACATATGGTCTTACTTTATGTTTTATTTTTATTGTAGTCCTGTCAGATTCTGGTCACAATTACTGTACAGACATCCATGATTTTTAATTAAAGAGTTTAGAATATATTGAGAAATAAATTCTAGTGAAGCAATTTTGAATGATCTGAATTGTTAAAGAGTTATAATTGTTATAGAGCGGAATGGAAATGGATTTTCAAACAGACAACAGATGAAACAGATGACATGAGTGTCCCATGTGCTTTCTGGCAGACTGTAGCTGAAATATTTTCTTATTTCCTCCGCCAACGAAGTTTCATCCGTTTGTCTGTTTATAAACAGCCTGGAGCCCACAATTTTTCAAATATCATTATGAAATTTTTATGGAGGATTCATATCCTGAGAGGAGAGAACAATTTAATTTTCAAGGTCATAGGTTAAAGGGCAAACAAATTCAGGAAAAATCATGGAAAAAGGAAAAAATCATAATTGTCAAAAAAAGATCTAATTGTCTTTCATATTTGAGAGCATTATGTAGGATGGTATCCTTTATCGACTGACAAAGTTTGATCCAGATCTGATCCAGATTACAGATTTTCTGCCTGTATAAATTTAACATTGAAAACCAATTTAATTTTGTATTTTACATTATATCTTAACCAAACGTGCCCCAATCACTCTCATATTTGACAGTGCGGTGCAGACTGGCACTTACTGTCACCTGACAAAGTTTGATCCGGATCTGATCTGGATTGTGGATTTTGTGGAAATTTGAATTTAATGTTTAAAAAGCCCATTTGGTGGACGTTTTGTATTATATCTCAATAAAAAGTGCCTCAGTCCCTCTCATTTGTGACAATGAGGTGCAAAATGACACTTTGAATAAACAGACTAAGTTTGATCTTCATCTGATCTGTACTGCGGATTTCCATCTCCTGACTCCTCTGGAGAAAACGTGTATGAAAAGTGATGATTTGCAATCAAAATCACTCTCATGTTTAGTTTTTCCAATTATGCACTGTGAGGAGGGGTGGAGTTTGAGAGAACAAGGTTCGACTCCACACTCAAATTTTTTTCTACTTTGTGGGACAGACTCAAGTGAAGCGGAGGAGGAGGGTTAGGTTTAGGAAAGGCTGACTGTATAGTTGTTCATTTTAAAAAAATTATTTACATTCAGCGAGTTAAAGCTGCACAACTTTTGCGCCACACTGCGCTGGTTCATGCATATGGACACTTTGTCTGTTACACAGCAGCAAGAAACAGTTTACTCTAATTTTTTTTGTGCCTCGTACAATAACATTGATTTGCGTGTTAGCTTCTGCTTACTAACATGGTGTTTGTCTAAATAATACGCCAATTAAATTAATTTTGCTTCTTGTTGAATGCAGTACTGTGTTTCCAAAATAAAGGCAACTTATATGTTTTTTCCTCTTCATGACACATTTCTTGAAAGATGTGACTAATACTGTAGTGCTAAATATACTCTGGAAAATATGGTGCTTTGCTAATCCCTCACATTTCCGTGGAGCCTGGAAGTTTTTGTAGTGCCACATTTGTACTAACATTATAGAAGTGGCGTGCTGTGGTTGTTTTGCATGTCACATGGTACAAGTTATGTCATCAAACTGCACGCTAGATCGCTCTGGTTTTTGTGATTGTTGATGGTGAAACGCTGGGATGTACATCCATTGAATATTGCACCATATAACTAGTAGCTTGACTATTGAAGAGGTTTTTGTTGGTCTGTGGCTCAATTGCTTTCTGCTGCCTGAAAATGCACCGTGAAAACCCTAATTTTAAGTCCAGTGAGTAGCTTCATGTGGGTCAGTCAGAAACATGGGCACTGACACTTGCACTGTGCGCTGCTTTGTGCTGGGTGTAAAATAAGGCCCAGTGAGTAGCTGATCCTTAGACCTGCTTTCCTACCTGTAGGTTCCAGCTTCTGGCACACGCCACATCTGAATGCCTTTGAAGGGCCCTCGGGTGCCCACGGTCACGTTGATGTTGGTCTTCCTGTAAGAGTTGCTGCACTGAGTGGGAGTCGGACCGTCGGGTCCCCCAGCCCCACAGGTATGAAAAATCCATTTTGTGGCTGCACACAGAGAGAGAGAGAAAATTAATAAACTGATTCATAACACGCACGCATGCACGCACGCATGCACAATCAGACTCTGGGTGACTGGTAAAATGTGTTGGGTGTCAGATTCATTACACCTGTTTTTCTCACATTTATTTCATTTCCCATTTCCCAGTGCTCCACTTTCACTTCAGTGAAGCCCAAATGTACAGTACTGAGACAAATCTCTAGGTGTTAGCATGGCGTTTGTGACGCCGCTATCACTGTATCGCTCGAGGACGTGGTGACAGGATCACAGGTGATGAACATTCCTTCTTATTTTTCATGTAAGCCCAAGTGGAAGTGCTAATTGCCGTTCTTTTCACTGCAATTAGCAGAAGATTAGTCTTGTCAGATGGACGTGGAAGGACTTAACGCTGCTGTACTAAATCCTCCTTTGGAGGCTGAAGAACACCGAGCGATGAGACAGACACCAGGGACCCAAACACCTCGTTCTTTCTCCGCCTGGCTGCCGTTGGTAACAGCTGACGGCTCTCTGAATACTTATTCATTTCAGGCCGCAGCTGATTATTACCTCTGACACCAGCTGAAGTCAAAGTCATTTCAGCAACAATGCGGCTGACTTGATGGAGGAAGTGCTGTTCAGTGCCACCGTAATGATGCTACTGATTAGATACAATGGATACCCATAGGCTTAGGTTTTTTTTTTAAATATGTTAAAATGGATGTTACATTGATTAGTCAGTGATAAGATGAAGAGGACAGACGGTGACACATAACAGGAGTGTGATCTGGAACAATAACCGCCTGCATCATCCACACATAGACATGAGAATTTCAACAAAACCTGCTCTAGTTAAAGGAAAAGAACAATTTTAGTCACACCCCCAGGGTATTTAAGTACATTTCCAATCATTCTCTCTCTCTCTCTGTCTCTCTCTCTGTCTCTCTCTCTATGTATGTATGTATGTATGTTTGTGGGTGTGTGTGTCTGGACCTACCTAACTACCTAAACAGTCAACCAACCAACCCATCCATCCATCCATCCATCCATCCATCCATCCATCCATCCATCCATCCATCCATCCATCCATCCATCCATCCATCCATCCATCCATCCATCCATCCATCCAGTTTCATTTAAACAGTGCCAAATCACAACAAAGTTGCGTCAAGGTGCTTCACACAAGTAAGGTCTAACCTTACCAACCCCCAGAGCAAGAACACAGGCAACAGTGGTAAAGAAAAAACTCCCTCTGATGATTTGAAGAAGAAACCTCAAGCACACCAGACTCAAAGGGGTAACCCACTGGTTAGGCCATTCTAACAGTTACAAGAGTTTTACAAAGTTTTATAAAGTTTGGAAAAAACAAAACATCAGCTGCAACAATTTCAGGCATGAGACCCCACTGTCAGTCAGCATCCTGCTTTCCACAGACAGGGATTTCCAGTTTCCAGGGATGTCCATACATTTTTCAACTAGACAGTGCAAAACCACATTCTGCACACTTTGCAAAGCCATGGCTGTAGAAGCAGAGGGTATGAATACTGGACTGGCCTGCCTGCAGTTCTGACCGTTTTTGTTGTTTTTACCCCATAACATTCAGACAGTCCAAATGATACCTTTTTGGAATCTTTATGATCAGACAAACAAATAATTTTGACTGTGTAATTCTTCATTGACTCCGACCTGGCTATAGCTTCCACCCTGGATGGCCACCATACATTTTGTGTAAGTCATGGTACACTGAGGCTGGACTGTAAGTGTCATTTAATCCCCTTAAAATTGTCTCCTGGCTCATGGACTATATTTACGGTTTTAATTCACTGTTTTATACTGTTTTAAATTTTTTGGCAACTGAATAATTACATCCATCCATCCATCACTCCACCACCTACCTACCTATCTGTCCACTCACTGTATTTTACACAGTATAAACCATTGCATTTCCAAAGCAAAGGAATAAAATGTTTCCAAAATTTCATGCACAAGAAGAAAGACATAAATCCTACATATAGACATAAGTCCTACATATGGTTGGCTCTCACTGCGGTATTGTATCACTTCCTGTTCCAGAGCACAGCTGTGTTTTTCTGTATCTGTTAGCTGTTTAATCTGCGCAGTTAGATTGATCTAGTTATCTAGATAACGATTTGTTTCCCAGTGTAATCTTCACATGCCTTAACTAAAGCACTCCCTCTGCTGAATCACCTCTAAATTATTTACACGTTATTCACTTTGCGTGTTTTTAGGAATCCGCTAGCTTAGTGCAGCTATTAGCTCTTAGCCGATTTAGCATGGCGGCTTCTCCTGTCTCTCCCGCACTTTTCTGCTCTGGGTGTGAAATGTTTAGTTATTCCTCGGCCTCCTTTAGCAGTAACGGTACTTGTAATAAGTGTAGCTTATTCGTAGCTTTGGAGGCCAGGCTGGGCGAATTGGAGACTCGGCTCCGCACCGTGGAAAATTCTACAGCTAGCCAGGCCCCTGTAGTCGGTGCGGACCAAGGTAGCTTAGCCGCCGTTAGTTTCCCTCTGGCAGATCCTGAGCAGCCGGGAAAGCAGGCCGACTGGGTGACTGTGAGGAGGAAGCGTAGCCCTAAACAGAAGCCCCGTGTACACCGCCAACCCATTCACATTTCTAACCGTTTTTCCCCACTTGGCGACACACCCGCCGAGGATCAAACTCTGGTTATTGGCGACTCTGTTTTGAGAAATGTGAAGTTACCGACACCAGCAACCATAGTCAATTGTCTTCCGGGGGCCAGAGCAGGCGACATTGAAGGAAATTTGAAACTGCTGGCTAAGGCTAAGCGTAAATTTGGTAAGATTGTAATTCACGTCGGCAGTAATGACACCCGGTTACGCCAATCGGAGGTCACTAAAATTAACATTGAATCGGTGTATAACTTTGCAAAAACAATGTCGGACTCTGTAGTTTTCTCTGGGCCCCTCCCCAATCGGACCGGGAGTGACATGTTTAGCCGCATGTTCTCCTTGAATTGCTGGCTGTCTGAGTGGTGTCCAAAAAATGAGGTGGGCTTCATAGATAATTGGCAAAGCTTCTGGGGAAAACCTGGTCTTGTTAGGAGAGATGGCATCCATCCCACTTTGGATGGAGCAGCTCTCATTTCTAGAAATCTGGCCAATTTTCTTAAATCCTCCAAACCGTGACTATCCAGGGTTGGGACCAGGAAGCAGAGTTGTAGTCTTACACACCTCTCTGCAGCTTCTCTCCCCCTGCCATCCCCTCATTACCCCATCCACGTAGAGACGGTGCCTGCTCCCAGACTACCAATAACCAGCAAAAATCTATTTAAGCATAAAAATTCAAAAAGAAAAAATAATATAGCACCTTCAACTGCACCACAGACTAAAACAGTTAAATGTGGTCTATTAAACATTAGGTCTCTCTCTTCTAAGTCCCTGTTAGTAAATTATATAATAATTGATCAACATATTGATTTATTCTGCCTTACAGAAACCTGGTTACAGCAGGATGAATATGTTAGTTTAAATGAGTCAACACCCCCGAGTCACACTAACTGCCAGAACGCTCGTAGCACGGGCCGAGGCGGAGGATTAGCAGCAATCTTCCATTCCAGCTTATTAATTAATCAAAAACCCAGACAGAGCTTTAATTCATTTGAAAGCTTGACTCTTAGTCTTGTCCATCCAAATTGGAAGTCCCAAAAACCAGTTTTATTTGTTGTCATCTATCATCCTCCTGGTCGTTACTGTGAGTTTCTCTGTGAATTTTCAGAACTTTTGTCTGACTTAGTGCTTAGCTCAGATAAGATAATTATAGTGGGCGATTTTAACATCCACACAGATGCTGAGAATGACAGCCTCAACACTGCATTTAATCTATTGTTAGACTCGACTGGCTTTGCTCAAAATGTAAATGAGTCTACCCACCACTTTAATCATACTTTAGATCTTGTTCTGACTTATGGTATGGAAATTGAAGACTTAACAGTATTCCCTGAAAACTCCCTTCTGTCTGATCATTTCTTAATAACATTTACATTTACTCTGATGGACTACCCGGCAGTGGGGAATAAGTTTCATTACACTAGAAGTCTTTCAGAAAGCGCTGTAACTAGGTTTAAGGATATGATTCCTTCTTTATATTCTCTAATGCCATATACCAACACAGTGCAGAGTAGCTACCTAAACTCTGTAAGTGAGATAGAGTATCTCGTCAATAGTTTTACATCCTCATTGAAGACAACTTTGTATGCTGTAGCTCCTCTGAAAAAGAGAGCCTTAAATCAGAAGTGCCTGACTCCGTGGTATAACTCACAAACTCGTAGCTTAAAGCAGATAACCCGTAAGTTGGAGAGGAAATGGCGTCTCACTAATTTAGAAGATCTTCACTTAGCCTGGAAAAAGAGTCTGTTGCTCTATAAAAAAGCCCTCTGTAAAGCTAGGACATCTTACTACTCATCACTAATTGAAGAAAATAAGAACAACCCCAGGTTTCTTTTCAGCACTGTAGCCAGGCTGACAAAGAGTCAGAGCTCTATTGAGCCGAGTATTCCTTTAACTTTAACTAGTAATGACTTCATGACTTTCTTTGCTAATAAAATTTTAACTATTAGAAAAAAAATTACTCATAACCATCCCAAAGACGTATCGTTATCTTTGGCTGCTTTCAGTGATGCCGGTATTTGGTTAGACTCTGTCTCTCAGATTGTTCTGTCTGAGTTATTTTCATTAGTTACTTCATCCAAACCATCAACATGTCTATTAGACCCCATTCCTACCAGGCTGCTCAAGGAAGCCCTACCATTATTTAATGCTTCGATCTTAAATATGATCAATCTATCTTTATTAGTTGGCTATGTACCACAGGCTTTTAAGGTGGCAGTAATTAAACCATTACTTAAAAAGCCATCACTTGACCCAGCTATCTTAGCTAATTATAGGCCAATCTCCAACCTTCCTTTTTCTCTCAAAAATTCTTGAAAGGGTAGTTGTAAAACAGCTAACTGATCATCTGCAGAGGAATGGTCTATTTGAAGAGTTTCAGTCAGGTTTTAGAATTCATCATAGTACAGAAACAGCATTAGTGAAGGTTACAAATGATCTTCTTATGGCCTCAGACAGTGGACTCATCTCTGTGCTTGTTCTGTTAGACCTCAGTGCTGCTTTTGATACTGTTGACCATAAAATTCTATTACAGAGATTAGAGCATGCCATAGGTATTAAAGGCACTGCGCTGCGGTGGTTTGAATCATATTTATCTAATAGATTACAATTTGTTCATGTAAATGGGGAATCTTCTTCACAGACTAAGGTTAATTATGGAGTTCCACAAGGTTCTGTGCTAGGACCAATTTTATTCACTTTATACATGCTTCCCTTAGGCAGTATTATTAGACGGCATTGCTTAAATTTTCATTGTTACGCAGATGATACCCAGCTTTATCTATCCATGAGGCCAGAGGACACACACCAATTAGCTAAACTGCAGGATTGTCTTACAGACATAAGGACATGGATGACCTCTAATTTCCTGCTTTTAAACTCAGATAAAACTGAAGTTATTGTACTTGGCCCCACAAATATTAGAAACATGGTGTCTAACCAGATCCTTACTCTGGATGGCATTACCCTGACCTCTAGTAATACTGTGAGAAATCTTGGAGTCATTTTTGATCAGGATATGTCATTCAAAGTGCATATTAAACAAATATGTAAGACTGCTTTTTTGCATTTACGCAATATCTCTAAAATTAGAAAGGTCTTGTCTCAGAGTGATGCTGAAAAACTAATTCATGCATTTATTTCCTCTAGGCTGGACTATTGTAATTCATTATTATCAGGTTGTCCTAAAAGTTCCCTGAATAGCCTTCAGTTAATTCAAAATGCTGCAGCTAGAGTACTGACGGGGACTAGAAGGAGAGAGCATATCTCACCCATATTGGCCTCTCTTCATTGGCTTCCTGTTAATTCTAGAATAGAATTTAAAATTCTTCTTCTTACTTATAAGGTTTTGAATAATCAGGTCCCATCTTATCTTAGGGACCTCGTAGTACCATATCACCCCAATAGAGCGCTTCGATCTAAGACTGCAGGCTTACTTGTAGTTCCTAGGGTTTGTAAGAGTAGAATGGGAGGCAGAGCCTTCAGCTTTCAGGCTCCTCTCCTGTGGAACCAGCTCCCAATTCAGATCAGGGAGACAGACACCCTCTCTACTTTTAAGATTAGGCTTAAAACTTTCCTTTTTGCTAAAGCTTATAGTTAGGGCTGGATCAGGTGACCCTGAACCATCCCTTAGTTATGCTGCTATAGACGTAGACTGCTGGGGGGTTCCCATGATGCACTGTTTCTTTCTCTTTTTGCTCTGTATGCACCACTCTGCATTTAATCATTAGTGATCAATCTCTGCTCCCCTCCACAGCATGTCTTTTTCCTGGTTCTCTCCCTCAGCCCCAACCAGTCCCAGCAGAAGACTGCCCCTCCCTGAGCCTGGTTCTGCTGGAGGTTTCTTCCTGTTAAAAGGGAGTTTTTCCTTCCCACTGTCGCCAAGTGCTTGCTCACAGGGGGTCGTTTTGACCGTTGGGGTTTTTCCGTAATTATTGTATGGCCTTGCCTTACAATATAAAGCGCCTTGGGGCAACTGTTTGTTGTGATTTGGCGCTATATAAATAAAATTAATTGAATTAATTAATTGAATTGAATATAGACATAAGTCCTACATATAGACATAATTCCTACATGTAGCTTCAAGCGGCACCAGTCCGATGCAGGTTACTTCCCAGCAGAGGCTAGTACCCACTTGCAGTTGGGTGCACTGAGACAATGTCAATTAAGTGTCTTGTTCGAGGACACAGGTAGCATGGGCTTGATTCAAAGCCAGGTCTACATATTGGCAGACCAGCTCCTTGTCCACTGAGCTACCTGCCCTACAAATTAATGAGGCCCAGTGATTTATTCCAAGATCATACTCAGCTGAGGTGAGGCACACTGAAGAGAAAACAGAGAAATCAAGAGGTACAGCTTCAGGTTTCTCTTTACATTTAGAGAAAAAAAAAACCCCTCTGCTAATTCTCTCCCTTGTTTGCGGGTGGCTTCACACTTCAGCCCAGCTGATCGATCTTGTTGGTCCATCAATATGAGAGACGACTTGCATATGCGCACAAACAAACACACACCATCCAGCTGGTGTAATGAGCCATTTGGTCTCTCCACTTGGCAGAACAAACAAAAACTGGACACACTCTCACAGATGATTGTCTGCTCTAATAAGAGGTTTGTACGCGTCAGCGCTTTTGACCTGAAATACAAATTTATCCACATTTCCAGACACACACACACACACACACACACACACACACACACACACACACACACACACACACACACACACACACACACACACACACACACACACACACACACACACACACACACACACACACCCCAGGGAGTCTGATTCTGCCTGACTGCGCTACAAATCTTTGTCTGTAAACTCTATCATCATCGTAACAAACACTGGCATCCATCAAAGGCAGTCAATCTTTACGTTGTCATCGGTGACAAATTGCTGCCGACACACTGAGTTTGAGAAAAAGTGACAACGAGCAAAACAGATAAAGAGACATGCGGTTCGTAAAACGGCCTCAAATTGGATTTGCACAACTGACAGCAGCATTCCAGCGTCTTTACTTTTTCTACATGGCAACAGTAAACATGTTTTCATCTACAAATGACAAATGAATGTTCAGGCCAATCAGGAACAAAAGTTTAAGGATGTTCTCAAGCAAAGGTTTTGTTAAACATCCAGGATGGTATAAAACACATTTTTTTTAATGTTTATAAAATTCATTATTCGGCCTTCATCACTGGGTACACTGTCGGGACCTCGACCCCAGGGAGGGACACGCTGCTTAGGTGTGCTCTTGTTGGACCCTTAAAATGAACCTTCTGAGTCATGTCCATCTTTATTTTGCAACCTTTATTAACCAAAGAAAATCCCATTTCAGCACAAGTGTAGCTTTTGCTTCGACCTGCTGACATCACCTTCCTGTAACTCCTCCTTTCTAAAGGCTAACTGCTCTTCAACATCCATCTTCAGGTAAATACACAGATAGGTGACGTTTTTTAACCTCACCGTGAATTAAAGTGTCCTCTTACAACCCCTGGCAAAAATTATGGAATCACCGGCCTCGGAGGATGTTCATTCAGTTGTTTAATTTTGTAGAAAAAAAGCAGATCACAGACATGACACAAAACTAAAGTCATTTCAAATGGCAACTTTCTGGCTTTAAGAAACACAATAAGAGATCAAGAAAAAAAGATTGTGGCAGTCAGTAACGGTTACTTTTTTAGACCAAGCAGAGGAAAAAAATATGGACTCACTCAATTCTGAGGAATAAATTATGGAATCACCCTGTAAATTTTCATCCCCAAAACTAACACCTGCATCAGATCACATCTGCTTGTTAGTCTGCATCTAAAAAGGAGTGATCACACCTTGGAGAGCTGTTGCACCAAGTGGACTGACATGAATCATGGCTCCAACACGAGAGATGTCAGTTGAAACAAAGGAGAGGATTATCAAACTCTTAAAAGAGAGTAAATCATCACGCAATGTTGCAAAAGATGTTGGTTGTTCACAGTCAGCTGTGTCTAAACTCTGGACCAAATACAAACAACATGGGAAGGTTGTTAAAGGCAAACATACTGGTAGACCAAGGAAGACGTCAAAGCGTCAAGACAGAAAACTTAAAGCAATATGTCTCAAAAACCGAAAATGCACAACAAAACAAATGAGGAACGAATGGGAGGAAACTGGAGTCAACGTCTGTGACCGAACTGTAAGAAACCGCTTAAAGGAAATGGGATTTACATACAGAAAAGCTAAACAAAAGCCATCATTAACACCTAAACAGAAAAAAACAAGGTTACAATGGGCTAAGGAAAAGCAATCGTGGACTGTGGATGACTGGATGAAAGTCATATTCAGTGATGAATCTCGAATCTGCATTGGGCAAGGTGATGATGCTGGAACATTTGTTTGGTGCCGTTCCAATGAGATTTATAAAGATGACTGCCTGAAGAGAACATGTAAATTTCCACAGTCATTGATGATATGGGGCTGCGTGTCAGGTAAAGGCACTGGGGAGATGGCTGTCATTACATCATCAATAAATGCACAAGTTTATGTTGATATTTTGGACACTTTTCTGATGTTTAAGGATGATGAAATCATTTTTCAAGAAGATAATGCATCTTGCCATAGAGCAAAAACTGTGAAAACATTCCTTGCAAAAAGACACATAGGGTCAATTTCATGACATAGGGTCAATGTCAACGAGCAGATCTGATTTGATGCAGGTGTTAGTTTTGGGGATGGAAATTTACAGGGTGATTCCATAATTTATTCCTCAGAATTGAGTGAGTCCATATTTTTTTCCTCTGCTTGTTCTAAAAAAGTAACCGTTACTGACTGCCACAATCTTTTTTCTTGATTTCTTATAGTGTTTCTTAAAGCCAGAAAGTTGCCATTTGAAATGACTTCTGTCACACTCGGCACATAGAGTTTCCGACACACATACACACACGGAACTCAGGTTCACCAGCAAACCTTTGAACTCATGTAAAGCTATACCCATTCCTATAACTACCAAACCACCAGAGAACCTCCGTTAAACATGCTTTTTCTCCTTACTGTCTTTATTGGCATATTTGCTGTTGCAGACACTGTTTTTGCTGTCGCGTGTCACTGTTTGTCTCTGGACACAGTATTCAGTATATTTCAGAACCATATTGTGGGTAAAAACAGAGCAATTTTCAACTTTTTACAGTTTCTTAGCATGTTTCTTCCTTCACCAGCGTCAGTTTTGTCTCTGGGCTGATCGTTACGAAGATGAATTAATGTTGGCACATTCTGACTGGGTCTGAATGCTAACTACAAATCTTTTGGCGCACTGGAGGCCAATTAATTACACTAACTGTTTGGTACAGCACTGCTCCTTATCAGTCTCATATCTGCCGTCGTAACTAATCTCCCCCATCCAAAACCCAAAGTAACAAGGACTAGCTAAAGTGATCACCGAAGGCCAGTGTTTATGAAGGAGTCAACAACGAGACTCAGACTCACTTCTGCGCTGTGCAGCTGATTAGTGAGCCACCGAACAGCCAGAACACCTCTTTGCATGAAGCACTATGGTATGACATCTGCTGTCATTTACTTTCAAGAGCCAATCGTATTGTTTCAGTCCCACTCGCGTCTTTGATTAGACACCACTTCATCTGTTCCACCGAACGTGAGCATTTGTTCTTGCCTGTTTTATGAGCTGGAGCTTCAGTGAGGCGACACAGCGCACCTTGATGTGAAAATGTGCCGCCTCTTCAAAGAAACTATGGAGTGTATGTGCTGCTTTTGCCATTACAGCCGTTATAATTTGTAGCATCATCACATTGTGTTGCATTGTTTTATCATCCAAAAATGAAAGTTAAAACACTAAAGTGCACACACACACACACACACACACACACACACACACACACACACACACACACACACACACACACACACACACACACACACACACACACACACACACACACACACACACACAGAAGAGAATGGCCAGAGAAAAATTCACCCGCGGCTCATTTTGAGGGTAGCGACGCATTTCTTTTCCATCAGGAGAGGTAATCACAGAAAGAAAATGAAGCGAGCTCATTTAGGTCGACTTTTTCCACTCCCCCCAAAGCAACTGATGAGTCAGCAATGAGAGTCGGCTGCCATGCAGGAGGGCAAGCAGTGAGAAATGAAAAGCTTCTGCTGCTGCAGTCGTGGAGAATCAATGGAGATGAGGAAGAAGAACAAAGAGAGCATAGAGAGAAGGTGAAGGGAGGGTGAGGGGAAAACGGGCAAAGGAAAGAACAGTGGGATGGCACGGTGTGGTCACAGACACCGTGAACCCAAAGAAAGGCCAGCGGTGTGAACTAACTGTAACCCGGCAACTTATCTCTGTGGTCATTGTGGGGTTCTTACCCAGCTAATAGGAACAAACTGCACCTAAATATAGTGCAGCAGCAAAAGTTGAAGAGGAGGGAGAGAACAGAGCAGAGAGGCTACTGTTTGGCGAAGTTAATCATCGAGTACTTGGGGGAAGATGAGGGCTTAGTTAGAGTGACAGCACTGCTGAGCTGAAACCATCATCGACTTGCCATGCTGCCCTGCAAACGTCAAAGCGCCGGCTCCAGAAGCACAGAGGCTGAATGTTAACCGCTCAAGGCCATCTTTAAAATGACCAACATATAACACCGAGCGCAATGTTACCCCCCCCTTCTCAAGTTAATATCTATGATAATCACAAGGGCGCAAGCGGTGGGATCTCAAAGGCCCATCCTTGAGTGAAAAGATTTAAGTGGGCCGGCTTCATTCAAAACCACACTCAGTACCAATGTACCAACGGCAGCACATTCAACAGTCTGTCTTCCTGTCCTTGCTGAAAATCTTTGTAGAAATGAACATGCAATTTTGGTGCTATATGAAATGTGCTAGTTTAAGCCCCAATCACCGCGTGCGCTCACACTACCAGGGGCGGCATTTAGCTTAACATGGCAGAGTGTGTTTTGCTGGTGGACGACGATTTGAAGGTGCTAAGTGACAAAGCTAACTCAAATCCACCACGCTGTAAGCCGTCTGGAGGCATGAAGAGCTGTTAGGATGAAGAGGATGAGGTTAGGGTGAAAAGCTGGACACATTTCTGAGGGAGGAAATCCTATAGTATGATGTAGCAATAAAGCAAAGAGGTGATGTGAGGTTTTGTGTTTACCTTTATTTCATTTAATGGTTGTTTTCAATTCAGTGTTATGTATATTACAGGTGTAACATATTGCCTGGTGGTTCGTGTGTGTATGTGTGCAATGTTTCTTTTCATCACGGCAAATGTGCATGTTAGCGAGGCACAGCAGCTTGTTAATACTGCATGTTAATATTGTCATATTATCTGTTATAATGCATTGTGTACTATCACAGTAATACTCTGTTGCAGGTGACTGGTAATATGTGCGGGTAAGCAGGGTGTACATGCATTGTGAACTTGTTTATGTAAGATGCGTCTGAACTACTGCACTCTTTATGCTGTGCTGGACAGAACTGGACTTTGGACATTGTTTTTGCTGGTGAAAAGTAGAAAAGGGGATGTTCACAATAATAGTAGTGTGGCATTCAGTCAGTGAGTTGTCAATTTTGTGGAACAAACAGGTGTGAATCAGGTGTCCCCTATTTAAGGATGAAGCCAGCACCTGTTGAACATGCTTTTCTCTTTGAAAGCCTGAGGAAAATGGGACGTTCAAGACATTGTTCAGAAGAACAGCGTAGTTTGATTAAAAAGTTGATTGGAGAGGGGAAAACTTATAGGCAGGTGCAAAAAATTATAGGTTGTTCATCTACAATGATCTCCAATGCTTTAAAATGGACAAACCCCCCCCCCCCCCAAAAAAAAACAGAGACGCATGGAAGAAAACGGAAAACAACCATCAAAATGGATAGAAGAATAACCAGAATGGCAAAGGCTCACCCATTGATTAGCTCCAGGATGATCAAAGACAGTCTGGAGTTACCTGTAAGTGCTGTGACAGTTAGAAGACGCCTGTGTGAAGCTAATTTATTTGCAAGAAGTCCCTCTGTTAAATAAAAGACATGTGCAGAAGAGGTTACAATTTGCCAAAGAACACATCAACTGGCCTAAAGAGAAATGGAGGAATATTTTGTGGACTGATGAGAGTAAAATTGTTCTTTTTGGGTCCAAGGGCCGCAGACAGTTTGTGAGATGACCCCCAAACTCTGAATTCAAGCCACAGTTCACAGTGAAGACAGTGAAGCATGGTGGTGCAAGCATCATGATATGGGCATGTTTCTCCTACTATGGTGTTGGGCCTATATATCGCATACCAGGTATCATGTATCAGTTTGGATATGTCAAAATACTTGAAGAGGTCATGTTGCCTTACGCTGAAGAAGACATGCCCTTGAAATGGGTGTTTCAACAAGACAATGACCCCAAGCACACTAGTAAACCAGCAAAATCTTGGTTCCAAACCAACTAAATTAATGCCTCGCAGATGTGAAGAAATCATGAAAAACTGTGGTTATACAACTAAATACTAGTTTAGAGATTCACACGATTGCTAAAAAAGCAGTTTGAACATAACAGTTTTGAGTTTGTCGCGTCAACAGCAGATTCTACTATTATTGTGAACAGCCCCTTTCCTAATAGCCCAATTTCATAGCCTTAAGAGTGTGCATATCATGAATGCTTGGTCTTGTTGGATTTGTGAGAATCTACTGAATCTACTGGTACCTTGTTTCTCATGTAACAATAAGAAATATACTAAAAACCTGGATTAATCTTTTTAGTCACATAGCACTACTATTATTCTGAACACTACTGTATCGTTGCCTTTCAGTGCTACGCAGTCTGAACTCATCATGGACATGTTTGATTTCATAGCTACAATGACAAATGCTGAAGATCTTCAGCTGTTTCCTAATTCAGCAAATTCTCTTTAAGAACGTGGATATGGCTATGGCCATTTTTGTAGTTTTGTTTGGCTCGTTTGACGGAGTAACAAACAAGGGGACATGAAATTTAGCCAATTCAATGAGAAATCTGGCTGGGACCATTCTGTTTGGGATACTTCTCGCTGACATGATATCAGGGTATTTGTGTTCTGCCGTGACATTTTGTAAATGTTTAAAACCCAGAGTCTTTGTGTTGTGTTGCTTAAGCTGTTCTCATTGTTGCATTGAACACCAAGGTGTTGTGAGACTATCGTTTGTAGTATCATTAAGGACAATGCCAGTCAGCCTCTGCACACCATGATCAGGAGCCTCTTCAGCCACAGACTGCTCCTTCCCAAGTGCAGGACCAACAGACTGAAAAACTCCTTTGTCCCTCAGGACATCAGACTGTACAACTCCTCACTCAGGGGGAGGAGGAGCAACAGGAAGACAGGGGACGGTTTCTGCCAGATCGGATTTTAAAGTCCTGTTGCTGGTCTATAAAATTGTTCATGGACTGGCTCCTTCCTACCTGGTGGACTTGGTCAAGCCCTACGTACTGACATGGCCCTTGCGTTCACAGGGCGTCTGTGTGTTCCACGGGTAAATAAGAAGTTTGTGGGGTATAGAGCCTTCTCCTACCGTGGCCCTACTCTTTGGAATGATCTACCTGCAGCTGTAAGGCAGTCCAACACTGTGAAGACTTTTAAATCAAGACTGAAGGCCCACTTTTTTAGACTGTAAATGGTAAATGGACTGCCTCACATTCAGTCAGAGTGCTGCCATACAAGGTGCTCACTACACACTGGGAGCAATAGAGGATTAAAGGCCTTGCCCAAGGGCCCTTAGTGATTTTCCAGTCAGGTGGGGATTTGAACCCATGATCTTCTGGACTCAGGCCCAACACCTTAACCACTAGACCATCACCTCCCCTAAATGACTGTCTTATCATTAATTTATTCTGTTTTTATGTTTGCCTTGTAATGTCTTTGTATTCTACTGTTTTTACCTTTTTATTGTGCCCTTTTTCGATTTTAATTTACTGTGTTGATATGAACTGTGTGTTATGTGAAGCGCCTTGGGGCGACTCTGTCGTGAGATGCCGCTATATAAATTAATAAATTGAAATTGAATAAATTGAGGACAGGAAGGAGATGAACAGTAGTAGCCAGTAATCCAGTAGTTCCAGTATTTATATTTGCATTTACTTTATGCAAATTGTTTCTTACTTCTACTTTTGATACTCTGTGCTTTTTACCCTGTGTGCTGCTATCCAGTGCTGCTGAAACCTCAGTTTTCCTGAGGGAGGCTTCCCAAGGGATTAATAAAGTTCTATCTAATCTAATATCAACAAAGTAAACACGTTTCTCGTTATCAATGTATGACAGCAAATGGGTAATGTTACTGCAGATGTTTCCATGAAGGCAGTACAACGTTCAGTCTGTCATCTTGTTATTGTAATGCTGGTTAGTAAACCTGTTAGTCCTTTACTGCCACCATCTGGACTGGAGTAGGTAGCAGCAGACTGACAAAGTAAGAAGTAAGTATTCTCTGTTAAAAAAATATTTAAGCAAAATTACTTAATCTACTATGTACGTATTACAATCATCGAGTGCACCAGAGCATATAGGATGACAACATTTCACCACATCCCTAAAACAACCATCTATCTGTCTCCTTGGTCTTCTCCAGCTACTGGGATCATCAACACTCAGGCATCTGCATTCTGGATCACACACAGAGAAACAGGCCACGTGGCCAAAATGTTCCAGCAAGTGATGCGCCTCATCTGGAACATGTGTCTGCCTGAGTGGTTGGCACCCAGGCCCCAATGTGGCTCTGTGATATCATGGATGTGCTGAAGTTCAGCACCAGAGCATGCTCCCAGACTGGATTGGACTCAGCTTGATATCTGCAGGTGATTTCAAGTTGCAGCAGATTAGTTAGTGGTCGAGGATCAAGTTCAAGGAAAACATTGTCTGAAAAAGATCTTTTAAAATTTTTTTTGCATATTTCAATAAACAAAAAGCCTTGATGTAATGCACATACTGATCAGCACAATACCTGTGATCGACTGGTATGAATGAATTCAAAATGAAGCCACACAGAAGTCATATGATCAACAACACCACTCCAAACAAATGTATTTACTTGTACATTTATATTGTGGTGTGCTGAGTGTGAGAGGTGGGCATCAGAAGGCTGATACCTTCCTTTCATTTTGTTTTTTTTTTTTTAAATGCAATAAAGGAGATTTTCCAGAGGTTTTGGCACATTTGTTGGTGACTCCTCTGCAGCTGGCACAGACTCACAGCGGTGCAGATTCAGAAATTTGTTTGATGTTGCACAGTTTAATTTGTCACCACACGCGGCTGCTCTTCACCAGCGGCGACTCATATCTTTCAGCGCAGAAAGAGGTACACAGGTCCTGTGTATGCACTTCAAAGCTACCAGGTGAAGAAATATGTCTTCAAAGATATGGAAGGAACTGATTACTTCAAATATAGGAAGTGAATTCCAGCTCGTCTTTCCCCTTATGGAGTGAGAATGTGAGTGTGAGAGAGGTGGAAAATGTCAACTCTGTGGAACTCGCTCCATTGACATTCTCCAGAGACAAACTGCAGGATTTTCCACTTCAAAACTGCCTGTCTTGCTCCCACGTGGATAGGACGGCCACCCACCAGTAGGGGGCACACTTACTTTGCTGCAGCTCGTGCAGGCGGTGTGAATCATGAATGCATGCTTGTGTGTTGTTCGACGTGAGAACAAAAAGACACACAACAGGAGCACAAATGGAAATCATCACATCTGAGCACCACTTTCACCTGAAGCAGCCACTCACAAACTTACAATAATCTGTAGTTGGGAAGCTCATCAGAGGACTGCCACTGGATGGGGTTGTTGTCTTCATATTCTGATTGGTTGGTCTAAGCGGCAGTCTAGTTGCGCTGGTGACCACGGGTGGAAACTCGCCGTTTGCTGAAATGAAAAATATTGCATTTAGTTAAACGTGCTCCCTCACATTCAAGTGGAGTAAATGAAATCCTGACGGTGTTCCAGTGCAGACGGCAGGAGGCACGCCGGCTGCACAGCACTCGCAGTGATACTCAATGTGGAACTACCACCAGGGGTCATTCTTTCATATGGAGCACCAATGGCTACACAGAGGGAGTAAAATGCGTAACATTCAGGTCTTGTTCGTTTTTCTGTAGACCGAGTCTGAGGGTTTTTGCAGAAATCCATCAAGCCTCTGGCTCATCTGCTTTCCCAGGACTCAGATCATAAGCTTGCAGCCAGCTTGATCTCTAACCCCTTCAAGTTCTCACCCAGAATTAAGTCTTCAAGGCAAAAGGCTGGGTGATGAGATATCACAACTCAGGACCGAGGAATATATTTCACTCCAAAAAGTTGTTGAAGTGAACTGGACTAAATTTTAAAAGAAAAACAGATACATGGCCACATTCTCTCAGGCGTGGTGTCCAGATGCTATTTTTTCTGTTCTCCAGAATCGATCTTCAACACAGTCACTACCGCTTAAAACTTAAAGCTCCAACAATAAGTTCTACACCCATCGTCTGAAAGAGTTTCCAAAACTGAGCAATCACCAATGCTGATTGGATTTGTAGGGCAACAAAGTTGTGTATAAGTGTGTCGCCATTTGACACAACGACAAAGTGAAGAAAACACTCAACTGATGAACATGAACGAATGTCAAATGGCAGCTTTCAGTCAATGTTCTGGTTCTGGTTAAATCTCTACAACTTTGTAACTAGAGCCCGACCGATATGGATTTTTTTGAGGCCGATGCCGATAACAATATTTGGATGAAAAATGCAGCTAATCGATAAATCGGCTGATTTGCCGATAGCCGATAAATCAGCCGATATTATTATTATTATTTTTAAATTAATAAAATGTTCTTTTTTGGACCCTTAACAAAAAAGGTATGAGCTAAAAGCTGAAGCTTTGTATTCATATTGATTAACTTTATAACAGAAGAATTTTCAAGTTCAAAAAATGCAAAAATGCAATTGGAGCAGTTAGGGGGCTATTCAAACGGGCCGACTAGTAAGATATCATTCCTGAAAATGATCTTTGCCATATAACGTGAGGTAAATCTGCCCTACGATTGGATTTTGGAAAACCACGCGAAGGAGAACCAATTCCGATTGGACACTCACATTGCGCACATCATCACACATCTTCTATGAGGAGTACCAAGATGGCAGACGGTGGATCGAACGTCCGCGGAGTTAACGTTTCAGGAAAAAAAAAAAGTAAGTTTCTATCTCATATCATTAAAAAGTTATTTACAATTTAGTAAAGCTTGGTCCCAGCTGTCGTATATGACGGCGTCGGCCAAGTAGGGTTAATGGTGTAATAATTCCCAGAACCCTTCCGGATGACCAGTGAATCTGAATGTTTCAACCTCTTAGCAGTAAACAAAAGTTTTTCATGCTAGAAATAAGGTCTACACAACGTGGGCTTAATAAAAAGTGTGACCAATGCAATGAAGCACATTACATAAACTGAGTTAATCAAACTGAGTTGAACTGAAACAGGAGAAATGTGGGGTGAATGTAATTGCAAAGTTATTACAAACAACATCCTTATAAACTTACTTGTATGCTTTTGTCAGCCGATCAGTGCAGTGTGACAGCGAACTACGGGGGCCGGTGATGAACACATTTAAGCAGGGGTGTAAGCAGCTCTCAGTTGAATGGAGTCAGAGCTCCATCTACTGGACAAATGATGCAAGGACATTTTACATTGCCGACACAAACATTATTAACTGTTCTGTTTATGAGAAATTATCGGCGTTCTATTGGCAAAATTTCGGCCGATAGTGAGTACTTTGAAAAGGGCTTATATCGACCATTAATATCGGCCGGCCGATATATTGGTCGGGCTCTAATTGTAACTAAACTAAATTCACATCTGCAGTTTAACGTGTTGTTACACGGCTCCTCGCCGCTAACAGAAGCCGTTTTACGGGAGAGAGCGACTATGTACTAGTCCATAGATAGAGGCTCCATACTGCCACTAACACAGGCCGTTTGACCAAGAGAGAGAAGCTACATGCTAATGTGTTAAGCTGTTTTACTGGAGAGTGATGCTACTGCTAACAGGATATTTGACTGTGTTCAGAAACCAATGAAAACTTTCTGCCAAATTTGGATGAAGACAAACAAAGGGGGACACAGCAATGCCTGGAATATTTCTTTTCTTGTTTTTCACAATGTTCTGCTTTAAATCTTTGCATATTCACAGTGACAGCATAAATGCCATTAGAAGGATTTAGACCAGAGACAAACAAGTAGTATTACTTGAAATCAGAAGTACTGTATGTCACACACCTTCATGCATCTAGACCAGGGGTGGGCAATCATGTGCCATAAAGGGCTGAGACATTGCAGGTTTTCCTTGCTACCACTCACCTTCGCAGGTGATTTCATTAATGTTCAGGTGTCTCAGCAGGTGATTTCATTGATGACCAGGTGTTTATATGCAGGGGAGAAGCTCATCAGCAACCCACCAGGTGACGTGATTGGTTGCAAGGAAAACCTGCAGTGTCTCGGCCCTCGTTGCCCACCCCTGATCTAGACCATAGCTCTAAGTGAGAACAGAGCATATGCAGCCCTATGTATGACCTCCAGAAAAAAAAAGATGCACCTGTTGTCTTTTTTCTGAGCAGACAGTGTTTTTGTAAGTCAACTATGAATGCTTTTAAGTTGAAAATCAGTGGACTTACAAGAAAACTAGTGTGAAATTGGAAGCACTGAATTTTTTTTTTTGTCCAATGTTGCTTTTCTGTCATGTGGTGTTCCACAAGGATCAGTGTTAACTCCTCTTTGATTTTCATAGTAATTCTTCCACTAGGCCATGTCATCAGCAGTTTTAAAATAATCATATCACTTGTATGGTGATGACATTCATCATACATTTGTAGTCATCTTTGAAACTTCATGAAATGGATAAGGGCATTATCTCACTGGGCTACGACTGTTGGAGAGCAGTTGGAGATGGAAATGAGTGACATGAACAAATTACAATTTCACAGTTGGTCTCGCACTAAAGTGGCCATTTGCAGCTGAAACAACAACACATTTGAGTCCAAGATTTTCAGCTCTTATTATGTTGCTATTATCATGTGAATAGACTGCGGAAATTCCCCCTACTGTTCCCAGTAATGGCAGAATAAAATATAAATAATAATAATGATAATAATAATAATAATAATAATAATACAAAAATAATAATAAAGCCTAGTGTAGCACCACACAGAGAGGGAGCTGGGGGTGGGGGGGTGGGGAACTGGAACAAAAGTGTGTACAGCACACCCACTGACTAGCAGAATGATGTCCCTGCTAGATCTACTGTATACAATATATACTCGTATGATCCTGTTGTCTTCGGCTTTAAGATTCATGCCCTGGACTAGCCTCTTCTCTGTGACACTGCAATGTCCAGCAGCGCTTCAGGGGTGTGCGTCCCTTGATTTGATTTATTTGTCAATAACATTGTAAGACCTTTTTGCTGTTCCCTTATTTTTTTCACTTGGGGTCTCCACAGCAGATCTGAGGTGGGTCTAAACATCGATTTGGTACAGATATGTCCTCTTCCATCCTCTGTCCTCCTGTGTTTTGGCTCTGATGGACAGATGTCATCACATTTCCCTGCCACAGCATTTAGCAAAAAGATTTTCCCTGTTTAAAGATATACAGTATATGCACACTGTGGGAGCTGGATTTGAAAGGAGTGTGCTCTGGACTGAAAGCATGAGGTCATATCTCCTCACTGACCATGTGTCGTCCTCACAGTGAGCACATCAAAGAACTACCACTGCACATCATCAATGTGCCAGAGATGTTGGTGCATGTGTGTTTCAAATGTAATAACAGAGTAAACTCTGCTATGCTGTTTATTTAATTTAATTAGCAATTAATTCTGGGCCCAAAATGCAAGCAAGACTAATTAAGTGACTGAACACACCCGTTTGCACACGGTGCCTTTGGTTTTGCACTTACATTACTCAGCGTGCAACTAGCAGAGTGGCACTGGACATATCCAAAATGCGCCTGCAGCTGTGTGCAGTCGATCGTCAAAGTGCAGCCCTTAATGATTAAAATCAACGTTCAGTTTCTGATCTGCTATCTTCTCAGTTGAATGAAGCAATAACACACATCGGCTAAGACACCGCTCAGCATTCACTTGTCCAAATATATTTGGTCCTTCAGAAAAGTGGCACTATGCAACTCCCCAAAAATGCTGTGATTGCTACATCACTGACTCAATTCAGATGTAATTAGCCTCAACTTAAGAGACCATTCATTATTGAATTTAAACCGTCACGTCGCGATTCACAAGGAAAAATATTTGTCTTTGACACTGTGAGACATCATTTTAAGGTGGTTTTGTTTCAGCTTTGGAAGAAACCTGAATGTTGAGTCCACTGGAGAACAAAAACAAATGACTGTTGTTTCAGGCAGACTGGCACAATGCCTGTCAGCACCAGTGGCAGCTTTCTCATCGTATGTCCATAAAACACTTTCATTGTGTTGTGTGTAAACACCCCAGGCACACAGACGGGCCCACTGTAAATGACATTCTCTGCCAGACCCAACTATATATTGTAATTATAATTATGTGCTGCCGATAAAAAAGCAGTTACTGATTATTACAGGGCTTAGGTTCTATTTTCGTTTCATAATATGAGATTTAAAAAAAAAAAAACACATCTGTGGAAATAAACTGCCTCAGTTCAGTCACAGAACCCAGCAGCAGTTTGCTCTCTGTATTCACACATTGTCAGGCCTGACGTCGCCTCTTGAGATTTTATGTTTTTATTGTTTTATGGACTCAAATCAAAAAAGAAATACATAAAATATCAGCCTGCATTAGACAATGATTAAAAAAATATACTCTTTCACTTCAACATGAAAACAAATCTCTACAAAACAATGTCATTTAAATAAAACTACGAGACTCTAATGGACTGTCAAAGTATGAACTCCCTATATTATACTAGCACATAAATGATCACTTTTACAGCCAGTTTTCTTCAGACTACTCAGAAGATGGACACAAGAACATTTTCCAAGCCAATGACTGTCACTTGGAGTTATTCATTTTCTATACCTGCTTATTCCGCGGGGTTCATGGGGGAGCTGGGGCCTATCCCGGTGGTCATAGGGTGAGAGGTGTGGTACATCCTGGACAAGCCGCCAGTCTGTCACAGGGCCACATACAGACTGACAAACACATTCACACCTATGGCCAACTTAAAGTTTCCCATTCACCGAACCTGCCTTTGGAGGTGGGAGGAATCCGGAGCACCCGGAGAGAACCCATGTAAACACAGGCAGAATGTGGAAACTCTCCACAGAAAGGACTAGGCATCTGTTGCTTCACATGTCACAACTTCATGGTTAGAGTGGAACAAAGAAGAACTTAGAAATCAAGCTTGTAGTCTCAAATGTGCCTCCTGGTAAATCCTAGCCCTAGGAAATTGTAAGTAAGTTCTATATACACCCCGAGGCCCATTAGTGCCGGTGCTTATCTCTGGATTCTGTAGCGTTAAACAGATGAGATTCTGCGACTCCTCCTGGATGGGACACCAGTCCAACACAGGTTACCTCCCCGGCCGAGGCCAGTACTGTCATGATCTGACTTTTTGTTCTGTTTAGTTCTGCTTAGTTTTGTTTGATTTGGTTTTCTTTGTGTGTGATTTCTCTTGTTGGGTTTTTCCTGCTTGGGCTTTGTCTTTCCCTATCTCTCTTGTCTGTCTCTCTTGGTGCTTGGTGGCTGGTTGCACTAGTTCTCCACCAGATCATTGCACCTTGTGCCTTCACTTCCAGCTCTGTATTCTGTGTTTTCTAGTCCTGCTTCCACGTTGTGTTTTGACCACCTGCCTGTTTATCCTGTTTAATGCCTGGTGATTCTGAGTTGTTTGCTGATTTTGGACCGCGTTTCTGTGTACCGGACCCTGCTGATTCATTCAGTAAATGATCTTAAAAACCAGACTTGTGTTGTTGAGTCCAGCATTTGTGTCCAGACGTCTCTGTCCACCAAACCTGATAAGTACAAAATTACAGCTGGGTGGGCTGAGACAATGTAGATCAAGTGTCTTGTCCAAAGACACAAACAGGTAGTGAGAGCAGAATATTGATAAGAAATTCCATCATACATAATATTATCAAGTAACTACTACTATAACTACTACTGCAGCTAAAAAAAAGCAAGATTTGATTTGCATTTCTTGTAAATTTTTGTCTATTTTTAGGAGTTCACTTGTTGGGCTTTTGAAGAGTTTGAACACAATCACTTGTTACTGTGGGAAAATATGGAAACACTGCTGACCAACAGCAAACAAACTGAGTTAAGACCTGCACGTGTAATGGAGGCCAGCAGGTGGTGCTGTGGAGAAGAAGTTAAATAAACCTCACTGCCCAAACCCAAAAGATGCTCTTGCAACAGACACTAGACCCCAAAGGTTTTAGCCTCTTGGTTTGATCACCTGCCTCCCATCACAAGGACTTTGTGTTCGAGCCCAAAGTGGCACGAAGCAACGCATGTTACACATGCATGGCAATAACCAGCAGGTACGGTGTGAGTTCAGTGCCATATGGTGAGTTGAGGGAAAGGTTACCATGACCACCTCAACAGGTTTGAGTGTTATTTTTATTCACTGTGTTGGTCCACACTGTCCAGTGTGTCCCAGCAGTCTGCTCCACCTGGTTTGGACAGCAAACAACCACAACGAAAAAGCCTAAAAAAGCATCCTGAGTACTTTGTTATCTTCCCCAAGAGTGGGAGGAGTCATGAGTGTATACCTGTGGAGGAAGAGAAAAAGGTGTCTGCATACATGAAAATATCAAATACAAGATGGATTTGGACAAATTCATGAAGACAAGATCCTTGGCTCTTCAGGTAGCTTCAGATCAGAGTTAAGGTATTTTATGGCTTTCTTTCCTTTTGATCTATGTCTTTGTATTTAATGTTTCCGAGCAGGAGGCTCTGTTGGATAAGAGTTGGACACCATCATACAGATCAGGGTTTGATTCGCCACCTGATGGACAAGATTGTTCATCTGCACTGTCTCAGCCCACCCATCTGTTCATGGGTAACAGCCTTAACCGGGGAAGAACCAGGATTTCTGGAGAATAAATCACAGATTTTTACTAGTGTGGGAGGTCCTGTGGTTTATACTCCAGAGTGACTTATCATGTATACTGAAAATTCCTGCATTCATTAATAATAATAATAATGATGATTATTATATTATTTACATATGGCTTACATAGGTATAAATGCATTAAACAAAATAAATGTGAATAATAAAAATACGTATACTGCAACAATGCACAAAACTCATAAATTAAAGAGCTAATTTAAAAAAAAATCAATTGGACTAAGATTTTTATTGTAGTGTTTCCAAAACTACGTGTCAGCAATCTGTGTTCTTGCATGTCAAATAACATCCAATATGTTGTCCATAACATGGTGTTTTATCCCATCTTGCTTAACTTTTGGAATGTGAAGTAAGAGCACATGCTGTGGTGTGCACATGGGCTACACTTAGTTCCTCTCCTTTTTAAACTCACCCCCAGGGAAGCGCTAATAAAATGTGAGTTCCACATTCAGATAAAAGTTGTTACCTATAATCCCGTCCAATTTAAGAAAATACAGTAACCTGTGTTGGACTGGTGATCCGTCCCCATGGGGAGTCATAGAGTCTCATCTGCTTCACACCACAATATCCATGGATAAGTACCGGCCAGATGGGCATCGGACGTGTTTAAGATGTCATAAATACCTACCTACAACCCTACCTTTGAGAAGGGCTGTGATGTCTGCTGACAGTGAAGAACTGGATGTGCACTCTGTGGAGCTCTGAGGTTAGTTAACTTTGCTGTTTCAGATCATAAGGTGCTACTATTGCACTGAATACTAAAGGTACATGTGCTACTTACAGGATATGACCTCAGAAAATAATTGGCATAGCTGGTTGGACTGAATGTCAAACATAACAGAAACTCCAGTTCTCTTCATAATGATATACCAATAAATTTTCCATATTTGTTTTGTTGTTCTCCCACCAAGGAGTAAACAAATCAAACACGCTTTTCCATGGGACAAAAAACAAACAAACACAGTTTGTATCTTTACCTCGCTAATCATTTTATCACAGTAACCCTCTTCTCCATCGTAGCTCCCACGTTACCTCAGGCTGAAGGCTCAGCAGTTACGACAGGATGGCAGGCGGCTCCCTGAACAGCCCAAAGGTTCCAGAGTCTCAGTGCCACATTTGGTCAGAGAAAACCTGTTTGCTTTGACAATAATATTAACTGTGCTTAAATTGAAACCACATCTGCAGTCCTGTGGGTGACACATTTCATTAAAGGGATGCTTTAAACTTTTTTTTTTAACCTCCACCAATGACGTTGGAGGAGGTTATGTGTTCATCCATGTTTGTCTGTTTGTGAACAGCCTGGAGCCCACAATTATTCATATATCAGTATGACGTTTTCACTGAAGATTCATAGCCTGATAGGCAAGAACCGTTTCAATTTTCAAGGTCTTAGGTCAAAGGTCAAACGTCTGGAAAAATCTTGGAATATTATAAAATCCCTATCGTTAACATTGAGCACATTTTCAAAAATTTATAACTGTCAAAAAAGAGCACATTTCTTTCATATTTCAGAGCATTATGTAGGATGGCATCCTGTATCAACTGACAAAGTTTGATGTGGATCTGATCCAGATGACCTATTTTGTGGCCATTTAAATTTAGCATTGAAACCCCCATTTAATGTATATTTTACATTATATCTTAATCAAACGTGCCTCAATCACTCTCATATTTCAAAGTGAGGTGCAGACTGACACTCACTATCACCTGGCAAAATTTGATATGGTGTTGCAGACCAAATGGTCCCACCTAAAAATTTGTAGGGCCTGCTTTCACTGTGCATGTGTCATTAGCTGCGGTTCACGGATTATCACCTCGTTTGTGCTTCAAACTGCCTCCAGTCATCATCTGTCTCAGCGACAGATATCTGAAGCTTTTGTACAACAATCATTTCCACATAAATTCAGCACTATTTCATCATAAAAGACAGAGGAAGTGATCAAAGCACCGCGGCTACACAAGCTGCTAGCTGATGCGTTCACTGCGTGTCCGTCATTTCAAAGTGTCACCGAGTATCTCCTCATTTCTGCTTAAAACAGCCTCGTTTGTACTTAAATTTTAGAATGATTTAAGAGGTTCTTCCTTGTCATCTGATGGTCTGAGGGGAGGTGATGATCTAGTGGTTAAGCGTTGGGCTTGAGACCAGAGGATCCTCGGTTCAAATCCCAGCCTGACTGGAAAATCACTAAGGCCACTTGGGCAAGGTCCTTAATCCCCTAGTTGCTCCCGGTGTGTAGTGAGCAACTTGTATGGCAGCACCCTGACATCGAATGTGAGGCATCATTGTAAAGTGTTTGAGCGCCTGATGCAGATTGAAAAGCGTGATATAAATGCAGTCCATTAACCATTTAATAATCCATTTGATCACTTTGGGTGAAAAGACTCTATCTCAGACGAGCGGCTGAGCTACGAAATGATGCAGGAACAGCGGAGGCAGGGTGGACCAATTTTTTTAGGGGCGGACCATTCGGTCTGTGACACCGGATCTGATCTGCATTGTAGATTTTGTGGACATTTGAATTTAATATTGAAAAGCCCATTTGATGTACATTTTGCATTCACTTCATTTTTCTGTTATGGATTTACCGACACCACCAAAACAGGATGGAGGTTCCAATTTTAGGCTTGTCTGTCTTCCAGTTATCAGTCAGAAACCAAGTGTCAAAAAGCAACGGAAGATTGTGTATATCAGAGATAACCAATGACAACAAACCAGGTAGATAAATGATCATTCTCCACTTCTCAAAAAGTAGCCATCTATGTGTCACACAAAGGTGGTATGTGGGCGTCCTTGCCCAAAAAAAGCAGGTCCAAAATGTCATAGTTGATGTTCCCTCTCAATCTCAGTGACACGCTTCCTGTGATTCTCCTTAAGTAACCATTAGTTTGACACAAAGTCATCCAAACGGTATCCACAAGACACCGTGGACAGGACATCCACGGATTCTGTAAAGGTCCCAGAATCATCTGTGAAAGCACCTAAGCTGAAGGTTTCTGGAACCACAACAAATCCCCAGTCCAGCAAACATGGTACAGGGTAGGAGCCATAAAACATCCCTGAGGAATACCAGCAAGTTCAGAGGTTCTGCCGCCCCTCTGCAGGCTAGAATAGACAAAATGTGTAATTGTAACTTCAGGTCTTAAAGCAGTTCGGCTCACATATAATCTGCCATGAAGAAAATCAATACTCATTCCTGAGCTCTGTAATCCTCAAGTAAATATCTGACACTCACCACTGCTTTGGAGCTGTAATACAGAACATATCACGTACAATACAGGCATGAACCCAACAAGATTAATACAGATGAATAGATCCCATAACGTCGTCTCTCTGTATGCACAACAGTGTTACATATACAAGCTAAGGAACTTAAGTTTCCTAATAAGGCCCAGTGCATTGATATTCTGATCATGGGCGGCCAGATTACAGCAGGGATATGGATCAGACAGAGCTGGAGCGTGATGCATTGGTATGCTGCTGCAGCCTGTAAAGGACTCAGCAGGTCCACCACAGAGCAGCGTGAACCAGAGGGCAGGGCTCCAGTCGCCATGGCTGTCACTGTTCATTAGCAGGCCGCCGTAAGCTACCTGGAGCCCAGCAGAGGCCGGCCACGTGGAGGAGCAAGGCCTTGTTACCACCCAACCACAAGCTGAAAATATCTCAAGATTACAACAGCTTTATGGAATATTTCAAAGAGAGTCATAACCTTTGATTAATCGGCTTCAGTCCACGTAGACGTGGAAAATTTAAAGGTTTGCTTGCCATTTGAGTTTCAAGAGGAACTCGTATCATATGAAGACAGATTTTTTTTTTTTTTAGAAATGTTACATCTTATACATAAATGTCAGTGGGCTGTATCTCCAAATCTACGTCTGTGTGTTTGTAAACAATATTTACATTGTCCATCACTGTCCAACAAAAAGGGCATCAGAACATTTATTTTATCGTCTGGAATACAAAGAATATCTTGATTATGTGTGTTGGTTTAGAAAAATTGAGCAAAAGCACTAAAATCATATATTTACGAAAGTGGTGGTCTCTACTTTTACATGACATGAATGCCTCCTAGTGGTGACTGCATGAATTAATGCCACCAGGAGGCATTTCAAGGATGTAGAACGTGGGTCAGTGTACCCATAAGGTTTCACTCTACATGTTATTGGTTTCATCATGTTGTTTGGTTTTCAGGATCTTTGTGTATCATTTATTAATACTACGGTTCAGCGCCAAGTAGCTCTTGATATCATTTGCTACCTGAAAACACTGGATACCACACATCATATACACATATTACATGATAAATTGGATAATGTATTCGCATTCCAGCCTTTTTTGGGACGTGTTGTGGGCCTGAAATGCAGCAATGGATATATTTTTGTAAATAAAATTAAGTTGACCACATGAAACATGAAATATATTTTGTTCATTTTGTCTACAATGAAACAGAAGTCAAACTAAATGTAAGATTTGGGGGGGGGGGGGGGGGGGGGTGATGTCTCTGTGAGGCTTCATCACGGCGGTGCCACATGGCGCAAAGCAACGCCGTGATGAAGCCTCACGGGACATGTTCTGGCATGTCCAGGCACATGCACAATTTCTTGGATAATCACTCAATGGAAAAACCACCAACAGCTGTCTGAACGCCATCTCAAAGCCGTCCTGTGAGACCAAAACGGAGGTGGTTTTGTCTCGCTCCAGTAGTGAATCCATCGTGACGCGCAAAGCCTTTGCTCGGCTTTCCATGACAAAATCTCTTGTTAAAAGTGAAATCTGCCAGAAAATGGTTGATGTCCAGCTCTTGTGATAACCAGAGAAATGGCACATGATGTCACGGATCCAGACAGCCATCCGTTTAGAAATGAAATGGTCGTTCAGCCTGTCGATGGCGGCTTCGGAGTGCGGCGCACCACCAGTCGCTCTGGGCCGTCCTTAAAGCGACAGTAACACTCCGTAATCTCTTTGAAGCCCATAAAATTTTCACCAAAAACCATCTGAATTTTTTGAATGGTGTCCACTTTGATGTCCCTCACAGTTTCTGAAAAAATTTTGATCAAGCAAAGCGGCAGTCTCTGAGCCATTCCTACACAATGAGAAAAACGACGAGAGGGGTGGACCACTCCTCACTCAAAGGCGAATGACGCAACCGACAGGCGTGAAAAAACTCACGCATGCGCACAAAGATTCAAGCTTGGCTGATGCAATCACACGTGATTCAAATCCATATGGTTTTTGAAAAAAATAATAAGGTCGGATACTTTTCTAATAGACTTCGTATAAGGAGAAGGATGATGAGGATGGAGCCACCAAGCAGGAGGAGAAGAGGAGATGTACTGCTGAGTGTGAGAGAAGAAGACACAGAGGACAGAGATGGAGACAGATGATCTGCTGTGGTCACCTCTATTAGAAGCAACCGAACGAAAAGTAAGAGTAGACGTCCTTATGCACCATAACACCGGATTTAAATACTGCTTGCAACGTCACTATGCGTGGATGAAAATCACTGAAGACAAGTGAAAGGCAGTTCAAGAACAGACCTTCTTTCATTGTTACTAAGCCCAGCATATCCAGCTGTTCCTTTTCAGTAGCCTATCCTGGCTAAGCCTTTAGAGGGGCAGCATGTTGATGATTCAGGGGTGTGAAGACCAGCATACAGAGGACGTGTGGCGTCTGCACGCCCATTCAGAGGAAGCTGGTTTTAATGCTCACTGCCGCTGAATGCGTGGGAAGAAAAGGATGTGCCGTGGCCCCGCGGCCTTATCCAATAAACCCACCGAGCGATGCTGGTGAAGGCAAAATACAAAAACTGACAGCCACGTCCATCAGCTGAAGGACAAAGGAAACATCTCCAAGCACATATGTTTCACAAACTATAGATAATACCAGAGCAGAGAACCGTAGTAAATAAGCCACGGTTGGTCGACACGCTGCACAATTTGCAGTCCGTTTTCCTGCTAAAGCATTTTACACAGTCGTGTCTTAACTCTCAGGGATCCATCATGCTAATCAGTCGGCGCGCTCCCTCTTAGAAACGCTGTCTGTTGCCGAGCAGCTTCAGCATCTCCCCTCAGCCGAGGTGAGTAATAGGCGATAAAGTGAGACAGTGTCAAGTGCACTTGCAGCTAATGGAGACCTGCGCCAGATTAAAGACTCGCCACAAGGAAAGAGAGACAAGAGAGAACGGATGATCCTTCAGCGCTGCCACACCAGAGCTGCTGCTGCTCAGCATCACATAAAACACAAATTGGTGTGCAAATATCTCCTGGAAAATGTCATCTTTAAAGAGTCTAGAGTCAATAAGCCGCAGATGATACAGGATGATGGCAACTTTGTTCCTGCAAAAAAGCAATTTCTCAGACGGTATTCTGCTGATGGGCTCTGATCTGATTACATTTTACAGTCGGGGCCGTAGTGCTGAGATAACATCTGCATGTGAGAGCGGCAGAATGAGATTCAGAGCTGAGAACGATGAACACTAAATAGATGATGTGGCCTTTCACTTTTGCTGTTTCATGCTTTACATTTGAATGTGAACAGTGTGATTCAGCAGCTCTGATCGCTTCCAGCCGCTTTCAGCACTCATTCAGGCAGTTCTGCTCATTGACTCAGTGACTCCTGAATCAATGCTATTAAGTCATATAATAAACAAAATAAATGTTTCACAGAATGGGACTTTTAGTTTTTCCAAACTGCAGCTCTAAGAGCAAGAAATATTTTCCCTCTTAACAGTCTGCATTTAACAATTTACAACTCACTTGATTAAAACAACAGCAATAAGTAGAACAGACCAAATCACGCCTGTTCTCATGTGTTAGCACGGATTTGTTTTCACCCGTTTGTTTGTTTGTTTGTCTGTTTGTCTGTTGGTGAACAGCCTGCAGCCCACAATTTTTCATATATTGTTATGAAATTTTTACTGACGTTTCATATCCTGATAGGCAAGAACTGATTCAATTTCAAGGTCACAGGGCAAAGGGCAAAGTCAAGAAAAATCTTGGAAAATTGGAAAAATCTCTATCTTTAGCATTGAACAAATTTTCAACAATTCATAATTCTGTCATAAAAGATTACACGTCTTTCAAATTTCACAGTGTTATGTTGGATGGTATCCTGTTTTCACTGACAAAGTTTGATCCAGATCTGATCTAGATTACAGATTTTGTGGACATTTAAATTTAACATTAATTTTTTTTTCTTTACATTATATCTTAATCAAACGAGCCCCAATCACTCGTATGTTTGAAAGTGAGGTGCAGATTGTCACTCACTATCACATGATTTTGTGGACATTTGAATTTAATGTTAAAAAGCCCATTTTGTGTACATTTTGTATTATATCTCAATCAAAAGTACCTCAGTCACTGTAATTTTTCTCTTCTGGATGTACCAGCACCACCAACATCGGATGGAGGTTCCAGTTTTATGCCTGTTTGTCAAAAAGGTGTCAAAAAAGTGTCAAAAAGCAATGACAGATTGTGCACAGCAGAGAAAAACAAAGTTCTGTGAAAATGATCTGGAAAAGAATTCAGAAACTGAAAAAGTTGAAACCCCCCCCCCCCCCCCCCCCCCCCCGACAACACCACAAAAAAGCTTCAATTCAAGCACATGAACTAAATACATCCGCCTGACATTTGATCACATCTAATTTAACTTCTGAAAAGACACTTCTAACAGGACTTTGACCTTGAAATTTTTTTTCTAAGGTCAAATTTTGTGGGATTGGAAACTAGTGTTGGCAGAGGTTTGTGCTCTACAAGCAGGGTGCTCTCATTTATTTTTTAGATTCATCAAAGACGTCAGTAGGCGGATTAGTGGTTAGCACTGTTGCCGCACAGCAAGAAGGTCATGGGATCGATTCCCAGCTGTGGCCTTTCTGTGTGGAGTTTGCGTGTTCTCCCCGTGTTTGTGTAGGTTCCCTCCGGGTGCTCTGGCTTCCTCCCACAAACAAAGACATGCAGGTTAGATGGACTGGAATGTAGGTGTGAATGTGTTTGTCTGTATGTGGCCCTGAGACAGACTGGTGGCCTGTCCAGAATCTATTCCACCTCTTGACCTATGACTCCTGGGATAGGCTTGAGCTCCCCCATGACCTTTAACTGGCAGAGGTCTGTATACAAACTGAATTAATGAATCAGGGAGGTTATGAGCTCAGTGCAGTTTGTCTGTTAGCAGGATTATTCAAAAAACGCTGAACCTATTGTCTTGAAAATTGGTGGGAAAGTGAGATATGGGTCAAGGACGAAGCCATTAGGGGCAGATCCACATTCTCACTTTTTTAAATCTTGCAACACAGGGTATTTTTAAATCAAATGAAATAAATGGTAAATGGACTGCTTTTATATAGCGCTTTTCCATCTGCATCAGACGCTCAAAATGCTTTACAATAATGCTTCACATTCACCCCAATGTGAGGGTGCTGCCATACAAGGCGCTCACTACACACCAGGAGCAATAGGGAATTAAAGACCTTGCCCAAGGGCCCTTAGTGATTATCCAGTCAGGCTGGGATTTGAACCGAGGATCTTCTGGTTTCAAGCCCAACACCTTAACCACTAGATCATCACCTCCCCCAACAAGTGACAGGGTTTTTTTTTTTTTTAAATAAAATGAATCCCTTTTTATTAAAATTCATTTACTTTTTTCGTTGCAGAGGTGCTATACAGCTTTTAAATATTGACGAAATGTTGAGCGTTTTTATTCTTCCTGTCATCGTGCAGATGAAAGATAACTCATCTCTTTTGGGAATTCACTTTTAATCATACTTTTTCGAATATCCTGTGGTTTGGTTTAAACCGAAAATTAGATACATACGTTGAAGGCTTTTTATTTGGTTTCTTTGCTGATAAAATGTCTGTCCAGAAAAGATGCAACATTCATTTTACTGGTTGATGAGCAAAATTTCAAACACACCAGCAAATTTGCTAAACAGAAACCTGATGATATTGTCTTCATGTCTAATTTGCTCAAAGTCTAAAACTGTGAAAATCAGAGCCGTATGTCATGAAAGCAATTTGAAATTTGTTTAATTTATTTTAGTTTGATTACTTTTGCTCTGATTTCTTTCCCTTTGATGTATTTTTTATTTCATATTATAATCCATGTGTTACCTTCAGCACACTTTTGCCGTGTTTTTGTTGTTGGAAAGTGTTATTTTGAAAATAATGTTCAAAATAATGTCTGCTCAGGTAGCGGGTGTTCACTACCTGCTGTGGACTCAACTGTGTTTGTTCTTTCTGAGGCCTCATGAAGCATTTGGCATTTTTGTAATCCCACAAGATGGCAGTGCCTATTCCAAAAAAAAAAAAGAAAACAGCAACCTCAAAGCACAATGCAAATGAGTTTACAGTGAACCTATTTTTTTTTAAATAGATACTGCCATCTAGTGGGCTCAGAGAAAATACCAAATGCTTCATGAGTCCTAATTTGACCATCACAATGAACAGACCATGAAAGAACCAGTGCTACAGTATTTCTGTTGAATGAATTTTAAGTATTATTTAATTTGTATGTTAGCACCCTTGGCATTGATTAGTAAGTACTGATAGCTTGGTAACATTTACTCACTGATGGTGCCACAGATACTGAGGCAATACACCATTCAGAGTTGATCAAACCTGCTATGAAAACCACAGCCCAGTCTCATGTGCTTTTTCATGATACCGTCATGAAATACGTCCCATTGTCATGATGCAGTCAAATTTACCTCATAATTTTTAATCCTATTCCTGCCATAACCTCCACGGACCCCGCGCTGTGCCACCCCAAATTTCATGACACCATAATGAAATACTCGTGCTAAATTAAATTTTTACTTTTTGGTTTTAAGTTGAATGATATTTAAAATTGAAGCGAGGTGTAAAGAAAATTTAAGTTGAAATAAAAGCTTTTTTTTTATAGTTCAATAAACAAAATATTTCAAGAGTGAATGACCAACTGTGTTAAATAATTATGACTTCAATTATGATTTTTGTCATCAGTCCTGCTGTTGATTCCTTTTCACAACACAGCTGTTGACTTAAAACAAACTGCAGTAGCACAAACCACTAGTGATACTGGTACTGAGATATTACTATATTACTGCTGCCACTGAAGTTTAAACTAAACAGGGTTGTAGAGGTGAAAGTAAACTCCATCTCTCTCATTCTCCGGAAATAAGACACAGCCGTCATCTCACTTCTGTCATTAAAACACCCAAAATATCCTGAAAGATGGCTCAGTTCTTGACCTTCATAAACCTGGAGCTCCATACTGGAAGATAAGCTTTAATCTTTCACAAAGCTATATTGTGTTCTGACATTTCAGGAAACATCAAAGGTTCCCACATCAAAGCGGCTGTGCTGGAAGTAGCTCATTATGTGCCAAAATCTCACTTTTTGGCCATGCACTGGGCTGTAGCATCATAACTGTCAAGAATTTGGTTGAATACAGCTGTTTTATGGCTGAATCAATCAAATTACAATTACCATTATAAAAACTCTGTTGTCCACAGAGTGGAAATTCATCTTTGATTTCACCATTGACATAGCTCATAGCTCAGTAGGACATACAGGACACAGTAAAGCACTGCTGAGTTGAAATATAACAAAAATAGAGTAAAAATCTCTATATAAAATATAACTGTATTTAAAGCCACTGGTTCATGTCAGTGGTTAGTATCCAAGCCTTGAAACCACAGAGTAAGACTGAAAGCACCAGGGGACACGTACAAATACACGCATGGATTTCCTACTGAAACGTGGCATACGCCAAAACCAAGAAACTGGCATAACAAAGACAAAAAAATATTCAGATGTATTCAAAGTGTGCTTAGGCATGTTCGGTTTATACTGATCCATGCATGGTCGGTTAGTATATCCCAATCAACGTGGAACTGAGCGCACATGCACACGCATCAAGCTCCTCAATTCCTCGCTCCTATTTAAATATGCAAATCAATGTAAATAGACCCTGAAGCTGGGATTCCCCTCCATCAGATCAGTCAACATGAACACAGAAAAGAAATGAACCCATATGTGTGCTGGGAAAGACGTGGAGACATGCAGGGATAGTTTATTTGGTACCCTGTCACACAGAATACACATCAAATGGTAAAAGAGTTAGTGGGAGTGTGTGTGTGAGGCTGAAACGCTGTGGGATCAGTGCAGTGCACACACACTGTCATTAAAACAGTGAGGGGCGTGGCTGCTGACCGTGCCTGACATTCACAACTTGAAGCCCTGGTCACACAGCACTAACGAAGGACACCGAAGCCAAAACAAAACAAGAAATTTGGATTTATGTTGACTTTGAGGCATCGTTTAACTCTCATCTAGCTTCGTTCCTGCAGCTGATGCTTCATTAGAATTTTCAAACTGTCAAAAAATGTGAACAAATCCCAATGACAACCTCAATTTGTCTGTATTTTGTTTTGCTTTCTGTCTTGATGGTTCCTCATCGTTTGCGTAGTTTCTGTAACATCAGAGTTCTGTCTAACTGTCGTCCAACTTTGTCCAACCTGTCAAGTCCGACATCTTACACAAACGTTGACGATATCTGAACAGATCAATAACTAAAGCTCCGACGAGCTGCATGTAACATCCTTATATCGCTGATGGCTCGCCCATGTGTGGGACAAAAAAACAACATTGTCATACAGAAACTATAGCAGTAAGAATGTTTTATCAACTACTTTAATTACACACGTTGCAGCCATTTGTGCACACACGAAACAAAATTAATAATAATAATAATAATAATAATAACAATGATAATAATGATAATAATAACATATTTGAATGCGTACATGCCCAAATGTGCCCGTGCTGGTTTTCATTTGGAACAATTACACGAATAAGCTATTTACCGCCACAGCCATCCATCGCGTGCCATGCCAGCCTCCAGCCTGATGTGCATTTGTGCCTCATGTATGATTTGAACATTGATGGAATGAAAATGTTTTCTATTAACAAAAACAAATTCAATATGTGATGGCACCTTTACAGCAATATGTGTACAGTCAATAGCTCCGATTACATTCAAGAAACCGGCTCTCGCTGCAAAATGTGCTGTAATGTTGGGATGTGACAATACTTCAGATGATTGCGTTCCACACTGTTGGCATGGTTCAGCTCAAAGTTGACTGGCACACTCCTGACTGATCGGCCAGCTTCCGCTGGAATGCCCCTGTTGCCAGAAAGCCCAGTGTGGCCAGCACCCATGTGGGCACAGACAACCCCTGGCTCCTCTCCGTATTGTGCTCTGGGCTGGCCTCCGTTCTGCACACAACTCCAGTAACAGTGGCCTTGGTCATTGAAATTGGCTTATGAGCCAAATATCGTCATTTGTAAGTAAATCTTCACGTTCCCTGAATACACACTCACGTCGGATTGCACCAATTGAAAGGTGCTCTGACAACACTAACGCAGCCACTGTTAGTGCCGTTTTACACATCACTTTGCGCATGTTTTTATATCCACACATATAGTTGCAAACATGTGGGCATGTTACTTGATCATCAGTGTGTCTCAGATGTGCACATCGCTCTGATGACTTCATGTTTTCACACTATTAACAGTTCCCTGTGTCACCTCTACGTGTCAGCAGAGGAACAATAGTTGTAGACGTGTGTGTATGTCAGCCAGGATTTTTGCCTGACACACTGGACGTACGCCATGTTTTTGTGGGTATCTATGCTTTGTACATAAGGCTCCTGGACTCTAAAATTGTCGACCTTCATTCTCTTGCAAAAGTATCAGCATTGCTGAGTACCCCTATGGCTTAACCTCAAGTTGTTTCTCAAACTCAAGGACCAAGGTCTTGCAGACATAAATGTCTTTGCTGAGATAGATGCTGAGATGGCTGAGTGCAGGAAGTCATTGAAGCCTGGAGCTTAGTCTTGATCCAGGACTATTGAAAACCCAACTACTCTGACTCCTCATCCACCTTCTTGCAACTGTTAGAATGGCCTAAGCAGTGGGCCACCCCTCTGAGTCTGGTCTGCTTGAGGTTTCTTCCTCATTATCACCAGAGGGAGTTTTTCCTGAACTCGGTTGCATGTGTTCTTATCCACGTGAAGCTCCGTGAAGCAGTGTTGCAGTGATTTGATGCTATATACATAAAACTGAATTGAATTTCAAGACATTACATAACAGTCCTGCCAACACAAATTGAGAACATAGTGTCTTGATGAACCACAAAATTTTGGAAAAACTGAAGCTCATCTCATCTTTGGCAAATAGAGCACAACCCTATGTGCAGTAGGCCAATCGTCCTTTCATTAATAAAGAATAAAAAACAAGAGGGTGTCACTACAATTCAGCCATCTGCAAAAACCAAAACAAACAAATAACCCTAAACTAGGTTTTGAATGACTTTCACACTGTGTGATGGGAGCCTCTGCATACATCTGATTTCCTGCAGTTGACTTTGTATCATTACAATCATAATTGTTGAATAAATAATAGTGTTTTGATAGGAAATTTTGTTGATTTCAACATGGGTTGTTGTATTTGCAGTCTGTCCAATCACAGCCTGCTGAAGACTGTAAGTCCGTCAAAGTTGCCTTATGGGTCTTGGTGGCTTCCCTCAAGACAGACTACACACTCGTACACACCTGTCTCAACAGCCAAGTGTCCAATTACATTTGGTCTTTTAAAAATGAAGGACATCAGACAAAAAGAGTTGTAATTGCTCCATCTATCAAACCATTTGGACAAAATCATCTTGAAATTCCAGCTGACAGTCGGCACTGTGAGAACATCTCCATGATGTACTTTGAGCTCCAACATGATGTGATAGACAACTGTAATATTTAGTGCAGACGCCCAGTGCCCGCCCTGTATTGTTATTAATAAAAGCACACAAGGTTTAATTAAATATTTACATCAGGCTGCATAAAGGTCATAAAACAGTGATTAGATGTTTCAGGATTTCTCGCTGTGCTTGTTGTGGTCAAGTAATGAGTTCAACATTTTCATTAATTCCCAAATCATGCTTCAAGAAGCACAGCCAGAAAGAAGGAAAAAACAAATCAGTGTGGGTTTTCATGTCACTCACAGGCGAGGAAGCAGTCCATACTGAAAGAGATGTTGTCAAGAGAAACGGGAGAACTGGGTCCAGGTCCATCTTCTGCACTGAACTGCAGCCAGAACCTGCAGAGAGACAAAAGTGTTTATCTACTTCACACTTTTTGAATGGTCGGGTAGCTTCAAACCAGAATGATGTGGTGAAGACTTTAGTGTGCTTTCAGGGGAACGCCGCTGAGCTGCAGCTTTGGAAAGTGTGCGCTGGAGGCCTTATGAAAGCTCACCCTGTCTCCATCTATCCTTCTCAGCCAGACACAACACAGCACTTTGACCTCTTCAGGGGATAACGGTGCACCGTCTGCTTTTTATCTACAATTAGTTGTGGAGGGAAGCAGCTCCACAAACTCAGTGTTCGCTGTGAAGCCTTCAGGTGTGATGCTGTGGAACATTTTTCACTGCTGTTAAATCAGTCAGATTGTGCAATTACTTTAAAACCTGCTTTTAGGAATTAAATATTCGAGGATCAGCTGACAGATTCTGTCTCCAATGTGATTATCTGAATAACAAGCGAGATATAAAAGTGAAAGTGGTACAAGAATAATCCTTTATTTATGGACTAATGCTACATCAAATGGTTTGCTCCTGCAATTTCAGGTGTGAGCAGACTTGCCTTTGATGTAACACACGTGCACAGTAGTTGGTAAAAACTGCCGACTGGACGTTGATGTTCCTCAGTTCCTTCCGGTGGAGGGCACTGCTCACATAAGACATTCATCAACAAATGAGTGTTGACTGTGGTTACGCCTGTGTGGGTGTCAGTACAGCCAGAAGGTGGACAAGGAGTCTGAAGGGGAAAAATCCAGCCACAATACTACCAGGCCCCTAGGGGGCGCCCATAACAGACACATTTGCACGGCATCAAGTATGGGTGTGATAACATCATCCTCACAGTATCTACAGAATACACCAACACTGTCAACACTGACCAGTTTGCAAAAGTTGTGTGCACGCTTGAAGCGTGTTTGACCTGGAAAAGACGCAGTTTTTCAGCATGACAGTGCTTGTTCACATATGAGTCGACAAACACAGGATGCATTGCAGCGGCTCAAAATGTACGAGATCTTACTACACCCGCAGTGTAATCCGGATCTCATGCCCTCCAACTGTTTCCTTTTAACCACACAGAGAACTCCTGAAGGGCCACCGTGATGTTGCAGAGGTGCAAGCAGCTGTGTGTTGGTGGTGCAGAGAGAATATAAAAATGTGTCTGACATCAGAGTCAAATCATCATCATTAGCTTTGTTGAACAGGTGTGCCACGATAACATCCATTTTTGGAAGCACTTCCGGTGTCGGAATGATGCTCTAAACCCATCTCAGCTGCCAAGCAACTTTGCAGATTATTTAGTTTTGAAGACCAGGGCTTTGTACACTTCTGGGAGTCTTGTTCAGGAGCACAATTCCAGTATGGTTCAGATGGCATTCTGGAATAATTCAGTTAAATTCCAGCACAAAGAAATGCCCGTTTGTGTTGTGAAGCTTTGCAAAGTGTTTCTGTGTTTGTGTGCAATGTAGGAATTTGCAGCAGATAGATTTTAAAATGAAATTGCTGCACGTGCTGCAGGTTGCATTTGCCTGTCAGCTTTTTTTTTTTCCCAGTTTGTAAGATGTTTTTGAGCCTGTTGCTGAATTGAAGCAGATTGTTTTCTTTTGTGTTTTGTACATTTGCTCGTGTTGTGCTCTGTATGAAAAAACTCTTTTTTGAGTTGAATTCATGCATGCTCTGTAAAGCCACATTCACACGGCGCGACGCGAGCAACAGCAGCGACAGGTTGCCATGTAATCCCTATGGAAGGAGGTGTTGTGGCGCCAAGCCACACAGCGTGACACGATGGACGTGAATGAAGTGACGTGAGTGAAGCGATTTTGAGCGATTGGCACGTTTCTGGCGCAATATCGCATCGTGTTGCCCTCATCTCCAAGTTGAAAAATCTGAACTTTTTCATCTTGTTGCGCCGCGATGACCAATTAGGGATTGGATATGTAGTGACGTGGACATGTCTGGAGTTTGACTAAGTTGGATTTGAACATGTCGTGTCTCTGGTAGCCTGCCTGTGAGCAGGACTTATGTCCCTTTTGTCTTTTATTTCACAATTATGACAGAGTTTTTGGGGGGAGAGCGAGCTGCAGCCCCGCAGCAGTGGCAGTGGAGTTTTTTTTCTTTGTTCACATGCGCGCACAAGCGAACCATCCGTGAAGATTATTTTATTTATTAACTACACAGATGTATAATAAAACAAATGGGGACTGGTTTATAAACACAATTATGACAGAGTTTGGGGGGAGAGCGAGCTGCAGCCCCGCAGCAGCGGCAACGGACAGTTTTTTTTTAATTGTTTACATGTGCGCGTGTGAACGGGACAGGAGGTCCTCAAACTGGGTCCTGCAGAGGCGGAAGGACAGCTGAAAGCTGCCGTCATCCAGACGCAGCTCCTGCAGCAAATGATGACTCCACGAATTGGGAACGTCTCATGAGGATGTTGTGAACCCAGGGTGGCAATGTTTGTCAGCTTTCCACAACAATTAAGAGCACAGCAACTCGCTCCGTGTGATCAAGGTCCGTCATGTTAACTTGACTGACAACTGGAGCCGGCGAGCGGAATGGAAGCTCCTCCTATTTGATGACGCACTGGGGCGAATTTTCGCAGCGAAAGCAGAGCGACACTCTGGGTGATGGTGAATTTGTGGTGTCTGGTCGCGCCCGGTGTGAATGCGGCATAAGACACATGAAGACTTCACTGTCCTGTGTGAGCTGAATACATTTTCACATTTCATAAAGTTGTTGTTTGTCTTGGTGCAATTAAGAACTGAGACTTAATCCACCAATTAGCAACTCTTGACTTCAGATCAGACTGGGTTCTCTGCTGTTAACGGATGGCGCCCGAGATAGTTGAGACTTTTAATAGTCAGAAAATTCTTGTTATCTCTTCATTGCAAACACTGGTGTGATCACCTCGTGCTTCAGGACGTTCTCATTAAGAGCACAAGTGGAGTTGACCACATAATCCAGGAATCAGAATGTAATCACTCCAAAGGGAGCAGGAAAACCAAACCCCCAGTCAGGCGCAAAGTGCTTTACAGAGGATTTGACTTTTTTCTTTCTTTTCCACCCACATTGTTTTAATGCATCACTTCTGTGAGGGGAAATCAGGGCCAGAGCTAATTGGAAGGCAAGCGGGATGGTCAGAGCCCTGTGTATTGATTCCTGCGCTCTTTATCAGAGACAAGTGGTTTTAAAAAAAGAAGAGGATATTTTGCAAAGCAGCGTGCACACAACTGGCCCACGGTTTAAGCCTGCAGGCCCAGAAGGGATTCATTAATTTTGTTGAGAGGGAATGTATCCTGTAGAACGGAATGCAAATGCTGGAAATCTGCATTTATAGAACGAAGAAAAACCTCATGGTTTTTGTTATTTGCCCAGAATTTCTCCTTTGCTTCGTGGTGTGGAGAGTGCTGTGGTTTTTGTCCTATATGCACCAAACAGAGATTAATTTGATCCCTTCAGACAGTATCCAGCATGGGCTGCGTTTCCGGAAGAGTGGGTTTGAAGCTCAGACAAACGTCACCATCTTTCCTGACTCCATCTAGTCCCGACCAAGTCATGACTCAAAACATGCCCCCATCTCAGAGTTACCAAACAAGCTGAAGAAAAAGGTTAAACTTGGTTCAGGTCTTTTACAAAAGGTGCTTTTCATAGCGGGCGGCTTCATCAGCGGTGTGCTCTGACTCCTACACTGTTCAATGCCTGCATGGACTAGATGTCAGGTCGGGTTGTGACTTGGGTGCTTTTGTTGGCGAGGAAAGGTTTACTGACCTTGACTTTTCACATGATGCTGTGATCTTTGTGGAATCAATGGATACTCTGTGTCTGGGTTTGAGATGGTCCTGGATCAAGGCTAAGGTTCAGGCTTTTAATGACTTCTTGGATTCAGCCTTCAGAAGTGTATCTGTACGCGGGGAAAGTTGAACTTGTAGAAACATTCACATCGGCCTTTGAGATGAAGAGGCCCTTGGGAGAAACTTGCGCAGTCATGATGTCACTGGACAGAGGTGTTTGGTGGTGTCGATATCTTGCAGGTCCACCAAAAAGGTTCACCTTTTGTGGGTCCTGGTTCTGTCTGTTGTGCTGTATGGTTGTGAGACTTGGATGCTAACCAGTGACCTGAGGCAATAACTGTATGTCTTTGGAATTAGGTCTGTTTGAAGGATCCCTGGGTACTGCTGGAATGACTTTCTATCAAAAGAGGGGTTACTAAGAGAGACTAGGATGAGGAAGATCACGTGCATTGTGAAGGAGACGCTTTGGTTATATAGTACATTTCTCTGTGCATTATCCACTGAGGAGCCCATCAACTGGAAAAGCCCGCGGCGTGCTCATGTATCTCCTCACTGTGGATGATTTTGGGAAGTGAGGATCCTTGAGTGGTTGCCATCCAGGACCCAAGGTGGTTCTGTGGTGTTGTGGATGTGGCAAAGTACAGCACCAACACACACTCCCACACCTGCCTTCACTCGTGGCTTCGGTGAGGATATTAAAACATTTGACTGGCATATTGCCTCAGTAACTGTGGAGTAAAACCACCAAGCTAATGATACTCGTTAAAGCAGCTAAAGTTGCTAATATACAGTTGAAATAATAGTAAGGTTCCACTTCACAGAAATACTGGAGCACAGACGTCTTAGGTGCTCCTCCGTTCAATTAATTGGACAGCATGTCATATTATTTCAGATATTTGGAGTAAAATGGTCTTATAAACAAACACAGTGTGTCCACAGCCTTTGTTTTTGGAGCACTGGATTAGACTTACTGGCACACATGAGCTGTCAATCAAAGTTACCATGACCCTAATTATTCATAACTTTGTGGCTTAAATGATCTTAAACTGATGAGTTATTTCAAAATAAATCAGCCCTGTAGGTGTTAGCTTGTAGCAGGCTGTAAACGTGTTTATTTGTGCTGTAAATGTGGGCAGTTTAACATGGGTGTCTACGGGGAGTGACTTGCTTTTAGAAGCAGCTTTAAACAGACATTCACAGAATGTAATTTTTTTTTTCCACTTCCATGTTGGTTTCATTTATAAGCACCCGCAGTCGGGGGCTTGGTCCCAATATGTGAGCATAAAAAAAAAAAAAAAAAAATCTAATCCAGGTGGACATTTGTCATACCAATCTGCCAGCCCGTAGAGCGGAAGAGTGACAAGTGTCCAGCCGCTCTCAGGTTTGGGTTCGCGGGTCGAGTGCCACAGCCGCTGCTGCTCTTCTGGGCCGGTACTGTTCTCCACTATCCATAAGGACAGCGCCCTCTTCTGTGGGCTTCCAGAACACACCCAGAACCGTATCTGTTGAGGCATGGAAAATTCAGTGTGAATACACCTGTGGACAAAATACATGCAGTACATCAGTCATGAAGTGGTCTGGAAAATCTGTCTGTAATCTGTCTGTCTGCAACCAAAACTGTGGACATTTTGATGTAATCAGTGGCCATTTAGCTTTATGCAAATTAGAGGGTGAAGGGGTAAAGATACAGCATGCCAACAGCAATTTTTGAACTCTGCAGGTCAAAATGCACAGGAATCAGTCTGTTGTCTGCTTTTAACAGAAAATGCCTTGGTCACTTTATACAACCTTCTTTTCTGAAAATGGAACCTTACTAAAAGAGGATGATCCTGCAAGAAGGAGACTAGTGAGGGAAGCCACCAAGACTCCCATGACAACTCTGAAGGAGGGACAGGTTTCTGTGGCTGCGACTGGACATATTTTGCATAGTGCAACTTTTGCCTGTTGCACCACCAGTTACAGCCTGATGGGGGAGCAGAGAAACACTGTCATACAAGAAAACAGATCAAATCTCATCTCTAATCTCCCGTGTCCCTTCAAACTATAGCTGAGATATTTGCAGATAGCAAGCAATGCAGACTTTTGAGATCAATCTTGTCAATGATTATATCCTAATATCAGCAGTTTCACTCTATGTTGTTGTTATGTTGTTATGTTAGGCATCTGGCGATTAATCGACAGGAATCTGTATCTAGATACAAACATGCACGATGGGAGTGTATCGATTCATTCAGTGTGCATAGATTCAATTGACTGGTTGAATCGTGTTGCATCGCTTACTGCCTGCTTGCATCAAATTGTTCGGAAACACATTGAATGCACCACGGATGGTTCGGGACACCGGAGCGGCAGTTGTTTTGAGGGTGTTTATCGGGAAAATGATTTTTTTCTATATGTTGATTGTGGACTGAAGCTTGAAGCAATGAAGCAGTGCTTCGACCCACTGTTCACTGGTTCTCTGCTTCGCTGGTTTTCAGAAGCAGCAAGTCCACTGGTGTGAGCACAAGCTGGTACATAAACTGAAGTTGTCCATCAGGTAAAGGAAATAATAATAATGTTAATATCCTGTGTTTTGTGGGTCTATGTGCACAGCTCCAAAGAGCCGCTCAGATTTCGGTCGGAATTCATAACTTCAGAGCGAATCGCTGTTTTAAATCAAATGACACCTCTTTCCAAACGTTATAATACAAAAATAAACTACAACCAACCAAACCCGTTTTTTTCTCCCAAAATGAGACATCCTGTGTTTTTTTTTTAAATGAATTACATCCTGATGTGCCGCGTAGCCGGCTGAGCTCAGCTCAGAGTCTATGGAGTTACATTTGTGTCATTAATGTCTGAAAGGAAATGCTTTTACCAAAAAACTACAGATTTTGTATATTTCTATTTATATCTAGAGATGAAGGATCCATCATGTACACCGAGGATCCAGTGACCACGTACAGATTTGACTGATTTTTATTTGCATGTCCAGAGATCAAGGATCCAGTGACCAATTTTGTATTTATTTACTTTAAGATTCAATAAAATGTTGTTGACATAGAAATCCGTAAATCCTACTTTTAGTCCACAGAAAGTTCACAAAAAGTATTGATAAAGGAATCAATAAGGAATTGGATAGATAAGCGGAATCGATAATGGCATCGATATCGATAAAATTTTATCAATACCCATCCTGAATCATATCGTATCGCATTGTGAGGAACTGAATAATCAAATCAAATACATATCAAATCACATTGAATCGGGAACAGGGGGGAATTGTATCATATCGTATAGCCAGTATCGTCATGTATCGTCATGTATCACCATGTATCGCAATATGTATCGTACTGCTGGTGTGTGTTGAGGTGCGTATTGAACCGTTGTCAGTGATGAGATTCACATGCCTATGACACACGCCACATATACATAGTGTGTGACCAGCTTTACTTTTCTATAATTTGAGCGGACATAAAGCAGACATTGTTACTGACGCACAGATATTGTTCGCTGTCTGTAACAGTCAGTGACAGTGGCATCTTATTTCAGGGTTGACTCTTGAAGTGTGTCCTTTTGCTGTGGTTCACCGTCTAGTTTTCAAAGCAAAGAAATGCATGCTATCACGTGCTATCACCGACAGCACGTGTCACTGACACATCACGTCCTACGACGCTTTGGACTTGCACTTGTCAGTAAACAACTGCACAGCATAAAACGGGTGTCTAAAAACAAGATAAAAACACAAAATATGTGGGAAATTATCTTGCTGCATGGACAGATGATTTCACTTGACAAGATGTCTTGAATTAAGTTTGTTAAATCTAGAAATAAGCATGTTGAGCACTTAAAATAAAATAGGATCAATTATGTAAGACTTCTAAATCTAAAGTTTTTGTTTAAGAACCAAATAATTTGCAGTGTACCAAGATACACTGTGTCAGCGTGACACGCGCCTTCCTTAACAGAGACCATAGCAGCCATGAGAGGCTAAGATTGTGTTTTTCACTGTCCAGTTGTGTGGAATGTTTCCGTGCAACACTACACACTCACAAACAAGAGGCAACAAATTACACACGTTTCTTTTCACCTCTCCAACTACTCTTAGCTCATCAACAGTAAAGGAAATGATTGAAGGTGCTTGAATACTGTCTCTGTGAAAACCAAGGCAAAAGATACATTTTTTTACATACTCAAGGCATAATCCAGATAAAAAAAAGTAAAAGCAAAAAAAATAAATAAAAGGAAAACGAAGAGGAAGAAGAAGGAGGTTCCCAGATACATCAGACATCACAGAGGCTTCCACAGAAAAAGACACATAACCAGCTGTCAAAAACATGCGCACAGAGGAACATGTGGGAAAGATGTGAGGCGTTTCAATCCAAGATGAATAAATTAATGATCAGCCGTTCACCTTTGAACAGACATTAATGAGGCAGGAGGCACTAAACGCTGCACAGAGATCAGTCAACGGCGCCATCTGTTACCATGACTCTGAAGTTAAATCAAATTAAATCAGGATCATCTTTGGGGTTACTGTCCCACCTGGACGCACGCACACGCACGCACGCCACAATCCTCAGGAGGGACACGACTGATGCAAAAGTGATCCAGATGAATGTAAAGAAAAAGTGGCTCTGAGTTTAAAGCTCACACAGCGTTCCACTGTTGCTGAAGCTGAACAGTAGAACAGTTTCTCGCACAGTCAGATGAGAAACACGCAGCCGAACCACAACCCACACAAATGCCTTTACGGCGAGCACCTGCCGATAAGCCTCGGCTCCTTATCATCAGCTCGGAGACCACATGGTGACAGTTTAACTATCAACATTACAGGCGCTGTGCAGCGCACGTTGGGCAATGACATAAACATTCCTGTGGTTTGAAACTAATACCCCAAACTAATATCCTCCACACGATGATCCAGCAGCAGCCCGGACAGATGGAACAGCACCGACCGGCTCAGCACCAGGAGGATTTAGTGAGTTAATCTGGAGTCACGGCTCACCTTTGGCTCCGTGCCACGAAGCTGTAAAATAACATCTGCGATGGAGCAACACCGCTGCCCCGGACGCCCACGCCGACGCCATGAGACACCTTTATCTCATACCTGAAAAAGACAACACTCCCCCTCCTCCCCATGGGTTTTTCTTCTCTGATTGTACTCTCTGTAAGGTTGTAACTCAGTCTGCCCTCTAACTTCTCAATTTTGTTTGACCCTTTGACCTTTGCATCACGTTTCTACCTCGTTGCTGTTCCTCTTTAAAAGTGACAGTTACATGTGTAAAAGGTCAAAGGTCAGTAATGTATCCTTTGAGTGCTATCCGACTGGGCTGCAGCAGCGTGTGAACACCAACCTTCGCTGGGTGTCACGTTTGCCTCGCTTGAGCCACAGGGTGTCGCTCGCCTCTCACCTGAATTTTGAACAGTTCAAAGCTGGCGAAGCGGGAAAGGCTCTCCACACACAGTTCCAGAGCTGTCGCAGTCATGGTGAACTTCTCTGAATGTAGTTTTCATGACTCAGTACATGTGGGAATCATGAGAGAACTTTGTGAGGATGAAATTACATTGTGAGTAATTGGAGTCAAAAAGGAGGCCCTGACATTCCTCGTGGGAAACACATACGAGCTACCCTGGGAGCACGCCAAAATAGCAGCGATGACCAGACAGGACCAGCACTTCTGGAAGTGGCCGAATGAGTCTGGCAGCCCCAGCTCTGCTGCTCGGCTTTAAGACGCCTGTCTGCCTGATCTGGACTTATGCATTACATGTTTTCTTGCTTTCTTTTCATGAAGGAGCACAATTGAAGTTATATGCTGCCCACCCCCCCACCCCCCCCCACCGCTCCAAGCCGCTGTGCATGCAGGAGGATAGAGGAGGAGGATGTCATGTGAGATCCATGTCAAATCAACATCAAGATCCACCTCGGGTCCGCTGTGGCGGCTCCAAGTGTAAAGACACAAGGGAACAGCCGAAGGGTCTTACTACTTTATTAAGGTTAATGAATCAAATCAAAAAGATGCACTACCTGATGCGCTGTGTGTTGAGTGTGTTAGATCTCAAACCGAAGACAAAGGATCGTATAAGCGGGTGGTCATTCCCAGGAAGAGTGGACACTGGATCCCGCATAGGTAATATTTTCAATATGAAACTGCTTTTCCTGTGAGGTCCCTCAGCTGGAGATCAGCCTGAGCCATTATGGAGAAGTGGCCATTTCAACAGGTCCAGAAGCACATCGATCAGATCCCGAGGAGAGGACAGGAAAGTGGATCCAGCAGGGACATCATTCTGCAAGTGAGTGAGTGCGCTGGTCACACTTGTTCCTGTTTTTTCTTCTCCTGAGTGGAGCCACACGAGGCTTTTAAATAAATTATTATTTATTTATTATTATTTTATTATTTATTTATTTTAATTATCATTTACAGAGCTGTACCTTACTGGCTACAGTTGGTGGAATTTCCCGAGCCCTTTTCAAACAATAGCAGGATAATAGCAGCATAATAGCAGCATAATAACAGGATAATAGCAGGATAATAGCAGCCCACAGCCACCCTGAGCACTTTGTTTACAAACATGTCATCATTTCAGCCGCGAGTGGCGTTCAACATCCATGAGAGCGCCACGTGGCAAATCAGCAGATCCTTGCACCTGCCAAAGCCGTCAAGTGTCACACACGTCGCCCACAAATCCATGCAATATTCGGCTGACATTCGGGTAACATGCACTAACATGTCGCTAGTACCAATTCAGTGAGATACAAACTGAAAATTTGCCACTGATTCATGTGTTTTGCCACAAATTCACATCTTCAACTACTCTTCAACAGTCCTGGCCCTTTGAGATACTACCTTTAGCTGTATTAATAGAGCTTCCTCTAAAATTCTTGAAAACGTGGTTTTGCAGCAGCTCATGGAATAGAGCAGAATAACCCTTCTGTGTCACTGCAGTCTGAATTTAGAACTGACTGTTTCCATGGAGACAACACTTATTAAAGTGGTAAACGACCATCTGTATGCAATGGACTCTGACACCAATAAGGTTCACCTACTTTTGATCTTGATACGGTGGAGAATTACTTTGGGATTGCTGGGATTTGTCCTTGCATGGTTGTCATCCTACTTAGTAGTCACTCTCACTGTGTCCTGTACAATAACTTCACCTCAAGCCTTGTTCCCACAAAATACAGGGTTCCACAGGACTCCGCCTTAGGCCCCCTACCTTTCTCCATTCATACAGCACCCCTTGGGCACATACTCTGACAATATGGGATTACTTTTCACTGTTATGCTGATGATACTAAGTTGTACATGCTGACTACTGCTGGAAATCTCATATACTTTAAGAATTTAGAGAAAGCTGGATGTCGAGCAATTACACTCAACAAAAATATAAACGCAACACTTTTGGTTTTGCGCCCATTTTGTATGAGATGAACTCAAAGATCTAAACCTTTTTCCACATACACAATATCACCATTTCACTCAAATATTGTTCACAAACCAGTCTAAATCTGTGATAGTGAGCACTTCTCCTTTGCTGAGATAATCCATCCCACCTCACAGGTGTGCCATATCAAGATGCTGATTAGACACCATGATTAGTGCACAGGTGTGCCTTAGACTGCCCACAATAAAAGGCCACTCTGAAAGGTGCAGTTTTGTTTTATTGGGGGGGATACCAGTCAGTATCTGGTGTGACCACCATTTGCCTCATGCAGTGCAACACATCTCCTTCGCATAGAGTTGATCAGGTTGTCAATTGTGGCCTGTGGAATGTTGGTCCACTCCTCTTCAATGGCTGTGCGAAGTTGCTGGATATTGGCAGGAACCGGTACACGCTGTCGTATACGCCGGTCCAGAGCATCCCAAACATGCTCAATGGGTGACATGTCCGGTGAGTATGCCGGCCATGCAAGAACTGGGACATTTTCAGCTTCCAAGAATTGTGTACAGATCCTTGCAACATGGGGCTGTGCATTATCCTGCTGCAACATGAGGTGATGTTCTTGGATGTATGGCACAACAATGGGCCTCAGGATCTCGTCACGGTATCTCTGTGCATTCAAAATGCCATCAATAAAATGCACCTGTGTTCTTCATCCATAACAGACGCCTGCCCATACCATAACCCCACTGCCACCATGGGCCACTCGATCCACAACATTGATATCAGAAAACCGCTCACCCACACGACGCCACACACGCTGTCTGCCATCTGCCCTGGACAGTGTGAACCGGGATTCATCCGTGAAGAGAACACCTCTCTAACATGCCAAATGCCAGTGAATGTGAGCATTTGCCCACTCAAGCCGGTTACGACGACGAACTGGAGTCAGGTCGAGACCCCGATGAGGACGACGAGCATGCAGATGAGCTTCCCTGAGACGGTTTCTGACAGTTTGTGCAGAAATTCTATGCAAACCGATTGTTTCAGCAGCTGTCCGAGTGGCTGGTCTCAGACGATCTTGGAGGTGAACATGCTGGATGTGGAGGTCCTGGGCTGGTGTGGTTACACGTGGTCTGCGGTTGTGAGGCTGGTTGGATGTACTGCCAAATTCTCTGAAACGCCTTTGGAGACGGCTTATGGTAGAGAAATGAACATTCAATACATGAGCAACAGCTCTGGTTGACATTCCTGCTGTCAGCATGCCGATTGCATGCTCCCTCAAATCTTGCGACATCTGTGGCATTGTGCTGTGTGATAAAACTGCACCTTTCAGAGTGGCCTTTTATTGTGGGCAGTCTAAGGCACACCTGTGCACTAATCATGGTGTCCAATCAGCATCTTGGTATGGCACACCTGTGAGGTGGGATGGATTATCTCAGCAAAGGAGAAGTGCTCACTATCACAGATTTAGACTGGTTTGTGAACAATATTTGAGGGAAATGGTGATATTGTGTATGTGGAAAACGTTTTAGATCTTTGAGTTCATCTCATACAAAATGGGAGCAAAACCAAAAGTGTTGCGTTTATATTTTTGTTGAGTGTAGTTACTTTTATATTTGGAGAAGACTTAAATGATGGTTCTTGATCCAGCGACACAGACACCAGGTTGACCAGCTAATGCTTAAACTAGACTCATGTATCATACATCACACTGACAAAGTGAAGTACCTTGGGGTGATTTTTGATCCCACGTTGTCCTTTGACCTACACATCAGAGAAATCATGAGAACTGCTTTTTTCCACCTTTGTACCATAGCAAAGATTTATTGCATCCTGTCTATGGATGATACAGAGACTGGACTACTGCAATGTACTATTCTGTGGTTTACCACAGTCCAGCATTAGGGGTCTCCAATTGGTTCAAAATGCTGCTACCATGAATTTGGACAAGAAATAGGAATTTTGACCACATTACACCCATTTTGTCCTCTCTTCACTGGTTTACTGTCTCTGTGAGGTATGATTTTAAGGTTCTGTTAAATTTATTCATGGGCTAGCTCCTCCCTACTTAGCTGACCTCATTACATCCTACATACCGGCCTGTGCTCTGCTTTCCAAGGCTGCAAGACTTCTTTGTGTCCCTAAGGCTAAAAAAGTCTGGAGGCCACAGAGCCTTCTCTTATCGTGTGCCTGTTTTGTGGAATGATCTCCCCTCTGAGATAAAATAGTAAGATTCCATGGAGACATTCAAGTCCAGACTAAAGACACATCTATTCTCCCTGTCATATGACTAGCATACTGGTGTATTGTATCCTTCTTCTCCTTTTAATTAATATTATTATCGGCAGAACAGGTCTCAGCCTCACTACATCTAAATTGTGGGTCTGTTAGTGAAGCTCAGTTCTAGCTGCCGGTGATCACCCAGTATTCTCTCTGCTTCCCTGTTGATATACTGCTTGTGAATTAATGCCTCAGGTGCAGTTATTTCTGGCCGGCTGATTCTGTTTCTCTTCTCTCTGTCCGAGCCACTGACGAGCACATAACTGGATGCTGGCCCTGCACTCCAGGGTGCCAGACTGACCTCATGATGCCCTACCTATTCAAGACTCAGAGGCAGAGATTAAGAACTAAGATGAATGTCACACATGGATGCGGTGAAAACACAATTCCTCCTAACTTTGTTTTATCTTAATTACGGACTCTGTTTTGTTGCTTCTCAGTACTTTCTTTCATTTTTGTTGTTTTTTCTTTCTTCTTTTGTAAAAACCTGTAACTGTTAGAATGGCCTTGGCAGTGGGTCATCCTCTGAGTCTGGTCTGTTTGAGGTTTATCCTCATTCTCACCAGAGGGTGCTTGCTCAGGGGGTTGGTAAGGTTCAACCTTACATGTGTGAAGTGCCTTGAGACAATGTTGTTGTGATTTGGTACTATGCAAATGAAATAAATTGAACTGAAATTGAAATAGAAAAAAAAAATGCTACAGCAACAACAAAAACATCAATTGCCCAATCTTGCTGATGATCTGATAATGTCTAATATTCATTCCCTGTTCCATGCTGAGTGTTCTACACCCCCACTCATAAGGAAAACAAGCAGAAGAAAGTATACAGGTCCATTGGGGTGGTGCTTATCCCTGGTGATCCTTATAGAGATCTTTATAGAGCTCAACAAAGGATCAGATAGTGGAAGCTGAAGGAGGAAGACTGTTGTGTGAAATTCAGTGAGCAGGTGAGAGAGGCAATGGATGGAGGGAAGCAGTTTGGGGCAACTGGAAAAGTACTCAGATGTGGGGAAGGAAACAGCTAGGAAGGTACTGGGTATGACATCTGGACAGTAGAAGGAAGACAAAGAGACACGGTGGTGGAATGAAGATGTCTAGGAAAACATAGGGAGAAAGAGGTTGGCAAAAAAGAACTGGGATAGTTGGAGAAATGAAGAAAGTAGACAGGAGTACAAGGAGATGCAGCGTAAGGCAAAAAGAAAAGTGGCACAAACTAAGGAAAAGGCATTTAGTGAGCTGTACAAGAAGTTGAACAGTAAGGAAGGAGAAAAGGACTTGTACCAATTGACCAGACAAAGGGACAGAGCTGGAAAGGATGTGCAGCAGGTTAGGGTGGTAAAAGATGCACATGGTAATGCTGACAAGTGAGAAGAGTGTGATGGAAAGGTGGAGGGAATATTCTGAGGAGCTAATGGCTGAAGAAAATAAGAGAAAAAAGGCTGGATGATGTGGAGAGAGTAAATCAAGATTGTTTAATAAAATCTTGGAAAGTGAGAGGATGCCTGAGGAGTGGAGACGAAGTGTGCTGGTTCCTATTTTTATGATCAGCCACAGCATGAAGTTATGGGAAAGAGTAGTAGAAGCTAGGCTTAGAAAACAGGTGAAGATCTCTGAGCAGTGATATGGTTTCATGCTGAAAGAGCACGACAGATGCAATGTTTGCTCTGAGAATACTGTTGGAGAAGTACAGAGAAGGACAGAAAGAGCTGCAATGTGTGTTTGTGGATTTAGAGAAAACTTATGACAGGGTGCCAAGAGAAGAGTTGTGGTATTGTATAAGTCTGGAGTGGTAGAGAAGTATGTTAGGGTAGTACAGGACATGTACAAGGACAGTGTAACAGCAGTGAGATACACAGTGTAAATGACAGACTCATTCAAGGTGGAGGTGGGATTACACCAAGGATCAGCTCTGAGTCCTTTGTTTTCACAGTAGTGATGGACAGGTTGACAGATGAGATCAGACAGGAGTCCCCATGGACTATGATGTTTGGATATGGCATTGTGATCTATAGTGAGAGTAGAGAGCAGGTTAAGTCTAGCCTGGAAAGGTGGATCTATGCTCTGGAGAGCAGGGGAATTGAAGTCAGTAGGAGCAAGACTGAGTACATGTGTGTGAATGAGAGGGAGCCCAGTGGAATAGTGCAGTTATAAGGAGTAGAAGTGGTGCAAGTAGATGAGTTTAAATATTTGGGAGCAACTGTTCAAAGTAATGGAGAGTGTGGTAGAGAGGGTGGAGAAAGGTGGCAGGAGTGATTTGTGACCGAAGAATATCAGCAAGAGTGAAGGAGAAAGTTTACAAGACAGTAGTGAGACCAGCTATGTTTGTACGGCTTAGAGACAGTGGCACTAACAAAAAGACAGGAGGCAGAGCTGAAGATGTTTGACTCTCTTTGGGAGTGATGAGAATGGACAGAATTAGGAATGAACACGTGAGAGGGACAGCTCAGGTGAGATGGTTTGGAGACAAAATAGGGAGTCGAGATGAAGATGGTTTGGACATGTGCAGAGCAGAGACCCAGGGTATATAGGGAGAAGAATGCTGAGGATGGAGCCACCAGGCAGGAGGAGGAGAAGGAGGCCGAAGAGGAGGTTTATGGATGTGCTGAAGGAGGACATGCAGGTGGTTGGTGAGACAGAGGAAGATACAGAGGACAGGGTGAGATGGAAATGACGGATCTGCTGTGGCGACCCCTAACGGAAGCAGCTGAAAGAGGAAGAAGTACTTTAGTTATTATGTGGAAACAAAAATAAAGATGGGGCTCATGGCAGCCATATTGTGTGACAAATGACAAAGGAACCTTCCTCTTGCCCCCCCAGTTCACCACCAAGACAAAGTGTTCTTTAGTTCTTTCGTTGTTCTTTGCCTTTTGGCTGCCCCCATTTTTTTTTTCAAAATCACCATGGTGGATCTTGTGCAGATCCACACTGAGATTTGGTGCAATTTTTACACTGGAGTTCTACAGTTTTCATGCAGGAACAAAAATAAAGATGGCATCACTGGTGGCCATGTTGGATGATGAATGACCCCCACTTTGATAAAGAACCTTCCTCCAGCCCGTCCCAATGCACCAACAAGAAAAGGATTAAATTAGAGACATTCTTTAGTTACCGTGAAGAAACACATAGTTCACAGACCAAATCCTGGATGTCCAGACAGATGGACAGATGGATGTGGTGAAAACATAATGCCTCCCAACTTTGTTGAGCCGGACCATTAAAAGAAAAAAGAAAAATCTATTGTTTTTGTTCAATTAACAGACTCTACATGGATTATTATTGCTGCAAAGTTGACTTTGTTGTCATCTGTGTCACTTGGTTTGTTGTTTTATTTATTTTTCTCATCAGGATTTTTCAATGAGAGGCACATGTGGTGCATCATGTCCCTTCAGCATTCCCTCATTAGCATGCAAATTCATGCACAACATTCCTCCAAAACCTAATCAGCTCATTTGCTTCATAATGGCTATCGGTTTTGTGAATATCAAGTGTCCAGAATGTATTGACTTTGATTAATTGTTTTCACAAGGATGTGTCTCAACACAGAGACAGGAAGGAGCAAGATGTCCATAGAGACTGGACATAAATCTTGTTTTTTTCAGTGAACTTGGTGGAAAGGTGGGGCATGAGCTCAGGGTAATGAAAGATGAAAAAGAAAGCCCATTTTGGTGGACATCTGCAACTAGGTGCAGATTGAACTGTAACGTCTAGAAACATGGAGTGAGTACGGTTGAGGTGTCTGTCCATCAGTGTTTGAGTGATCCTGGTGACTGACAAAGAGTGAGTCACAGGCAGTCAACAAACAAACCAGCCATGAGACAGACATGTTGCCTTCTGCCAGTTCATGGACGTTCTAACAACAGCAGTGTTCCTCACCTTGCATGGGGAGTTTCTCAGAGGAGGAGGGAAGACGGGACTCCTCAGGACTGCTGAGCCTCGCTGACCTTTGGACTGGACTCCGTCCACACTGAATGTTGCACCTTCAGCATACATGAAAGGTATGACATGCACTCATCAAATAGTAACACAAAACACATTACACAGCATTTTGAGGTTGATGAGTCCCTCAAACATTCAAGATTTGTCAAAAGCTGATGACTTTGACACTGTTGCAGCCATTCTTGTCCATCAGGTTACTTCCTGTTGTTGGTACAAATAGGACTTGTCTAGTTTAAGGTACAGCTGCGGTGTATGTTAGATTATGTGGGATTGAACGTTTTGGAGTTATTATGATGTGAAAACAGTAAAAATGGTGACAAAGGCCAATTTCAGTTTGGAAAGGAGTCAAAAATTCATGTTCTAATTGTGACAGAACGTGATGCAAATCAGTGGTTGAGGATTAAACCTGGAATAGGTTTGATTATTTTGAATGCTTGGTCTCAAAAGGAGCGAGCAAACAATGTCAACATCCATGAGATTCTGAAACATATGACGTGTTACCACATAATATGATAACTATACATAAGACACATTCCTCTGAGCTCAATCAATAGTTGTTGCCCCTTTTCCAAAATTGGAGCAAGTTTCATTTTTGACCCCTTTAAAAACTGAAATAGGGCTTTGTAGCTATTTTTGTTGTTTTTACTTGACAACTCCACAATCTTCCACAGTAGATAGTCCAAACGATACCTTTTTGGGATCTTTATGATTAGAGAATCACCCATTGTGTATTTTTCTAATATGATTGGAGTATTTTTATATTTTGTCCCATGTGTAATCTTTTATCGATGCTCTTCTGGCTCTAGCTGCCACTCGAGGATGTTTATTATAAATAAATACTGAGCCTGGATTTTACTGTGGTTTAGTCACCTTAGGTGGTACCAAGTATCTGCTGGGCCAGTGGTCTAAATAAGGCATTAAGCAGAAAGAACAGTGCTGGTGAAGTGATGAGGTATGAATGAGCCACCTGATGATGGACAGCCGTGTCTGGCAGGCTTGGCTGGAGACTGAAGTCTTCTCCAGGATGGACTGTGGCCTGGAACTGACTGCCAACTGCAGTCTCCCTCTTCAAAAGAGCAGTAACTCCCATTGAGAAAGTGGCCTAGAGGAGAAAGCACAGACAGGATATTAGGAGAGGAGAGTCAGCGGGTGAGAGCAGATCATTACAGATGCACATAAGAAGAAAGTGAAGAAACAGCCAAATTACTGTGGAGGAAAAAAAGCAGGGATTTCTGATAAAGAAGGAGAGAATAAAGGTAAAGATGTGAGAACGGGGTGTTTGTGTAGCAGTGATGAAGTCTGATGCTCCAGAGACCTCAGAGTGTCCACGTGCCAAACCCCACACAACTAATCGGTTTTATCTTTGTTTTGGCTCTGTGTCCACACCCACCCAGGACCTCTCACCCAGGATTTTAAAAAAAGGCAAAACATTTTAGCATACATAAAAAAAAAAAACTGCTTTGGAAAATCATTAAATTCAGCGTAGTTAAGAAATCAGTGTCCAAATCGTCCTCTATAACTCCCTGTGATTCATGTCCAGGTGAAAGCAGATTTGTAAAGAAAGTCATGCTGTGTGACTGCAACTTCTGATGGCCAAATGAATCTTCAGGAAGTATTTGCTCTTCTTTAAGAGATCAACTCTTTAAAAAAAGGCTTTTCTTGAAAAGAGAAACACCATCTCGTGGTTCCAGTAATTGGAACATTTCAATGTGTGTGAGATATCGTGAGAACAGCTCGATACACCACAGTCTGGACTGTGCCAGATTGACATTACTCTTGTCCATCACCACTGTTGACTCCTCCAGTTGGGCAAATTCAGCCACTTCAGACAACTGCAGAAATCTGGGACAAGGACAGATTTTGTCAAATTCCACTGAGACACACATCTTGAAGACTGGTTTGATATGATGGACAGGTTTGAGGCCGAGCGTGAAGTGACTTTTTGCTCTGTATGCACCACTCTGCATTTAATCATTAGTGATTGATCTCTGCTCCCCTCCACAGCATGTCTTTTTCCTGGTTCTCTCCCTCAGCCCCAACCAGTCCCAGCAGAAGACTGCCCCTCCCTGAGCCTGGTTCTGCTGGAGGTTTCTTCCTGTTAAAAGGGAGTTTTTCCTTCCCACTGTAGCCAAGTGCTTGCTCACAGGGGGTCGTTTTGACCGTTGGGGTTTTACATAATTATTGTATGGCTTTGCCTTACAATATAAAGCGCCTTGGGGCAACTGTTTGTTGTGATTTGGCGCTATATAAAAAAATTGATTGATTGATTGATTGATTGAATCTTAGTTCCTCTTCCTCTCACCCCTTCCCCTCCGTTTTGCACGGGCACGAGAGACAGAGGGGTGTCTCAATTCTCTTTTTGGAGCGAGGCGAAGGGGTAGGCGGAGCTTACTGCTGTCTCCACACAAACAAACATGGCGCCAAAAGAGTTGCTCAAATGTAAGCAGCTTTAGTTACAAATTACGCTGTTTAGAAAGTTATAACTTGCCAAAAAACTTTACAGGCAGTTGTCTATGACAGTAATGTGTCTGCTGCTGGATGCATGTTGTGTATATTGTCATTCTGAAGAATATCGTAACTCGCTGAGGTGTTATAATGCACATACACACGAACACTATATATATCTCACAATGGAGAAAATCACAATAAAGGATAAGCACGTTAATTTGTATGTTCATAAATCTTTGGATAATAGCGCCTCCTGCTGTAACACGTGTGTGTATTTAGCCCTGAACACACTCGACTCCTAATAAGAAAATGAGGCAGAAAATGAGGAGAAGTTTCATCAATGTTGGAAAATATCTACACACACATGTACATGTGTAACACACAACCTGACATCCTGATAGACTGATATTATTTATCAAAGAAAATTCTAAAGGAAATAGGGCTGGATGCAAAAAACGGGAGAATTTGAAAAAGAAATATAAGGTTAACAGAACTAGATGCAGCCCAGAACATACATACAGGTGCTGATCATATAATTAGAATATCATGAAAAAGTGGATTTATTTCAGTCATTCATTCAAAAAGTGAAACTTGTATAATGTATACATTCATTACACACAGACTGATATATTTCAAGTGTTTATTTATTTTAATTACTAATTAATTAAGTAATTAATAATCAATCAATTAAGTATTAATCAATTAACAATATTCATTACTACTATTATTAATGATTAATTATTGGCAGTATTATTAACATTAATTACTTACTCATTAATTATTAATACTATTAATTATTATTATTATTATTATTAATTACTAAATTATTAATACCACAAAATTCTCCAACATGATTGTGATGCGTTGAAGAAATCTGCAACTCCTATTTCTTTGCATTTACGCAGAAAGGCGAGAAAATAAAAAGAGCCAACAAGCTACTGCAACAAGCTGCGCTTCGGTTGCCATGTTAAACAGTGAAGACGGCAGTTTAAGCGATGCAACATAACATCAAACTCATGAGACGGCCAGTTTTTTTTTCCACTAAGGCGGAGGTGTGTCTCAGTCCAGGGTTTTCATGTATTCCACAATCCTTTGTGCACCAGAGAGTCTCTGCAGTCAAAACAACATAGAGAATCCACATGATTCAAATTGCAAGTGAATATTACAAAAATGTAATTTTTTAAATGCTTTTCGTCACGTTAATAAGAGACTGTTGCATGATACCCTGAAAACTTGCTAAAACAATTATAACAAATAATCCGTGTCTGCTATGTTTAATCTGTGTGGATTTTAATGAATGCAAACTGAATTTCAGACATATTACATATATTAGTCTGGAACAAAGAGGACAAACAGTGTTGTAAAGAACAATAATCAAGATGTTAAAGAGCAAACTTCACTTTCCCCCAGAAGGACATGATCAGGAAGCGATTGTAGCTCACAGCAGCTCCCATTGAAAATAATGTAGAGACAGACTGTGATTCTCACATGTTTACATAAAACAAACACAATAACAACGTCTATAAACCCAGAGAATATATTCATAAGACTTTTAGGCACAATATCAATCAATCAATCAATTTTTTTATATAGCGCCAAATCACAACAAACAGTTGCCCCAAGGCGCTTTATATTGTAAGGCAAGGCCATACAATAATTATGTAAAACCCCAACGGTCAAAACGACCCCCTGTGAGCAAGCACTTGGCTACAGTGGGAAGGAAAAACTCCCTTTTAACAGGAAGAAACCTCCAGCAGAACCAGGCTCAGGGAGGGGCAGTCTTCTGCTGGGACTGGTTGGGGCTGAGGGAGAGAACCAAGAAAAAGACATGCTGTGGAGGGGAGCAGAGATCGATCACTAATGATTAAATGCAGAGTGGTGCATACAGAGCAAAAAGAGAAGGAAACAGTGCATCATGGGAACCCCCCAGCAGTCTACGTCTATAGCAGCATAACTAAGGGATGGTTCAGGGTCACCTGATCCAGCCCTAACTATAAGCTTTAGCAAAAAGGAAAGTTTTAAGCCTAATCTTAAAAGTAGAGAGGGTGTCTGTCTCCCTGATCTGAATTGGGAGCTGGTTCCACAGGAGAGGAGCCTGAAAGCTGAAGGCTCTGCCTCCCATTCTACTCTTACAAACCCCAGGAACCACAAGTAAGCCTGCAGTCTGAGAGCGAAGCGCTCTATTGGGGTGATATGGTACTACGAGGTCCCTAAGATAAGATGGGACCTGATTATTCAAAACCTTATAAGTAAGAAGAAGAATTTTAAATTCTATTCTAGAATTAACAGGAAGCCAATGAAGAGAGGCCAATATGGGTGAGATATGCTCTCTCCTTCTAGTCCCCGTCAGTACTCTAGCTGCAGCATTTTGAATTAACTGAAGGCTTTTTAGGGAACTTTTAGGACAACCTGATAATAATGAATTACAATAGTCCAGCCTAGAGGAAATAAATGCATGAATTAGTTTTTCAGCATCACTCTGAGACAAGACCTTTCTGATTTTAGAGATATTGCGTAAATGCAAAAAAGCAGTCCTACATATTTGTTTAATATGCGCTTTGAATGACATATCCTGATCAAAAATGACTCCAAGATTTCTCACAGTATTACTAGAGGTCAGGGTAATGCCATCCAGAGTAAGGATCTGGTTAGACACCATGTTTCTAAGATTTGTGGGGCCAAGTACAATAACTTCAGTTTTATCTGAGTTTAAAAGCAGGAAATTAGAGGTCATCCATGTCTTTATGTCTATAAGACAATCCTGCAGTTTAGCTAATTGGTGTGTGTCCTCTGGCTTCATGGATAGATAAAGCTGGGAATCATCTGCGTAACAATGAAAATTTAAGCAATACCGTGTAATAATACTGCCTAAGGGAAGCATGTATAAAGTAAATAAAATTGGTCCTAGCACAGAACCTTGTGGAACTCCATAATTAACTTTAGTCTGTGAAGAAGATTCCCCATTTACATGAACAAATTGTAATCTATTAGACAAATATGATTCAAACCACCGCAGCGCAGTGCCTTTAATACCTATGGCATGCTCTAATCTCTGTAATAAAATTTTATGGTCAACAGTATCAAAAGCAGCACTGAGGTCCAACAGAACAAGCACAGAGATGAGTCCACTGTCCGAGGCCATAAGAAGATCATTTGTAACCTTCACTAATGCTGTTTCTGTACTATGATGAATTCTAAAACCTGACTGAAACTCTTCAAATAGACCATTCCTCTGCAGATGATCAGTTAGCTGTTTTATTCAATGTTAATGGTGCTGTCCATGTGCAGCGGTTAAAGTGCAACGTGTTCAGAGCGTCTCAATGCAGTTCTCAATGTTACTGAGATCTCACAGCGCGGCGACCTCTCCGAGGTTTTGTGGGATTTGAAACTTGAAAAGGGTGGTTTCATAGTGCTAGAGGCATACCCCTTCACCTTACCCCTTGTTTTAAAGGGGCAGGTGCAGGGGTAGGGCCAAGGGGAAGGGGAAGGGGAACAAAAGAGAACTGAGATTGGGCCCAAATCTCAGAACCTGGTCCTCTGTTGGAAAAAGATGGATTGTCCTCTCTGGGTCAGGGGAGGGTTATTTCCCCAACTGGAGGAGCTCACGTATCTTAGGGTCTTGTTCACGAGTGGGGGAAAGATGAAGTGAGAGATCGACAAACAGATTGATGCTGCGTCTCATGTTCTGTGGGCTCTGTACCTGACTGCTGTGGTGAAGAAAAAAAAGCTGAGTGAGAAGATGAGACTCTTGAGTTACCAGTTGACTGACGCTCCTTTCTTCACATAATTCTTTGGGTATCTAGGTCTACACTATACAGGGTGAGAAGCTTGAATATCTGGGAGTAGAGTCCCAGTAGAGTCACTGCTTCTTCACACTCAAAGGAGCCAGTTGAGGTGGTTCGAGCATATGGTGAGGATGCCCCCAGTCATTCCCTAGGGAGGTTTTCCCAGCACATCCACATGGGAGCAGGCTTGGAGGAAAACCCAGCACACGATGGCTGGCTTTAGAACAACTTGGGATCTTGCAGGAAGAGTTAGAGGACTTGGCTGCGGATCAGGAGGTGTGTATGAGACCCCCCATGGAAAAAACACTCAAAATATCAGCTCTCAGTACCAGAACATAGCTTCAGTTTCTCACAGTCTGACTGGTCCAGTTGGACATTTGCTGCTCTGTTCTCAATTTCGTATGTTGTTGTGAACGTTTGTTCGCTGATCACTTTATTTTGAAAAACCAGCGGTTGGGACTGGATATTCTAAATGTTGAAATGTTCCCCGACCAGAAGATTTACATGTAAAGTTTATTACCACTGAATTCCAGAGATGGCAATGGCTGTAAGTTTTGTGTTATACATCTTTACTGTTTAAATGTAATGGTATTTGTGTATATATTAAAGATATTGTTTGTGTTTTTCTTATAGTTTTACATTGATTCATTCTGCTTATTTTACTGACTTGGAGTCATTTAAAGTAAACTGTTTAACTGTGTAACCCACCTGCAGGTCACAGGTAGAGAGAACAGTACCGTCCCCACAGTTTCCATGGCACCCATGAGCTATTCTTCATTCAGCGCACGGGGCTCAACAGACCGAGGTAAAAAAAAACACACTTACAATGCCGGAAATTTTTATTTTGCTCATTATTCAGTTTGACTTTGCATGTTAGCATGATTGAAATTTAGTCAGTTCTTTGTCAAACAATTTCATGCAGGAACCAGAAGCTACTGAAAGTACAGTAGTGTTCAGAATAATAGTAGTGCTATGTGACTAAAAAGATTAATCCAGGTTTTGAGTATATTTCTTATTGTTACATGGGAAACAAGGTATCATGTCAGCGAGAAGTATCCCAAACAGAATGGTCCCAGCCAGATTTCTCATTGAATTGGCTAAATTTCATGTCCCCTTGTTTGTTACTCCGTCAAACGAGCCAAACAAAACTACAAAAATGGCCATAGCCATATCCACGTTCTTAAAGAGAATTTGCTGAATTAGGAAACAGCTGAGGATCTTCAGCATTTGTCATTGTAGCTATGAAATCAAACATGTCCATGATGAGTTCAGACTGCGTAGCACTGAAAGACAACGATACAGCAGTGTTCAGAATAATAGTAGTGCTATGTGACTAAAAAGATTAATCCAGGTTTTTAGTATATTTCTTATTGTTACATGAGAAACAAGGTACCAGTAGATTCAGTAGATTCTCACAAATCCAACAAGACCAAGCATTCATGATATGCACACTCTTAAGGCTATGAAATTGGGCTATTAGTAAAAAAAGTAGAAAAGGGGGTGTTCACAATAATAGTAGCATCTGCTGTTGATGCTACAAACTCAAAACTGTTACGTTCAAACTGCTTTTTTTTAGCAATCCTGTGAATCACTAAACCAGTATTTAGTTGTATAACCACAGTTTTTCATGATTTCTTCACATCTGCGAGGCATTAATTTTGTTGGTTTGGAACCAAGATTTTGCTGGTTTACTAGTGTGCTTGGGGTCATTGTCTTGTTGAAACACCCATTTCAAGGGCATGTCTTCTTCAGCATAAGGCAACATGACCTCTTCAAGTATTTTGACATATGCAAACTGATCCATGATACCTGGTATGCGATATATAGGCCCAACACCATAGTAGGAGAAACATGCCCATATCATGATGCTTGCACCACCATGCTTCACTGTCTTCACTGTGAACTGTGGCTTGAATTCAGAGTTTGGGGGTCGTCTCACAAACTGTCTGCGGCCCTTGGACCCAAAAAGAACAATGTCTTGAACATCCCATTTTCCTCAGGCTTTCAAAGAGAAAAGCATGTTCAACAGGTGCTGGCTTCATCCTTAAATAGGGGACACCTGATTCACACCTATTTGTTCCACACAATCGACAAACTCACTGACTGAATGTCACACTACTATTATTGTGAACACCCCCTTTTCTACTTTTTTTTACTAATAGCCCAATTTCATAGCCTTAAGAGTGTGCATATCATGAATGCTTGGTCTTGTTGGATTTGTGAGAATCTACTGAATCTACTGGTACCTTGTTTCCCAGGTAACAATAAGAAATATACTCAAAACCTGGATTAATCTTTTTAGTCACATAGCACTACTATTATTCTGAACACTACTGTAAATAATAAGAGGACAACAGTCCAACACTGAGAAAAAGTGAATGAGAATAGTCCTGCCTGAAAGAACACAACTTCTATCCAAACTATGTTCTGGGTAGTTTTTCCTCTTGTATCCTTTTACAGATTGTTTGAATTTGCATTTGTGTCCTGTCTAAAGGCTGACTGCAAAAGCACAGTGATCACTGTTGCTGTGAACTCTGATGATTGACTCTTTGTAGCTTTGATGAGGATTTAGCTGAAGTCCCGTTTTATTCTGGTTCGACTTCAAGATCAGACTGTTGTGCAGGAGTTTATAAGTGTGCACACAATCCGGCTGCAGGACTTGCAAACATGGTCACAACAAACAACCTGAATAGAATGTGGGAGTTCTTCCGTAACAAGACCCTGAAAGCTGCCGGGGATTGCACTGATGTTGCCAGTGTTTACAGGAGGAGGTGTTTCATGTCAGAGTGCACTCTGAATATTGGGGAGGTGATGGTCTAGTGGTTAAGGTGTTGGGCTTGAGTCCAGAAGATCATGGGGTCAAATCCCCGCCTGACTGGAAAATCACTAAGGGCCCTTGGGCAAGGCCTTTAATCCCCTATTGCTCCCGGTGTGTAGTGAGCGCCTTGTATGGCAGCAGCCTGACATCGGCGTGAATGTGAGGCATGATTGTAAAGCGCTTTGAACGTCTGATGCAGATGGAAAAGCGCTATATAAATGCAGTCCATTTACCATTACCATTATCTGGAGGACTTGTACTGGAAATTCTGGCTTTTAAATAAAGCCAATAGCCATTGTCATTATGGGGTGTTGTGTGGAGCATTTTGAGGCAAAAAATTAATTTCATTCATTTTAGAATAAAGCTGTTGTTGTTGTCTTCTCGGCTGCCCCCATGTTTGCTCGGGGTCGCCACAGCGGATACAGCCAGACCCGAATTGGTATTTGGCACAGGTTTTGCACTAGATGCCCTTCCACACAGCCCCTGGTGTTTCAACGAGGTCTCCCATTGAAGGACTAACAAGGCACCACGCTGCTTAGCTTCTGAGATCTGATGAGATCAGGCTGACATTAACCCTCTGGGGTCTGAGGGCATTTTTTTGGACAGTTCACTCGCCTGGCATAAATGTTTTATTATTGCTGTTAACAGCTCTCCCTGCACCCCACAATCAAGTTTTATGTCTCTCTTTTTTTCAGGACAACCTGTGCTTTCAGAATATATATGTTTTTGTTGTGTTTTATAAGTGTAATAAAGGTTTACAATCAAAAATAGGCAAGGAAAAAATAAAGTGAAAAATAATTTTCCATACACATTTATTCAAAACACACAGCAAACTATAATAAACAACTATTTTGACACTTTATAAAGGTAATTTGAGGTCTTGTGTGAAAGACTGCACAACAAAAAGGTTCAAACAATAAACACAAATGCACATTTTGAACAATATATACAAAATGGTCTATGCGTTTTGTTGTCCATTGATATGGTAAACAGTGCTTTACGCAGAGAAAGCAACAGAATTATCCAGTAACATTCACATGCAAACTAGTGGAGCAATCCTGATAGTTACACACTCTTTGTTTGAGCACGTGAGATTGTCATCAGAGGCTCTCCGTCTGCTCCTGCTTTCACTGATCGCTGTGCATAATGGTGTACGGCACACTGAGTATGTACTAATAGTATGTACTCATTGGAGCACCCAGGGGGCTATTCAAAGGGGCCAACTAGTAACATATCACTCCTGAAAACGATCTTTGGCTTTACACATGAGGTAAATCTGCCCTACAATTGGATTTTGGAAAACCATGTGACGGTGAACCAATAACAATTGGACACTCACATTGCACACCTCATCACACAGCTTCTATGAGGAGTACAAAGATCAAACGTCCGTGGAGTTAACTTTTCAGCATCAAAAAAAGTACGTTTCTATCTCATATCATTTCAAGTTATTTATAATTTAGTAAAGCTTGATCTTAGTCGTTGTATACGACGGCGTCGGCCCCAGAGGGTTAAGGCAGTAATATAACAGAACATGGAAAAAGTGAAGCGCTGTGAATACTTTCTGGATGCATGGTACGTGAAACTTTTAACCCACTGAGGTTCAAAGGGTTAAGGACCTGGGTGCTGGTCTTGAAAACATATCCATGACAAAATCCCAGTGGACAAAATCTCAAGAAATAATATCCCAGTGGACAGAATCCCAACCCCTTATTACAAAAATGGACAAAATCCCAGTCTCATTCCAAAGTCCCATCTCACTTGAACCCTAACCCTACATTAATGTGGTACCCTAACCTGATTATATCTTATATTTATGTTTATTCATGATCCTGGGATTTTGTCCACTTTTGTAATAAAGAGTTGGGATTATGTCTGATGGGATTATGTCCATTGGGATTTTGTCCTGTCACCCTTGAGAACTGCATAAGGTCAACACTCCCATTGACTTTGTATTATATGATATGATATGCGCTGCTATGTGCAGGGTAGCCGCGTTGAAGATAGGGCCCTGGATATGTCATGAAGAAGGCTCAACAGAAAAGGTCTGTACTTAAGATGTCATTTGTTAACAAAAAGTAAAAAGAACTAAAGACATGCTGTGACTTTCCCCTGCACTTGTAATTTATTTTCACCCTTAAATAAGCCTTTGAAGTGTTTCATTTTATGAAGATATTTTCCATGCTGTCATATCAGTATCTTGCAAGTTCCAGATACATTTAAATCAAACAAATTAACTCCTAATACATAAAAAACAGCCTTGTTATCTATAAGTGTAGATGGACCAGAAAATAGACTTGAAAACAGCAGCAGTCAAACAAAAACAAAAAACTGCCTTTGGCCAAAAACAGCTTCAAATATCTGCACTGCTGAAATCAGCTTTGATTGTATATAAAAGGAAAAACCCAATTCTCAAATTAAGGATCACTTTGAGTTTGGACAGCCCCCCCGGCCCGATAGCTTGGGTTTCGTCGTGTGCACAGTCGAATAAAACATTTTCACTGGCTTTCAGCTCGTCAGCCCAACTATGAATAATGAGTGCTCGCAGTGCTTCAGACGCTCAGGCCATCCTGTGAGCCAATTTCCACTCTATGGCTGGAGCAAAAACACATCATAGCACTCCCTCTTCTGTCATTTCCCCCCAATTATCTTCCTTTTTTCTCTACTTTAGGTCTTCTTCCATTTTCTTCTTTTCATTCTGGAGTCACTCAAAGAGTGACTCAAAGAGCCACGTCACCATCTCTGTCCCTGAAATCCTCATTTTCACCAGCACATCGATGCTGCCATTTATGAAAATGTGCTTCCATTTCCAGGTCTTTCTTGCAAAGAAAAAAAAAAATTACCATCAGTGTGAATCTAACCCAAGTACAATCACGAAAAGTAATATTAACAAAAATAAAGTCAAATTTAATGGTTAAACCTCTTCTGTCTGTCATGGATATACTGAAAAAAAAAACAACAAAACAAAAACAGATTAAGTCATATTTTACTGTTTCTCATTGACTTTACACATTTATCAGTTTGTGTCAAAAAAACTGAACTCGTATGAAATTGTTCAAGAAGTAACAGTAACAATTAAATGAGTACCAATGATAGTAATTAGTAAAGGAGTACACAGTGAAATCACCAGTGTTAAATTAACACTGACAGTGTACATACAGTGTCAGTTTTTGTGCAAATATTTGCTCATTTTGAAATGGATGCCTGCAGCACGTTTCAAAAAAGCTGGGACAGTGGTATGTTTACCACTGTGTTACATCACCTTTCCTTCTAACAACACTCAATAAGCATTTGGGAACTGAGGACACTAACTGCGAGTGCCATAATTGGGTATAAAAGGAGCATCCCCAAAAGGCTCAGCCGTTCACAAGCAAAGATGGGGCGAGGATCACCACTTTATAATCAACTGCGTGAAAAAAATTGTCTAAGAGTTTAAATACAATGTTTCTCGACATTCAATTGCAAGGAATTTAGGGATTCCATCATCTACAGTCCATAATATAATCAGAAGATTCAGAGAATCTGGAGAACTTTCTATGCATAAGCAGCAAGACCGAAAACCAACACTGAATGCCCGTGACCTTCGATCCCTCAGGCGGCACTACATTAAAAACCAACATCACTGTGTCAAGGATCTTACTGCGTGGGCTCAGGAACACTTCAGAAAACCATTGTCAGTTAACACAGTTCATCGCTACATCTACAAGTGCAATTTAAAACTCTACCATGCAAAGTGAAAGCCATACATCAGGGGTGCCCAAGTTCAGTCCTCGAGATCTACCTTCCTGACACTCTTGGTTGTCTGCCTGTTCCAACACACCTGAATCCAATGAAAGGCTCATTAAAAGCCTGCTAACGAGTCTTTCAATGGATTCAGGTGTGTTGGACCACGGAAACAACCAAGAGTGCCAGGATGGTAGACCTCAAGGACTGAACTTGGGCACCCCTGCCATACATCAACAACATCCAGAAACGCTGCCGCCTTCTCTGGGCCCGAGCTCATTTGAAATGGACAGACACAAAGTGGAAAAGTGTGCTGTGGTCTGATGATCCACATTTCAAATTGTTTTTGGAAATCATGGACGTCGTGTCCTCTGGACATAAGAGGAAAAAGACCATCCAGATTGTTACCAGCACAAAGTTCAAAAGCCAGCATCTGTAATGGTACGGGGTGTGTTAGTGTCCATGGCATGGACACTAACACATCTGTGATGGCACCATCAATGCTGAAAGGTACATCCAGGTTTGGAGCAACACATGCTGCCATCCAAGCAACGTCTTTTTCAGGGACATCCCTGCTTATTTCAGCAAGACAATGCCAAGCCACATTCTGCACGTGTTACAACAGCGTGGCTTCGTAGTAAAAGAGATTTTTTGCAAATTTATTAAAACTAAAAGAACTAAGAAATCACATGTGCATAAGTATTCACAGCCTTTGTCATGAAGCTCCAAATTGAGCCCAGGTGCATCCCGTTTCCACTGATCATCCTTGAGATGTTTCTACAGCTTAATTGGTGTCCACTTAGAGTAAATTCAGTTGATTTGAGTAGTGTTGCTACTCAAAGGGAGAATGACCCCAAAATGCTTTAATCCTTCAAATCTAGCGGTAACATTCTCCCAACCTGGAAAGAGAACCACTGTTTTCCCACAGAGAACCATGGGTTCTGTCTTGATGATCCACTGTGTAGGCTAGTGGTGTCCAAAGTATTCCAGAAAGGGTCAAGAGGGGGCAGGTTCTCCTTACTGACTCCAAAAGGTGATTTCAATGATTAACATCACTTTGAACAGATGGAACGAGTTCATCTGTGACACCACCTGCTGGAGGTGATGCTCCACCTCGCTATTTGGATAGTGTGTAACCTGAGTGTAAAGGAAGGTGCAAAGGTGCGCAGGAACCTGGTGTACTTCTGTGTGGATGGTTGACTCAAGTTAGAAGTGTTCATGGATCTGTGTGGAACATGTCAAATTACCTGAGCAATAAGCAGCCACCATTGAAGCAGTACATTAATTTTTGTCTATGTTTCACTTAGTGTTTATTTTTTATTTTCAATTTAGTTTTGTTGTAGTTTGATGCACTAATGCACTCCCCCGTGTGTAGAAGCAGTGTTGATGAATGTGACTATGTAATGTGCATCTGGATATTGCAGTATATAAAGAGCAGGGAAATGCTACACTTGACCAAATAAAAGGTTTTTTGTGGTCTATGAAGCAGCTGTCACCTCACGATAGCAATGCACCAGCAAACACACTCATAGTTGCTCATAGTCATGTGCACAAATGCCTGTGCTATTTAATGAATCGGGGCTCTAGGTGTTGAAATGACAACTGCTTTGGCCGGAAACTAACAGCAACCATTGCACTGGACTGTTGCGCTGCTTTCTGCTGTGGGTGTAAGATCAGGCTCCACATCCTCTGATATGAAGGTGACTATTCTCATCCAAACCCCTTCACAGCTCGTGCTAAAACATCCTAATGCATACTGGAGACCAGCTGTCCAAGAAATGATCAGAACGACAACATCTGCAAAAACTACCATAAATTAACCACATCACCTTGACAGCATGTCTGTGAAAATCACATCACAATCACTGATGCCAAAGCATATGCTGAACTTCCTGCTGAGGACCCAGGCAGCTGTTTGTACTCACTTTTGATTCACCAGCATGTCTCTCTCATTGCAGGCAGATTGTGATGTTTGCAAAATTTAGACTGAAACCAAGCAGAAGAGCTGTGACTGTCACAGAGGAGATGATGCATTTGTGCATCATAATGATGGTGCTGTTTGATGGAGAAGCTGAGCCAATGGGACTTTGATTTCTTGATCTCAGAATCTCATCATTATTGACAATTTACTTGGTTCCTCCTGCCTTTTCTCTGTGGGTTTTTTTCCTCTCAGTGAGCTCTGGCACAGCTTATGAAAGACGAAAGATCAAATCCATTGAAGATAAGTCATAGATAGATGATAATGAGTCAGAACGGGAGCCCTGTGATCTGGGCAGCAGGGGGTAATACTGACAAACAGCTCATGTACGGTGGTAGAGTGAGTGAAGAAAGGTGGTAGGAGAGACAAAGGACAGGAGTGACAGGATGAACAGCTGAGAGAACGTGTGCTTGTCTGCTTTTCTCCTTAATCAAAAATTATGAAGGTCATTCCCATTATGAGAAGAGATTTAGAGAGAACCTTGAAGTCAGAACCACTGACGGTGGACCTTCATGTCTTTCAGCTCTTGCAGCAGACTGAAGGCATAAAAAAAAATGTGAGCAGAGACATTGGGTCACGAGGTCTCATCCAAAATACCCCAGTTAAAAAAAAACAACATCAGTACCGAGGCAAATACTGCAGTGGTTTCTGAGTGAACAGTATTGCCCTATTTTTAACCTACATTTGGTGCTGTATTTTAAAGGGGAACTCTGGAATGATCAATTAATCAACCAAGAACCTATTTTTAATATCTTTGAGTTCAACTCTTTTTATTCAGGACAAAAATAATACTAATTGGACAAAGGTAACGCGGACAAAGATAACGCTAATCGGACAAAGATAATGCAAGTCGGACAAAGATAACACTAATCGGACAAAGATAATGCAATTCGGACAAAGATAACGCTATTCAGACAAAGATAACACTAATCGGGCAAAGATAACGCTAATTGGACAAAGATAATGCAAGTCGGACAAAGATAACGCTATTCGGACAAAGATAACACTAATCGGACAAAGATAATGCTAATCGGACAAAGATAATGCTAATCGGACAAAGGTAATGCCAGTCAGACAAAGATAATGCTAACCGGACAAAGATAACGCTAATTGCACAAACACAATGCTTGTTGGACAAAGATAACACGAATCGGACTGAGTTACAATATGAACATGATGACAGGCTAAATAATTATATGATGGAAATCCATGGGGCATTCTAAAAACATCAAATTAAACCGCATCTTATCACCAGTAAATCAGTAAAAATGTAATGAGAAGTGTTTGGTAAGAAGGAGTCGCCACTGTGGCCAAGTGCTTGCTCACAGGGGGTCGTTTTGACCATTGGGGTTTTTACGTAATTATTGTATGGCCTTGCCTTACAATATAAAGCGCCTTGGGGCAACTGTTTGTTGTGATTTGGCGCTATATAAATAAAATTGATTGAAATTGATTGATTGAAGGAGCTATGTAGATATGCATATGTTTACCTCCTTAAATGTAAAATAAATAAATTAATTAATTAAACCAAATAACTGGTTGTGCAGGTAGTGGCTTACCTTAGCCTTCTTGTCATATGGCAACACTGTTCTCCCCTAAATCTGTACAAGTCGATTGATGATGAATGGCTTGGTTTTCTGATCCATTTGTGCAACAGATAACAGAATATTTACAGAGGAATCCTTCAAATGGTACAAGCACCAAAGTTGGCACAACTACTCCTTAAACATCACCCTTTTGAAAAAACAGAATATCCGCTTGAATTTTCGATAGGCAGCCAGGTAGGGGTCAACTGAAGAATTACACAGGGGTCAACATTTAACAATGTTCCAATCATATTGAATGCTATGCCGCATTTTTTGTCTAAACATAAAGATTCCAAAAAGATATAGTTTGCACTATCTATGACTGAATGTTGTAGAGTTATGGGATAAAAACAACAAGAACGGTGACAAAGATCAGCTTTAGTTTGTACAGGGGTCAAAAGTTAAAGTAAAATATTGTAAAAGGTGATGCAAATTATTGGTTGAGTTAATGGGGTTTTAAAAAGGAATAGTTTGCACCACGTGTCATGCTTAGTTATCATGTTACATATGTCGCATGTCATAGAATCTGTCATGTCCTGAATCTTCTGTGTTTTATTTATATAATATAATATCCAGTTGCCTTTATCATGCTTCAGTTATGTTTTGTCTTGTTTCATTTATTTTTGGTGTGCCTGCCATGTACAGTAGGGTAAAAAAGTAATTAGTCAGCTCCTGATTGTGCAAGTTCTCCTACTTAGAAAGATGAGAGAGGTCTATAATTTTCATCATTGGTACACTTCAACTGTGAGAGACAAAATGAGAAAAAAAAAAAAATCCAGGAAATCACATTGTAGGATTTTTAAATAATTTATTTGTAAATTGTGGTGGCAAATAAGCATTTGGTCACCTACAAACAAGCAAGATTTCTGGCTCTCACAGACCTGTAACTTCTTCTTTGAGAAGCTCTTCTGTCCTCCACCTGTTACCTGTATTAATGGCACCTGTTGAAACTTATCTGCATAAAAAAAACCTGTCCACAGCCTCAAACATTCAGACTCCAAACTCAACCATGGCCAAGACCAAACAGCTGGTGAAGGACACCAGGAAGACAACTGTAGACCTGCATCAGGCTGGGAAGAGTGAATCTACAATAGTCAAGCACGTTGGTGTGAATAAATCAACTGTGGGAGCAATTGTAAGAAAATGGAAGACACCACGCAAGATGTCATCACGTGGGCTCAAATTGATCATGAGAACAGTGAACACAAATCCCAGAACTACATAGAGCCACCTGATGAATGACCTGCAGAGAGGTGGGACCAAAGTAACAAAGGCTACACATTACGCAGAGAGGGACTCAAATCCTGCAGTGCCAGGCGTGTCCACCTGCATAAGCCAGTACGTGTCCAGGCCTGTCTGAAGTTTGCCAGAGAGCATATGGATGATCCAGAAGAAGATTGGGAGAATATCATGTGGTCAGATGAAACCAAACTAGAACTTTTTGTTAAAAACTCAACTCATCATGTTTGGAGGAAGAAGAATGCTGAGTTGCATCCCAAGAACATCATATCTACTGTGAAGCATGGGGGTGGAAACATCATGCTTTGGGGCTGTTTTTCTTCAAAGGGAACAGGATGACTGATCCGTGTTAAGAGAAGAATGACCGTGGCCATGAGATTTTAAGCCAAAACCTCCTTCCATCACTGAGAGCATTGAAGATGCAACGTGGCTGGGTCTTCCAGCATGACAGTGATCCCAAACACACTGCTCAGGCAACAAAGAAGTGGCTCCGTAAAAAGAATTTCAAGGTCCTGGAGTGGCCTAGCCAGTCTCCAGACCCCAACCCCATAGAAAATTTGTTGAGGGAGTTGAAAGTCAATGTTGCCCAGCGACAGCCCCAAAATGTCACTGCTTTAGAGGAGATCTGCATGGAGGAATGGACCAAAATACCAGCTACAGTGTGTGCAAACCTGGTGAAGACTTACAGGAAACGTTTGACCTCTGTCATTGCCAACAGAGATTATGTTACAAAGTATTGAGTTGAACTTTTATTATTGACCAAATACTTATTTTCCACCATAATTTACAAATAAATTCTTTAAAAATCCTACAGTGTGATTTCCTGGATTTTTTTTTTCCTCATTTTGTCTCTCATAATTGAAGTGTACGTATGATGAAAATTACAGACCTCTCTCATCTTTCTAAGTAGGAGAACTTGCACAATCAGGGACTGACTAAATAGTTTTTTACCCCACTGTATATTGTTTTGCTGTGTTATTTATTGTTTGCTTTCTCTTATGTGGATTTAGTTTCAGTTTTTTTTTCTCAGGTTTTGTTATTTATCTGCAGTGCTTCTTATTTGATTATGTTTCATTTGATATTTATTGCATTTTTTGTTTATCTGTTATCTTGTTTTATTAATTGCATTATTCTCTAGTCACCTGGTTTGTTTATTCTCTGTTTTTCAGTTGTTTATTTTGCTCTTCTCATTTGCGTATTCAGTTCTTATGTTCATGCTTAGTTTGTTACCGGTCATAGTTGTTCTGCATTCTGTCCATGGTTTCTGTTTTTGCTTCTTGTTCTTTGACTGCCCCTGCTCCAGCTCTTGTGTCTTTGTCTCCCACACTTTGATTCAGTCTGCTTTGCATTTTCACTCACTCCTGCTCTTGCACCTGCTAACGCATCTTTGTCTGTTTCATCACCCCACTTTGTTTTCCTGCCTTCACTATCTTGTCCCATGCATATCTCTGTTCACTAGTCACGCCCCCTTCCAGAACCTTCACTGACACCTGCATCTCATTTCACTAATCACACCACCAGTTATTTAAGCCCTCACAGTCTCACTGCCAGATTGTTGACTTTGTGTCACTTTCCAGCCTCTGTCTCATGCCTAGTTTTGTCCAGCTTATCGTTATTTTGACCTTGCCTGTTTTTAACCTCGAGGTTTGTCTTGCCTCTGATTGCCCTTATGCTGTGTATTTTGACCTGTGCCTGTTTTTTAACTACGCCTCTGTTTCTTGTCTGCCTGCTACCTCTGCTACGCTGCTGGTCCACACGTGTCCCGACCACCTGCCTGTTGAGCCAATTAAACCTCTTTGTGAACTCTATCAGTTGTGTGAGTTTGCAGTTGTGTCCTTACAGTTTGTGGTACGCCTGATAGAATCCAATGGACGTCGACCTTGTGTGACCTTTACCTTGCAGACCAAGTATTCAACACAGTCAAAACTATTCCATTTATTAATCCTATTAGTTCAGCCAATAATTTGCAACACTTTTTTTTTTTTTTAACCAAAATTGGAGCAACTTTAACTTCTGACCCCTGTACAAACTGAAACTGACCTTTGTCACCATTCTTAATGTTTTTACCCCATAACATTCAGTCGTAGATAGTTCAAACTATACCTTTCTGGAATCTTTGTGATCAGGCACATAATGTGGTATAGCTTTCAATATGATTGGAACATTTTATATTTTGACCCCCGTGCAATTCTTCAATTGACCCCCACCTGGTCGCCTATTGAAAATTCAAGTGGATACTCACTTTTTTCAAAAGACTAATGTCTAAGGATTATGTGTGCCAATTTTGGTGCTTGTTTCCAGAAATGAACAATTGTGACAGTTATGTGCTCCTTAGAGTGGTTTACTGTGAGGATTTTAGCTGCTCCCACTCAGTGAGGCAACACAATAATCAATAATCAGACTGTAGAGCTCAACTCACAAAAAGCCGTCAGACCACACAATCAAACCCACAAGGAGGCAGCTAACAAGGACGAGGAAACACTGGAACAAAACACTGGACAGCAACAAGAGGTCACTGCAGCAACAGACCGCGAATGGACTTAGCTAAAGAGGGTAACGAGGTTCTGGCCTCGCGGGACACGAGAGAACAGTTTTTGAACATGAGCAACCATCACGTCACATAAACCTGCGTGCAAGAACGCAGAAGAAAAACAGGCAAAACAGCTATCAAAATCAAACAGTAAGCTAAACAAACACAAGGAGGAAGTGGAGACGCCATCAAACATTAGAAATAAGAGAAACAGAACAAAATGTGACACAGAGCAACAATCTGAACCAAGATGAACAGAATGATTAAACCAACCAAAACCTGACACAAGGACTATTTTCACTGGCAGGAATACCTTCTGGTTAGAGAGCATAATGCAAAAACAAACAAACAAACAAACAAACATGTTTGGACAAAATATGCATAAGATGAAAGCCAGTGATATAATTTAAATATCTATTAACTTTTAGACATCAGCAGGCTGATTATCACACACTGGACTACCAGAGTTTGTTAGATGTGTGATGATAATTATCTTGATCTTCTATCTGATGTTTGATGGATTGTCCGTTAAGGACAAGAACAGCCTGTGGTGCAACGTTATGGTCTGTGCCAAGATCACTGGAGTCAGACAGAGACTCACTCACGTTCCCTACAGGAGAAACCAGGTCAAAAAGAAGGTAAAGAATATTATCAGCCTCCCAGATTATTATTCAAGGTGATGCCTTCAGGCTGCCGTTATTAAGTACATTCAAGGAGACCAAACAGGTACTCCAAATCTTTTATGCCCTCTACTATCAATCACTAAAAATACATTTTTCTTTTTTTATTTTGCTGTTCTTATTGACTTCTCTTTCTGAATTTATATATATTTTTTGTTTTTTTTTGGTTTGTCTGATGAAAGGCACTGCGCTGCGGTGGTTTGAATCATATTTATCTAATAGATTACAATTTGTTCATGTAAATGGGGAATCTTCTTCACAGACTAAGGTTAATTATGGAGTTCCACAAGGTTCTGTGCTAGGACCAATTTTATTCACTTTATACATGCTTCCCTTAGGCAGTATTATTAGACGGCATTGCTTAAATTTTCATTGTTACGCAGATGATACTCAGCTTTATCTATCCATGAAGCCAGAGGACACACACCAATTAGCTAAACTGCAGGATTGTCTTACAGACATAAAGACATGGATGACCTCTAATTTCCTGCTTTTAAACTCAGATAAAACTGAAGTTATTGTACTTGGCCCCACAAATCTTAGAAACATGGTGTCTAACCAGATCCGTACTCTGGATGGCATTACCCTGACCTCTAGTAATACTGTGAGAAATCTTGGAGTCATTTTTGATCAGGATATGTCATTCAAAGCGCATATTAAACAAATATGTAGGACTGCTTTTTTGCATTTACACAATATCTCTAAAATCAGAAAGGTCTTGTCTCAGAGTGATGCTGAAAAACTAATTCATGCATTTATTTCCTCTAGGCTGGACTATTGTAATTCATTATTATCAGGTTGTCCTAAAAGTTCCCTGAAAAGCCTTCAGTTAATTCAAAATGCTGCAGCTAGTGTACTGACAGGGACTAGAAGGAGAGAGCATATCTCACCCATATTGGTCTCTCTTCATTGGCTTCCTGTTAATTCTAGAATAGAATTTAAAATTCTTCTTCTTACTTATAAGGTTTTGAATAATCAGGTCCCATCTTATCTTAGGGACCTCATAGTACCATATCACCCCAATAGAGCGCTTCGCTCTCAGACTGCAGGCTTACTTGTAGTTCCTAGGGTTTGTAAGAGTAGAATGGGAGGCAGAGCCTTCAGCTTTCAGGCTCCTCTCCTCTGGAACCAGCTCCCAATTCAGATCAGGGAGACAGACAGGTGACCCTAAACCATCCCTTAGTTATGCTGCTATAGACTTAGACTGCTGGGGGGTTCCCATAATGCACTGAGTGTTTCTTTCTCTTTTTGCTCTGTATGCACCACTCTGCATTTAATCATTAGTGATTGATCTCTGCTTCCCTCCACAGCATGTCTTTTTCCTGGTTCTCTCCCTCAGCCCCAACCAGTCCCAGCAGAAGACTGCCCCTCCCTGAGCCTGGTTCTGCTGGAGGTTTCTTCCTGTTAAAAGGGAGTTTTTCCTTCCCACTGTCGCCAAGTGCTTGCTCACAGGGTAAGCTGCAAAATGAATTGCCCTGTTTGGGATCAGAAAAGCTGTTTCAATCGGAAACACGTTCTCACATTAGGTGCATCCAGAAAGTATTCACAGCGCTTCACTTTTTCCACATTTTATGTTTATTCCAAAATAGATGAAATTCATTTTTTTCCTCACAATTCTACTCACAACACCCCATAATGACAAGGTCAAAAAAGATTTTTTTTTTTATTTTGCAAATTTACTAAAAATGTTGAAAACTAAGAAATCACATGCCCATAAGCATTCACAGTCTTTGCCATGAAACTCAGAATTGAGCTCAGGTGCCTCCTGTTTCCACTGATCACTCTTGAGATGTTTCTACAGTTTAGTTGGAGTCCACCTGGGGTAAATTCAGTTGATTGGACATGAGTTGGAAAGACACACACCTGTCTACATATAAGGTCCCACAGTTGACAGTCAGAGCACAAACCAAGCATGAAGTCAAAGGAATTGTCTGTTGACCTCCGAGACAGGATTGTCTGCAGGCACAAATCTGGGGAAGGGTACAGAAACATTTCTGCTGCTTTGAAGGTCCCAATGAGCACAGTGACCTCCATCATCTGTAAATGGAAGACGTTCAGATCCACCAGGACTCTTCCTAGAGCTGGACACCCATCTAAACTGAGCGATTAGGGCAGAAGGACAGCAGCAGCAGCAGAGTGAGCGGTCGGCATCTGTGCAGACGGCTGTACCGTTTGTTACAGCCCACGGTCTCAATCGCAGTCCACGGTCCGTCGAAGGCCACAGCCAGGACCGTGGCATGTCGGTGGACACCAACAGCCCGCAGCTCGCCGGAGGCCCCAGCCGGGACCACAGTTTACAGGATGTCGCCATCAGCCCACGGTTCACAGGAGGCCCCAGCCGGGATTTGTGGCTCGAGGGAGGCTGCCATCAACCAGTGGCTTGGCGGAGGCCTCAGCCGAGATCGCGGCTCATAGGAGGCCGCAACAGCTCATTGGAGGTTGTCACCAGCCCTTGGCCGCCGGAGACGCCACCCAGGCCGCATGTTGGAGGCCGCAATTAACATCGGCAGTCGTCCTGCCGTCCCCACAGGGAAGCTCGGACGTCGCAGGCTAGGCTAAGCCAGCCTGTTTTTGGCTAACAGCTAAATGCTAACAGCTGTTGTGCATAAAACAGCTGTTAATAAGACCAGTGAGTATGGGGCCAAAGACAGCGTGATGGAGGATTTGGAGGATATTAAGAAGGTTCTGGATATTCTCATGGAGGAGGTTTGTGTCATAAAAACTCAGCAGAAGGAGACAGTGGCGCTAGTTAAGGAAGTTAAGGACCTGAGAGGCCTTATCGAGAAGAAGGACAAACTCAACATTAGGAGTAAACAAACATAAGAGGGATCATCACAAACTGGGCCGAGGCTGAAAAATCCCAGAGTTCCCTTTTAATTCTGTCACCTGACATCAACCAAGTGGACTCGAACAAGCTGGGTTTGTCTTTGAATGCTATATGTTAAAGTGCACCCCTCACACACACACACACACACATACACACACACACACACACTGGTTATCCTCTCAGGCCAGTTAGCGCTGATGCATCCTGCGGCAGTAGAAGGATGAACTGGCCCTGGCTGAGGTTTTCACCCTCTCGTTCCACCGTTCTCTCTCAGCTCACACACTTAGCAGTCATCATTTTAATAGGTGCCACACGTGAGACGCCCCTGACATCTGGAACCACACAAATTCATTCTGCTCACTGTAATATTTGCATAACACTCTGAATTCAAACTCTTTTTGTAAGAGGACGTAAAAGTTATGACCTCTGTGTTTGTGCAGAAGATGTAAAATGTGTGCAGGCGGCAGGAGGACTAAAAATACACGTGTGACATTCACACATACACCAGCACAGGGCCTGGGGGGGTTCACTTGTGAATATGATGTCAGCAGGAAAAAAAAAACAAGTGCAAAGAGACAGAAATAACAACTAAGGAATATGTCAAGGGTGAGAAATGCTGGACAACCACAGCTACACACACACACACACACACACGAGTTTCTGCCTGTGTGTCTGGAGCGTGCTCACTGACACACAGTTGCTGGTTAAAGATGACTCACTGCGGCTGACCGGCTTCTTGCCGCTGTCTTCATGTGGACGTGATCAGAGGAGAGCTTCTGTTTCATGCACTCTTACCTACTTCATGCCCTCTCACAAACAAACAAACAAACAAAGAAGCTGTGGTGATGCTGTACTCACGACACAGTTCGCCTTCGTCGTCAGCAAGCGGACAGTCGGCAGTGAAGTCGCACAGTCTGTCCAGCGGGATGGCGGGTCCGTGGTGACAGTGGTACCAACCCTCCAGTGTGATGTTCGGGATGGGCGACGACTCTGAACAGCAGACGGGGAACGACAAAAACAACTTGTCATATTCACTCAAAGTCTTTTTTCTTCCTGCTGAGCTAACCTTTGATCCTGTCCACTGATCCTGAATCTACTTTGATTCTGAGCAGCAAACATCTATCTTGATCACTGAACTTTGAACTGGATCAGTCTTCTTTTGGATGTTTACAACAATGAGGATGTTTAATCTTCTGATTGTTCTTGAACTTTGATTTCTGACCTTTGATCTTCATTGTTTTTTTTTTTCAAATTATGATCAGCACACTTCAATCTTGACTCTCAAACTTTGATCCAGATCACTCATCCCTTATCCTGATCTTTGGTCCTCATGACTGAGCTTGGTTCTCTAACCTTGGTCCTAATCACTAATCTTTGAGCCTGATTTGTTTGTCTTGCTAACTTTGATCCATATGGATTAAATATTTATTCTGATCTTTCATCCTGATTGCACACATTTGATCTTGATTTTTTGTCCTGATAACCAAATTTAGATCCTGAGTGCTAATCAGTAACCGCTTTAATCCTGTAATCAGGTCAAAGAAATCAGGATCAACTCAAAAATCAAAGACAAGCGGTTCCTGTCGTTGGTCCTTCCTCATCAACACTAACCTGCCTACTAACACTGTTCAGTGAAAAAATTCAGGATGAGTGCTGAAGAGGCTTTTAAATAGTCATGTTCCTGTAATATGGTTCCTTTTCTTTTGCTCTCCGTGTGTCTCTGGTTATCTGTACAGTTGAAACATTAACAGTTTCTTCAGGATGAATAAAATCCTCTGATTCTGTTGCCTCAATCCTAATCCACAACAAAATTTAACGTGTTATGCCTTGACCAAAGGTTTGCTTCTTTCACAAATTTCATTAAATTCTGTTTCTGTCCTTTCGAGAGATCTTGCAGATAAACTGACAAATGGCAAAGTAAAAACCCAAACCTGTTTGACAGAGGTAATTACAAATAAAGTCCACTATGCAGAAAATATGCAGTAGATATTACAGCTGAGTAATGTAATAAAACAAACCCTCCATCAGTCAGAGACAAAGGCTGATAACGACTGAAAACCATGTATGACATCGTCAGGCTGCCTGTGCCGCCATGAATAACACAGTCGAGAATAGAGAACGTATCCATCAGAGCTGGAAAACAATGACCTAGATACTGCTGCAGCTTACACACCACTCACACCTCCTCTTCCTCATCCTCTCATAACTCTGCTCTCAACAACTCAATTGGAACTTGTTAGATTTGCATATCTATGCAAATCATGGCGGCGTTATCTCCAGGTGATGCGAAGCGCCTGCTCGCCTTCAATATGAGGAAGTAATCACAGAGACGAGAACAAAGCAGAGAAGAGAAACGGATCCAGTGATGACCATCTTGTTCTCTCACCCTCATAAGAGGAAAAGCAGGAAGTGATTCTTATCACGAGTGACGCCGCTCCACTTACTCCAGTTTGCCCTTTATCTGTGTTATGGAGATTTGTTCTCATTCTGACAAATTTGCGAGGCAATGACAAGGAAACAAACATCAAGCAAACGGTGTGAGCTCAGCGACAACTTGTTAAGTTCTGCCCCGTCTCCCTGTCTGTGTGTTCTGTCTGTGTGTGCTGGGCTGGGTGTGGTTGACTTTGTTTCCACTCTGTCTCCACCTACTCAAGCTGACCTGCTCCTCGTCTACACTGATTGCTTCCACCTCAAGCTGCAGCATTTAAACCTGGTCTCACTCTCCACTCATCACCAGTTCGTTGTTGTAACCATCGTGGTAACTACTTGGCCAGTCAGAACTTTCTGAGATTGTCTGTATATTCGTTGTGCACCTTCACAACATTAAATTGTTACTTTTTGGCTCATCTATTGACCGTTCATTTGCGCCCCCTGTTGTGGGTCCGTGTCACTACACTTTCACAGCAGGATATCTCGGCCAGAGTCATGGACTTCAAGGGGCGTCACCCAGCCATTGAACGGCCAATGGGAGAGCAGGGTGCACAGGCGTCTGCAGGAGGCGTGATTGGTGAGTTGCAGCACATCCTCACCGCCTTTACGGCTCGGTTGGATCAGATGACTGAGCAAAACATCCTCCTGAACCGCAGGGTGGAGGCTCTCTCCGCACAGGTGGCAGCGAGCGCTCAGGGCGCTGCTGCAGCTCGTCCTCCTGCCGACCCTGTGCAGGATATGAATGTTCCAGTGGTCGTTCAACAACCCCTCCCACCATCCCCTGAAGCATACATAAGCCCCCCAGAGCCGTATGGAGGTTGTGTGGAGACGTGCGCGGACTTTCTCATGCAGTGTTCGCTCGTCTTTGCACAACGTCCCGTCATGTACGCGTCTGATGCTAGTAAAGTAGCTTATGTAATTAATCTGCTTCGAGGAGAGGCACGCGCTTGGGCTACGGCGCTTTGGGAGCAAAATTCACGGCTCCGTCATACGTACACTGGGTTTGTGAGGGAGTTCAAAACCGTGTTTGACCACCCTAACAGGGGAGAGACCGCTTCAACTGTGCTGCTGTCAATGAGACAGGGACGTCGGCGCGCAGCTGCTTATGCAGTCGACTTCCGCATTGCGGATGCGAGGTCCGGCTGGAATAACGCTGCGCTCCGCGCCGCCTTCATAAACGGACTGTCGTCGGTCCTGAAGGAGCACCTGGTGGCCAAGGACGAACCGTGGGATTTGGATGGACTTATTGATCTCGTTATACGGTTAGACAATCGGTTAGAGGAACGCCGTCGGGAGCGAGACGAAGGACGTGGCCGGGCACGCGCCGTCCCTCTCCCTTCCGGGTCTGAAAAGGTTCCGCCCTCCCCACGCTCCACAGCCGTGGGGCAGCAGCACCCCCTGCTGGTGTTGCTAGGGAAACACGCAGGGCCAGTATAAGATCAAATGACAGAATGAGGAGGCTGGTCCATGGGGAGTGTTTTTTCTGCAGCTCAAAGGAGCATATACAGAGAAACTGCCCCAAACGGCCAAAACGACAACACTCGCCTTTAGAGACTGGGCTAAAGGGGGGTCATAACATGCACGTGGGACACACACGTATTGCCACACGACACACTGTTACTGGAGTTGCATGCAGTAAGCGTCCAGCGTCCACCTGTGCCAGTATCTGAGCTGTGTGTTTCAGGCAACTGTACTAACTGATTAGAATTTTGGCTCTCTGTTGGGACTGTTTACACAGAGACTGCTACCTGCTGCTTTGGACTTGAACTAACAGTCTTTTTCAAGACTTTTTTTTTACTTTTTTATCTTTTTATTTTATTTTTTTAACTTTTTTACTGTGCTCCAACGCCTAAGGAAGACCTCTAACGGTTGAAACATCGCGACGGAGCACTTTTATCAGCTAACTTTCATTAGCGTTGGCAAGCTAACTAGCTTGCTAACGCTTTCGTTTTTATTTTTTTATTTTATTTTTATTTTATTTTAGCACCATTGTCGTGCGTTCGCTGTTGTCGTGCGTTGCCTGTGCTGCTTCATGGCCTGTTTGGTGCCTTGATTGGGGCACTCCTTCTGCTGAATCACCTCTGGATTATTTGCACAATATTCACTTTGTGTGTTTTTGGGAATCCGCTAGCTTAGCGCAGCTACTAGCTCTTAGCCGGTTTAGCATGGCGGCTTCTCCTGTCTCTCCCGCACTTTTCTGCTCTGGGTGTGAAATGTTTAGTTATTCCTCGGCCTCCTTTAGCAGTAACGGTACTTGTAATAAGTGCAGCTTATTCGTAGCTTTGGAGGCCAGGCTGGGCGAATTGGAGGCTTGGCTCCGCACCGTGGAAAATTCTACAGCTAGCCAGGCCCCTGTAGTCGGTGCGGACCAAGGTAGCTTAGCCGCCGTTAGTTCCCCCCTGGCAGATCCCGGGCAGTCGGGAAAGCAGGCCGACTGGGTGACTGTGAGGAGGAAGCGTAGCCCTAAACAGAAGCCCCGTGTACACCGTCAACCCGTTCACATCTCTAACCGTTTTTCCCCACTCGACGATACACTCGCCGAGGATCAAACTCTGGTTATTGGTGACTCTGTTTTGAGAAATGTGAAGTTAGCGACACCAGCAACCATTGTCAATTGTCTTCCGGGGGCCAGAGCAGGCGACATCGAAGGACATTTGAAATTGCTGGCTAAGGCTAAGCGTAAATTTGGTTAGATTGTAATTCACGTCGGCAGTAATGACACTCGGTTACGCCAATCGGAGGTCACTAAAATTAACATTAAATCGGTGTGTAACTTTGCAAAAACAATGTCGGACTCTGTTGTTTTCTCTGGGCCCCTCCCCAATCAGACCGGGAGTGACATGTTTAGCCGCATGTTCTCCTTGAATTGCTGGCTGTCTGAGTGGTGTCCAAAAAATGAGGTGGGCTTCATAGATAATTACTTACCTGTAAATCTGGTCATGTTTTCTGCATAAATAAATGTTATTCATTCTTTGTGCTCAAACGCCAAAGTAGGGGCGAATCCAGATGGAATGGGGGCGTGGGGCAAGGATGTGCCCCCACAACACCCCTAGATTAAAGGTTTCGAAGCCTTTTTTTTTACTACAACTAGTAATACTGCTTATAATAATAATAATAATAATAATAATAATAATAATAATAATAATTTCGACAAGTAAAATGTTTAGAGAGAATTTAAATGTTAGAAAAATGTTAGAAAGAATTTAATAGTTACATTTATAAACAATGTAGGTTAGAAATTGCAGGTTTTACTGTTACAGTGCTGTCAACAGTTAAATATGAGGTCAAGAAAGATTATTGTACTTTTTATAAAACAAGTATTTATTTTCATTGAAGTCAAGAAAGAGTGACTATAAAGTGAGTTTTGGCAAAACAGGTATCATTGTCATGTTGAGGTGGCTAATTGGATTACTTTTTCAAAGTAACTGTGGCAACACTGCCCCCCACCTTGTCACCCCAAATTTCACAATACATCATGCATTTTTTTTTTTTCATGATACCATCATGAAAATCTACTACATCATGACCTAATAGATTAATTCACTTTTTGTGACGCCATCATCAACTGGGCCTGAGATCGTGTTGCAGGTCGGCAAATCTTCAAAAAATGAGTGACCATGCTGGAACAAAACTGGTGAGGGAAGCCACCAAGATAACCAGACAACTCTAAAGGAGATAGACGTCTGTGGTTGTGGCTTGCGGAAACTGTCTGTTGCACTGCCGGTTACACAGCTTCATGATAAAGTCATATAGAACAGGATTTTCTTGACAAGAACATGTAAACTTTCAGCTGCAGTTTGCCAGAAGCCACACGGGAGACCCGAGCCTGGATGTGACCTATTGTCCAGTTTGACAATCCTCCTTTACCCATTCACTGACCGATGTTCATTAGTGGAATTAATTAGGAATAATTAGGTGAAACCCACACAAATGGCTCCAAGACACCCGGGAGTTATCACATGACCTTATGATGCCAGTGATGAGGTCATCCAGCAGGGGCAGAGACAGAGTTTTTTTTTAAAAAGGCGTGGGGGGGGGGGTGAGTGTGGAATTATTATTATTATTAACATTTACATTTACTCTGATGGACTACCCAGCAGTGGGGAATAAGTTTCATTACACTAGAAGTCTTTCAGAAAGCGCTGTAACTAGGTTTAAGGATATGATTCCTTCTTTATGTTCTCTAATGCCATATACCAACACAGTGCAGAGTAGCTACCTAAACTCTGTAAGTGAGATAGAGTATCTCGTCAATAGTTTTACATCCTCATTGAAGACAACTTTGGATGCTGTAGCTCCTCTAAAAAAGAGAGCTTTAAATCAGAAGTGCCTGACTCCGTGGTATAACTCACAAACTCGTAGGTTAAAGCAGATAACCCGTAAGTTGGAGAGGAAATGGCGTCTCACTAATTTAGAAGATCTTCACTTAGCCTGGAAAAAGAGTCTGTTGCTCTATAAAAAAGCCCTCCGTAAAGCTAGGACATCTTTCTACTCATCACTAATTGAAGAAAATAAGAACAACCCCAGGTTTCTTTTCAGCACTGTAGCCAGGCTGACAAAGAGTCAGAGCTCTATTGAGCTGAGTATTCCATTAACTTTAACTAGTAATGACTTCATGACTTTCTTTGCTAACAAAATTTTAACTATTAGAGAAAAAATTACTCATAACCATCCCAAAGACGTATCGTTATCTTTGGCTGCTTTCAGTTATGCCGGTATTTGGTTAGACTCTTTCTCTCTGATTGTTCTGTCTGAGTTATTTTCATTAGTTACTTCATCCAAACCATCAACATGTTTATTAGACCCCATTCCTACCAGGCTGCTCAAGGAAGCCCTACCATTATTTAATGCTTCGATCTTAAATATGATCAATCTATCTTTGTTAGTTGGCTATGTACCACAGGCTTTTAAGGTGGCAGTAATTAAACCATTACTTAAAAAGCCATCACTTGACCCAGCTATCTTAGCTAATTATAGGCCAATCTCCAACCTTCCTTTTCTCTCAAAAATTCTTGAAAGGGTAGTTGTAAAACAGCTAACTGATCATCTGCAGAGGAATGGTCTATTTGAAGAGTTTCAGTCAGGTAGTACAGAAACAGCATTAGTGAAGGTTACAAATGATCTTCTTATGGCCTCGGACAGTGGACTCATCTCTGTGCTTGTTCTGTTAGACCTCAGTGCTGCTTTTGATACTGTTGACCATAAAATTTTATTACAGAGATTAGAGCATGCCATAGGTATTAAAGGCACTGTGCTGCGGTGGTTTGAATCATATTTGTCTAATAGATTACAATTTGTTCATGTAAATGGGGAATCTTCTTCACAGACTAAAGTTAATTATGGAGTTCCACAAGGTTCTGTGCTAGGACCAATTTTATTCACTTTATACATGCTTCCTTAGGCAGTATTATTAGACGGTATTGCTTAAATTTTCATTGTTACGCAGATGATACCCAGCTTTATCTATCCATGAAGCCAGAGGACACACACCAATTAGCTAAACTGCAGGATTGTCTTACAGACATAAAGACATGGATGACCTCTAATTTCCTGCTTTTAAACTCAGATAAAACTGAAGTTATTGTACTTGGCCCCACAAATCTTAGAAACATGGTGTCTAACCAGATCCTTACTCTGGATGGCATTACCCTGACCTCTAGTAATACTGTGAGAAATCTTGGAGTCATTTTTGATCAGGATATGTCATTCAAAGCGCATATTAAACAAATATGTAGGACTGCTTTTTTGCATTTACGCAATATCTCTAAATCAGAAAGGTCTTGTCTCAGAGTGATGCTGAAAAACTAATTCATGCATTTATTTCCTCTAGGCTGGACTATTGTAATTCATTATTATCAGGTTGTCCTAAAAGTTCCCTAAAAAGCCTTCAGTTAATTCAAATGCTGCAGCTAGAGTACTGACGGGGACTAGAAGGAGAGAGCATATCTCACCCATATTGGCCTCTCTTCATTGGCTTCCTGTTAATTCTAGAATAGAATTTAAATTCTTCTTCTTACTTATAAGGTTTTGAATAATCAGGTCCCATCTTATCTTAGGGACCTCGTAGTACCATATCACACCAATAGAGCGCTTCGCTCTCAGACTGCAGGCTTACTTGTAGTTCCTAGGGTTTGTAAGAGTAGAATGGGAGGCAGAGCCTTCAGCTTTCAGGCTCCTCTCCTGTGGAACCAGCTCCCAATTCAGATCAGGGAGACAGACACCCTCTCTACTTTTAAGATTAGGCTTAAAACTTTCCTTTTTGCTAAAGCTTATAGTTAGGGCTGGATCAGGTGACCCTGAACCATCCCTTAGTTATGCTGCTATAGACGTAGACTGCTGGGGGGTTCCCATGATGCACTGTTTCTTTCTCTTTTTGCTCTGTATGCACCACTCTGCATTAATCATTAGTGATTGATCTCTGCTCCCCTCCACAGCATGTCTTTTTCTTGGTTCTCTCCTTCAGCCCCAACCAGTCCCAGCAGAAGACTGCCCCTCCCTGAGCCTGGTTCTGCTGGAGGTTTCTTCCTGTTAAAAGGGAGTTTTTCCTTCCCACTGTAGCCAAGTGCTTGCTCACAGGGGGTCGTTTTGACCGTTGGGGTTTTACATAATTATTGTATGGCCCTTGCCTTACAATATAAAGCGCCTTGGGGCAACTGTTGTTGTGATTTGGCGCTATATAAAAAAAATTGATTGATTGATTGATTATTATTTTTTAGAATTTTTAGTACCATTTCCTGAATTTTGGTGCATATTTCACTGCAAAATGCAACTCAGAGAAAAGAAACTTTAGAACCTGTTTTTTATTAATTTGAACTTGTTTTGTACGATCTTGAATGTGATGCTGTGACGTTATGATGAGAAGGAACAGAAAACATTTGAACTGTCTTTGGCCAAAAAGGAGAACCACCTTGTTGCACCTCGCTGAATCAACGGCCGGTTATAAATGTAAAACACGTGGGTCAGTGTGGGAGGAGTTTTGTTGTGGTGAGGACCTGGACACGTGATGCACGACGTCACACCAGCTCAGTCACTTGTTACTGAGCGTTCAGAAGCAGCATTCAGTGGGTTTTTTGGTTCACTGTGTTCCTTCAGTTTGTCCCAGATGCAGTCTGACTGCACAGTGTATTTTTTTGGTGTAAATTTGTTCAGATTTTATAATTGATTAAACCCCTGCCCCCCCCCCAGAAAAATAAAAATATAGTGGCGTGTAGGGTTCACCTTGCATTTTTGTTGCATTTCTTGCTATTTTAATATTGTATTTTATTCTTATATATTCAACTTATATAACTTTTGCACATTTTTCTTGTTCTACATTTAACATATTTTAATTTTGGTTAACTTATAATGGATTTGCACATTTTACATTTTTGTTCCATTTGTTGTTATTGTGTGTTGTGGTCCAGTCCTGTTAGGGTCCTAACTTAGTCTGGTTTGTCTGTTTTCTCTGTCCTCAGTTGAGTTATCTGCTTTGTCCTCCCGTGTGTCTTTTCTTTTGTCCACTCTTCTAATCTGTCTTCTCTGTGTCAGTCTCTCTCTCTCTGGTCTTTAGTTTTATTACTTCAGGTCTTAGTCTCTGTATTGGTTTTACCTCCCTCTGACAGGGTCTAATGATGTGTAGGAAACCTAATTGTCACCACCTGCCTGGTTCTGCACCTGCAACTAATCAGTGGGGCCATTTATAGTGAGTCCTGCTTGTCTTCAGTGTCTGGTTATACTTTATATTTGCACTCTGCAGCTTGACTGCTTCATATTCAGTGTTTCCTGCTGCCAAGTGTGGATTGTGAGTATTGGGTGGTTTTTGTATCGTGGAGTTGAACTCACTCTTTAAGAAAGAAGGACTGCTGAGTTAACGCCTGTCTCTGGGTTTCATCTGGTTTTGTGTAAGGGGGAAAGACTTCCCTTTGTCTCATCCTGTCTTCACATTTGACTTTGTCTCATTCCCACTGGTCTTTAATAAAACTGTGTTTTAATGCTGTTCTCCTGGTCTGGGCTGTCCTGCATTTAGGAGTTCTACCTAGTCTGCCTCAGTCCTATAGGTTACATTTCCTGTTCCCACTCCCGACCATAACACTGTTTAAGTTGTCAGTTGTTTTTTGGTGTTGGGGAGGAGGTGCCCCTCCCCTAAACACTGACTCCAGTGAACCAGATTACTTTAGTGAGTGACTCAGAGTAACCGGAGTCCATAAAATGAACTGAGTTTACATCACTGCTGTGGACAAGATGAATTCAAATCAGCTGGATGGATTTTGTTTCGACTTGGTGATAACGTTGCTTAGATAAATAAGGTGATTTGATTTTGGAGTAGTTTGGGCAAAGGTCAAGGAAAACATGGTCCAAATGCACCCAAAGGGTCCAACATCTCAAAGGGGAGATGATTAGAATTGAGTGTTTCATTGGTGCATCACATGATATTGACTTAGTAAGTTCAACTCTGCTGCTTCACTTCAAAATTGGACTTTTTTTTTTGTCTTTAGTACATTATATATTTTTTTTTACTTGCAAATGTTGACCAGTTAGTTTCTTACTTTGGGTATTTCATCACAAAGGTTCCAAATGTAACAATGTCTAACATATGTTAATAAGGCAGAACAGGAGCTTATCACTTTAGGAGTTTGATCACAGATCTCTTCTCAGTATGTTTAGTGAATTTGATAAAACCTCATACTTTTCCACATATAAATGCACAGTTGTATATTACTACGTTGTACTAATAAATCTTGCACTTTCAGTGTTGAGAGCTGTGATCCAAGTTTGCACAGTAGCTGCACAGAAAACAAAAGCCTCTGGCGAGCAGCAGAGTGAGAAATTTCACAGTTACGCCTGCTTGGCAGCGCTTTCGTTTTCAGCTGAGAAACTTTAATGCCCAGTGGGAAACTGGCACAGTCAACTCTATGGATTAGCAAGTGGGGTGGCAATTTTTATTGCGTTAAAACTCATTAGGAAGGGGCCTCCTACCCATGTGGCAGGTCGTTAATGGCTGCAGTGCGCCACATTAACATGCCAGTGAGTCGCCATGTGTAATTCTTTGAAAACATATTAGTCTGAGTAGGTGACTGAGAATGCATCCTGTGTTGGCACTGCTGTGCTGCACATTGACTCATTTTTCACTGCTCTTGTTGCAAACTAAAAAAACAAAAGCCAGTCACATAGAAAGAGATCAGGCGGTTTGCTTTTGACTGTGTAGTTGTAGATATGGTGTCGCTGTGTGGATTCATACATGCATCATGGAAACACCTCGAGGACAAGGAAGATGGTCTCTTCATCGAGTCTCACATGGGATAGAAACTCAAACTCTATATCCAGGGTCGATCTAGAGAGGTTTGTGCTTCGGTTTGTTTAACATCGGAATGTCGCACGCCGACAAACACACGGTCCTTCACAGAGCATTAGCCTGATCCGATGGCTGGGAGGTCCCAGGTGATCAGGGTCTGAGGACCTGCTGCAGCCGTCACCTCCTGCGCCTGATCCACTGTTGAGGACTTGTTGTTTCACCTGTTAGACTTTTCAAGTTCTGGGTTCCTGCTGGGCTTTCATGGTTACCATAAAAGCACATGAGGTCCCCACTGGACTTTATCTCAACAGACATTCCCCTCCTTGATATGTTATCCAGATGCCATGATGTGGACCAAGGGTTGGATTTTGTCTTATGCAAACTGTTATTTAGAAATGCATGAATGAGTTGTCAAAATGATGTTACTCATACGTGGATATGGTATGCAAACATCTTGTTTGTCAAAGCTTGATCAACATGAAGTAAAACGTACAGCAGAAAAGCAGTTTTGACACTCAAGTGGGGAGCTTCCAAAAATCAGTCACTGCAAGACATCACGCTACTGGAAGAGGTAAGAGCAGTGAAACGTGGCCGCGGCGCTCGGGCACAGTCCTTACATCACACTCATCACACTGCACAAACAAGGGGGGTTAGTGGGCGATCTTTACAGGTACATGAAACAGTCTCTGGTCTCTAGAGCTATTTTTTTCTCACACATGACAACTCTATAGAGATGGATATCTTTATACCTCATCTTTTCAGTCTTCAAAACTATTATGTTCAAACTGCTTTTTTAGCAATCCTGTGAATCACTAACTAGTATTTAGTTGTATAACCACAGTTTTTCATGATTTCTTCACATCTGCGAGGCATTAATTTTGTTGGTTTCGAACCAAGATTTTGCTGGTTTACTAGTGTGCTTGGGGTCATTGTCTTGTTGAAACACCCATTTCAAGGGCATGTCCTCTTCAGCATAAGGCAACATGACCTCTTCAAGTATTTTGACATATCCAAACTGATCCATGATACCTGGTATGCGATTCTATAGGCCCAACACCATAGTAGGAGAAACATGCCCATATCATGATGCTTGCACCACCATGCTTCACTGTCTTCACTGTGAACTGTGGCTTGTAAACAATTTTACACTCATCAGTCCACAAAATATTTCTCTTTAGGCCAGTTGATGTGTTCTTTGGCAAATTGTAACCTCTTCTGCACGTCTTTTATTTAACAGAGGGACTTTGCGGGGGATTCTTGCAAATAAATTAGCTTCACACATGCGTCTTCTAACTGTCACAGCACTTACAGGTAACTCCAGACTGTCTTTGATCATCCTGGAGCTGATCAATGGGTGAGCCTTTGCCATTCTGATATTCTTCTATCCATTTTGATGGTTGTTTTCTGTTTTCTTCCACGTCTCTGTTTTTTTTTTTTTTTTTTTTGTCCATTTTAAAGCATTGGAGATCATTGTAGATGAACAGCCTATAATTTGTTGCACCTGCGTATAGGTTTTCCCCTCTCCAATCAACTTTTTAATCAAACTACGCTGTTCTTCTGAACAAATGTCTTGAACGTCCCCATTTTCCTCAGGCTTTCAAAGAGAAAAGCATGTTCCAACAGGTGCTGACTTCATCCTTAAATAGGGGACACCTGATTCACACCTGTTTTGTTCCACAAAATTGACAAACTCACTGACTGAATGCCACACTACTATTATTGTGAACACCCCCTTTTCTACTTTTTTTTTTACTAATAGCCCAATTTCATAGCCTTAAGAGTGTGCATATCTTGAATGCTTGGTCTTGTTGGATTTGTGTGAATCTCCTGAATCTACTGGTACCTTGTTTCCCATGTAACAATAAGAATATACTCAAAACCTGGATTAATCTCTTTAGTCACATAGCACTACTATTATTCTGAACACTACTGTATAGAGTCTGAGGTTATCACACACAAATGCACTGCAATAATCAAACATGCTGACAGGTCACAATCCATCAGACAGGCAATGCCGTCCTCTTCCCTCATCCTGCTTCTGCTCAGTCTATCACAGGGGTTAGGAAGAAGGTCTCTCAGAAGAACAGGAGACTGTCAGAGAGCCAAAGACCTTCAGGTAACTTTCTGAAAGGTCATGGTGCATTTTTTGCTTTTGCTTTTTTTTTGGAGGAATGAAAAAACAACAAAAGCACATTATATGAGTAAGCAACAAGAAACACCCAATGTTGCAAGAGCCTGACAATGACACTATCTGCTTTTAACTTCTGCTGCACTCCCCTTCATGCATTCATGCACAGAGGAATAGTTATTGTTTTTTATTGAGCCTTTACGTGGGCATGTTTATTACTTTGAATGCTGTGTTTGTGAGATTGCAACATCTGCCATCAAGAGACTGCATAGATCTTTATTTTTTAAATGTATTATTGATGATTTTTTTTTATTATTTTTAGGCAGGATGAAAGCCTCCTTTTGACAGTAAAAGTTGTAGCGAGTGGAAGAGGGAAACGACCAAAACAGCTGTGACGACCTTGACAGATACTAGTAGGACCCAGGTAAGTTCTTCCTGAATTTTACATCAGAAGGAAGCAAGATGATGAGAGGAAAACAAAGAAAACCTGCCAGTATCCACATACAGTAAACACCTTTAAGACTGATAGTTCTAATTCCGAGTGCAGGTATTCAAAGAAGTATAGACATGTTGAGCTTGCTTGATGATTATGGCATGAGCTTAGAATGCTCTAGTCTTTGCCAACAAAATGCAACAGCAGTCCAGGTAAATACAGGACTTGGCACTTGGTCCAGTACAGTTTAAGGGTGTGATTTAGAGAATTAAATTTGTAGTAGTCATAAAAATTTTATTTGACCCATTATACGTTTTAGTAGTCAGTCTTTAAATAGGGGTTCCATGACAGGATTTTGACAATTGATCAATATTTTGCACCATTAGAAACAATTTAGAATTTCTCCCCCTGGATGGGTAGAAATTCAAGTGATCAGACACCATGACCTACATCACTTGGGGCTTCGCTTATGTTTCTCATGTATTTTGTAAAATTTATGGAGAAACAGACACTTTTAAATCTGAAAACATTGTTTTAGTAACCTGATAAAACCTCTGAAGTGACTTACAAGACATCTTACAGATGTTAGCGTGCACATCCCAGGAATGCACATCATGCAAGTGGGTCAGGTCAAAGGTCATGCATTCACACACATGCTTTCTCCTGTAGTTCGTCTGCAGGACATCATTAGAAGGAAAAGACAATACTCACTATGGAATCCCCCGAGATAAATAAGCTGTAATTTTGTAACTTTAATTTTAATTAAAATTGAAAATCAAATTAAAATAATTCTTTTAATTAAAAAGGAAATTAATTTTGTAACATTGCAAAAATAAACCGACATTATAATGCTTGATTTGGTAGAAACTAAATTTTGTCAGTTTTGTGAAACTTGAAAGGCCGTACAGCTTAAATATTACTTTAGAAGTGTGTGCCAAATTTACAAAGAGTACAGGCATACATTTACATCATCTTATGCTAATATACTGTATTAAATTAAGCTTTTAATAGAAGGAAATTAAAAGCTTCCACTTCAGAAATGAACACAGATGCCGGGCTTAACGAACGAGAAAGGAAGCAGTAATTCGTTACACGGGTGATTCTTAGACTACAGGCACTTATGTCCTTTGATCATATTGTATGAAAAACAGAAAAAAGGGGAAATTTCACTGCAGTTAGCATTAGGGCTCTCCAATTGGTTCAAAATGCTGCAGCCAGACTTTTGATAGGAAGCAGAAAGTTTGACCACATTACACCCATTTTGGCGTCTCTTCACTGACTTTCTGTCCCAGTGAGATCAGATTTTAAGGTTCTGCTACTAACCTATAAAATATTCACCGACTGGAACCTGGTTAAGCCCTACGTACCGGCTTGTGCCCTGCGTTCACAGGGTGCAGGACTACTCTGTGTTCTCAGGGTGAATAAAAAGATGGTGAATTGTTGATGTGAAATGATCTCCTGGTGCACTAAGGCAGTCAGATACTGTGGAGACTTTTAAATCCAGACCATAGACTCATTTGTTCTATTCTTGTACCTTTTATGGTTCTGCTTTATTATGTTTATAATCTTTTAATCATTTTGTTCTGTTTTCTACCGTGTTGTGTGAGGTGCCTTGAGGCGATCTTATCGTGAGTTGGTGCTATACAAATTACTAAATTTGATTTGGGTTACAAGCTGCTGTTGGAAGTGGGATGTAGCAACTGACCCAACAGTCACAGGCAAAGGTTCTTATTCCTTAAATGCACCTGTGATCTTGGGAGGAAGGCAGAAATTGTGGGTAGAAATGTAACAAAAGATGTTTCCTGCTAGTTTGGCAAGTGGAAAATGCTCCTTTGGCATAAAAAAGTTTCATATGCATCTTGAGAGGCACAATTTGGTCTTTAACTGAGTTACACCATTCTAGCGCATTGCCTGGGGGATCCACGGGCTCTAGATTGGGTCATGTTTATAAATATGTAACTGATATTTTTCAAGGGTGGTAATAAATTGTGCAAAGCTTCTATACTAATTTTAAATAAAAAATGCAGGACAATTAAATTGAGAAAGTTTGTGAATAACTGTATTTATATTTGGCACATTTAGTTGATGTTATGTTTTACAACTGGCAAGGTTGAGATATTTCCTTTGTTCAGAGCTTGTCTGGTACCAGGACTGATTAATGATGATATCAAAGTCCATTGTTCACTGTGTTAACTAATATTGCTAATTTCTCCAAAAATATTTGTCCTGTCAACTTTCTGTTTTTGCAGCATTTATCCTTGACCCAAAATACATAAACATACCAAACCTCAAATGTCAGCTCTTGACAGTTTATCTGTGATTGCAGTTACACACATGCACACAGAGGCACTTGGCTTTTAATATATGGATTACTTAAATGCTCCTTATGTTTCATAATACACAGCAGTTAACTTCTCATGGATTAAAATTTTTTAATTTTTTTCAATTTATTTTTATTTATATAGCATCAAATCACAACAGAGTTGCCCTCAAGGCGCTTTACACAAGTAAGGTCTAACCTTACCAACCCCCAAAACTTTGGTTATGACAGAGTTATTGTGACAACACAACACAGCTGGGTCAACAGTCGATGGGTGTCGGACGCACACAAAAAGGTGTTCAAGAAATTTTAAGGATGAATCAATCAATCAACTTTTTTTCTTGTATAGCGCCAAATCACAACAAACAGTTGCCCCAAGGCGCTCCACATTGCAAGGCAAGGCCATACAATAATTATGAAACAGTCTACGTCTAAAGCAACATAACCAAGGGATGGTCCAGGGTCACCCGATCCAGCCCTAACTATAAGCCTTAGCGAAAAGGAAAGTTTTAAGCCTAATCTTAAAGTAGAGAGGGTATCTGTCTCCCTGATCTGAATTGGGAGCTGGTTCCACAGGAGAGGAGCCTGAAAGCTGAAGGCTCTGCCTCCCATTCTACTCTTACAAACCCTAGGAACTACAAGTAAGCCCGCAGTCTGAGAGCGAAGCGCTCTAATGGGGTAATATGGTACTATGAGGTCCCTAAGATAAGATGGGACCTGATTATTCAAAACCTTATAAGTAAGAAGAAGAATTTTAAATTCTATTCTAGCATTAACAGGCAGCAATGAAGGGAGGCCAACACGGGTGAGATATGCTCTCTCCTGCTAGTCCCCGTCAGTACTCTAGCTGCAGCATTCTGAACCAACTGAAGGCTTTTTAGGGAACTTTTAGGACAACCTGATAATAATGAATTACAATAGTCCAGCCTAGAGGAAACAAATGCATGAATTAGTTTTTCAGCATCACTCTGAGACAAGACCTTTCTGATTTAGAGATATTGCGTAAATGCAAAAAGGCAGTCCTACATATTTGTTTAATATGCGCTTTGAATGACATATCCTGATCAAAATAACTCCAAGATTTCTCACAGTATTACTAGAGATCAGGGAAATGCCATCCAGAGTAACGATCTGGTTAGACACCATGTTTCTAAGATTTGTGGGGCCAAGTACAATAACTTCAGTTTTATCTGAGTTTAAAAGCAGGAAATTAGAGGTCATCCAGTCTTTATGTCTGTAAGACAATCCTGCAGTTTAGCTAATTGGTGCGTATCCTCTGGCTTCATGGATAGATAAAGCTGGGTATCATCTGCGTAACAATGAAACTTTAAGCAATACCGTCTAATAATACTGCCCAAGGAAGCATGAATAAGTACGGATGCGGATTACATGAGCAATTGAAATTCAAAACGCGTGCAAAACAAGCCCCGTCGAGACGGGTTAGAAAAAACTCTGCGTGTTCATTTCTACTGAGCAGTCGCACACTCTTTTGTTGGATGAAAACCATCCATTTGCTTTGCTGTGAATCCTTGTGTGAATCTATTAAAGCAATAATGCCTATAATACATCAAGACACACAACTCACCAATCAGGAAGCTTTACCGAATGAGCTGAAATCAATTCAGCACTTGTCACTTCACATTCTGCATATCCAAGTCATGCACATCACATCTTTGAGCTTCCACAGGACAGACGTCTCACTCTTCTGGGTATCACGAGCTCAGGCAGAACGTTATTTCCACACGAATAATCCACGATGCTTTTTGGGAGACGACTCCTAGATATGAATGCAGAAACAGTTGATGGACCACACAAGCTCCAAAAACACAATCAGGGTGTCGGCACACGATGTCATTTAAGACAGTTTCCCTAAATGAGCCTGAATGTTGGGGAAATGCTGAAAAACCATGTGTGCTTTGTCCTGCACGGTGTCCGTGTGGACAGAAAGACAAATCAGTGGGTTTATAACAAAATGGAAAAGAGAAGGACTTCACACACTCAGCTTAGGCTTTTATACAACGTGACGGCAGTTAGAATACATTTATTCCTTTCTGCTCATTCATTAGTCTGTATTATCCATTCGTAAATGCTGTTATGAGCAACTGTTGTTCTGTCATGAGTCAGAATTCTCAAAGGGTTCTTACAAGGATGCCAGGACCGTCTCACAGGGTGTGGAAACACTCAGGAGCTGGAATCCTAGAGATGGAAGTGCGAGTGTCAGCCGGACAGTCAACAGGACAAGAAGCATTTGCTTATGAATTCAATTAATGCCTGGAGCCACGCTCGATTGGTCACAGTTCTGCTCAGTCACTATCAGTATCTGTCACACAGCCGCTGATAGAAATTAAAATAACACATTAGCATCTACCTGTGACATCTGCTCCATGATCTAATGACTTTTTTTATTATTATTATTTATTGCACAGACTGTGGAAAGTAATTCACCTGAAGCTTTGCAGCTACAACAGTAACATTAGTACTAAATTTCTCAGCATTTGTGACCATTTGAACAGACAATATTTGTCCTAAATTGTGTATTTGGGAGATTCTTTAACTACGGGCACTATTGGCCTTGTAAATGTAATTTCCACCACATCATTGCCTTACAATATAAAGCGCCTTGGGGCAACTGGTTTGTTGTGATTTGGCGCTATATACATGTGCTCTGATGTTACTGTTTATCTCCATAGAAACTACCCACACAATCTTTCATACAAACTTTTAAAGGGACATTATGTTATGGTGGAAATTACGGCAATAGTGTGGGACAACTACATTTTGTTTAAAAAATCACAACAGTTGTATGACATTGAATACCCCAGTTATGTTTTGTTCATGACTTTCTTTGCTAACAAATTTTAACTATTAGAGAAAAAATTACTCCTAACCATCCCAAAGACGTATCGTTATCTTTGGCTGCTTTCAGTGATGCCGGTATTTGGTTAGACTCTTTCTCTCCGATTGTTCTGTCTGAGTTATTTTCATTAGTTACTCTCCAAACCATCAACATGTTTATTAGACCCCCATTCCTACCAGGCTGCTCAAGGAAGCCCTACCATTATTTAATGCTTCGATCTTAAATATGATCAATCTATCTTTGTTTAGTTGGCTATGTACCACAGGCTTTTAAGGTGGCAGTAATTAAACCATTACTTAAAAAGCCATCACTTGACCCAGCTATTCTTAGCTAATTATAGGCCAATCTCCAACCTTCCTTTTCTCTCAAAAATTCTTGAAAGGGTAGTTGTAAACAGCTAACTGATCATCTGCAGGAGGAATGGTCTATTTGAAGAGTTTCAGTCAGGGTTTTAGAATTCATCATAGTACAGAAACAGCATTAGTGAAGGTTACAAATGATCTCTTATGGCCTCAGACAGTGGACTCATCTCTGTGCTTGTTCTGTTAGACCTCAGTGCTGCTTTTGATACTGTTGACCATAAATTTTATTACAGAGATTAGAGCATGCCATAGGTATTAAAGGCACTGCGCTGCAGTGGTTTGGAATCATATTTGTCTAATAGATTACAATTTGTTCATGTAATGGGGACTCTTCTTCACAGACTAAAGTTAATTATTGAGTTCCACAAGGTTCTGTGCTAGGACCAATTTTATTCACTTTATACATGCTTCCCTTAGGCAGTATTATTAGACGGTATTGCTTAAATTTTCATTGTACGCAGATGATACCAGCTTTATCTATCCATGAAGCAGAGGACACACACCAATTAGCTAAACTGCAGGATTGTCTTACAGACATAAAGACATGGATGACCTCTAATTTCCTGCTTTAAACTCAGATAAACTGAAGTTATTGTACTTGGCCCCACAAATCTTAGAAACATGGGTGTCCAGTGTTGCCACAGTTACTTTGAAAAGTAATCCAATTACTGATTACTCCTTGAAAAAGTAACTTAGTACTTTACTGATACTCAATTGTAAAAGTAACTAAGTTAGATTACTAGTTACTTTTTTAGTTACTTTCCCCAGCTGCGACAACAACCCCATGTCAACATGGACAATGATACCCTGTTTTGCCACAAACTCACTTTATAGTCACCCTTCTTGACTTTCAATGAAAACAAATATTGTTTTATAAAAAGTAAAATAAAGACCTCTTTCTTGACCTATATTTTAACTGTTGACAGCACTGTAACAGTAAAACTTGCAATTTCAAACCTACATTGTTTATAAATGTAACTATTAAATTCTAACATTTTTCATAACATTTAAATCTCTAAACATTTTACTTGTCGAAATTATTATTATTTTAAGCAGTATTTTAGTTGTAGTAAAAAACGGCTTCAAAACTGGACCTTTAATCTAGGGGTGTGTGTGGGGGGCACATACTTGCCCCACGCCCCCATTCCATCTGGATTCGCCCCTGCTTTGGCGTTTGAGCACAAAGAATGGATAACATTTATTTATGCAGAAAACATGACCAGATTTACAGGTAAGAAAGTTTTATTGCGTTTTCACATCATGTGGTCCTCAGAAAGAGAGTTTAGGTGCATTTGAGTGGAAAACAGTGTTAGTTGTTGACGCGTCGCGGAGGATCAGCTGTTTTTAACGACCAGATCGGAGCAGCTCAGCTCAGAATTCTAAATAAAGGAGGAAAAAAAGTATAAAAAGTCTTTGTAAAGCTCAGTGCAGGTGTGCTGATCACCGCGCTTTAAGAGGTGAGGACGAGTCGAGCAGCTGCAAAAAACCGCGAATGAAAGCTCACAGCTCACTGAAGTGGGCAGTTCAGTCGAACCCCCGACCTCCTGCCCACAGACCAAGTTTAATGTACTGCTATCGACCCACAATGAAAATAATAGTAACGCACAGTGACATGTAGAAGTAACTTTAATCTGATTACTGATTTGGAAGATTACGCGTTAGATTACTCGTTACTAAAAAAAGTGGTCAGATAGAGTAACGCGTTACTAAGTAACGCGTTACCGGCCATCACTGATGGTTGTCTAACCAGATCCTTACTCTGGATGGCATTACCCTGACCTCTAGTAATACTGTGAGAAATTCTTGGAGTCATTTTGATCAGGAATGTCATTCAAAGCGCATATTAAACAAATATGTAGGACTGCTTTTTTGCATTTATGCAATATTCTCTCTAAAATCAGACAAGGTCTTGTCTCAGAGTGATGGCTGAAAAACGAATTCATGCATTTATTTCCTCTAGGTGGACTATTGTAATTCATTATTATCAGGTTGTCCTAAAAGTTCAGTTAATTCAAATGCTGCAGCTAGAGTACTGACGGGGACTAGCAGGAGAGAGCATATCTAACCCATATTGGCCTCTCTTCATTGGCTTCCTGTTAATTCTAGAATAGAATTTAAAATTCTTCTTCTTACTTATAAGGTTTTGAATAATCAGGTCCCATCTTATCTTAGGGACCTCGTAAGTACCATATCACCCCAATAGAGCGCTTCGCTCTCAGACTGCAGGCTTACTTGTAGTTCCTAGGTTTGTAAGAGTAGAATGGGAGGCAGAGCCTTCAGCTTTCAGGCTCCTCTCCTGTGGAACCAGCTCCCAATTCAGATCAGGGAGACAGACACCCTCTCTACTTTTAAGATTAGGCTTTAAAACTTTCCTTTTTGCTAAAGCTTATAGTTAGGGCTGGATCAGGGACCCTGAACCATCCCTTAGTATGCTGCTATAGACGTAGACTGCTGGGGGTTCCCATGATGCACTGAGTGTTTCTTTCTCTTTTTGCTCTGTATGCACCACTCTGCATTTAATCATTAGTGATCGATCTCTGCTCCCCTCCACAGCATGTCTTTTTCCTGGTTCTCTCCCTCAGCCCAACAGTCCCAGCAGAAGACTGCCCCTCCCTGAGCCTGGTTCTGCTGGAGGTTTCTTCCTGTTAAAAGGGAGTTTTTCCTTCCCACTGTAGCCAAGTGCTTGCTCACAGGGGGTCGTTTGACCGTTGGGGTTTTACATATTATTGTATGGCCTTGCCTTACAATATAAAGCCGCCTTGGGGCAACTGTTTGTTGTGATTTGGCGCTATATAAAAAAAAAAAATTGAATTGAAGTGATTATTTTACTGATATTTTATCAGAGATATTTTAAAACATTAGAAAAAATGTTTGTTTACTATTCATTTTATCATTGAAGTCATAAGTCTGGGTGTGGGACAAGCACAAAACGGCAATATTTGCATATAATGATGCTGAAAAAAGGTGAAAAGTCATCATAGGACTACTACGACAAATTTCTTCAAAAACTTTCATTGTAAAGATCACTATAAAAGTGTGAAATTTCCCCTTTTTTCTTTTTTTTCATAAATATGATCAAGCGACATAAAAGATTGCCCGTAGTCTAGGAATCACCCATTTGTTGGCCACGTGTGTTGCTACCAAAAAACTGTGCAAAGACATCACAAATGGAGATGCAGCTAAGGTTTGATCTGGTGGCGTAGTGTTGGATGCCACATGACACGGCATCCAACACACGACACAACCACTTTTGGGTTCTGGGTGGCAACCACCCAGGCACACCCCCATCCAAACAATGGTGTCTTCCTGTCTTTTTAAGTGCTGTTGTCGTCGCACCGTGACAACTGTGGGATGGATCATATGCAACTTGGCCAAAATGCCTCAGGTGACATTTTCTTATGATGCAAGTGGTACAACTTAATCAGTCTCCTCATTTAAGTGATATTATTTGATGCAAAGTCATTCCAGTGGTACTCAAGGGTCCGCAGAAGTGGGTCCAATGATACTAATTTATTTGGACAGACACAGTCCTCATGTCCAGGCCTGTCGGTGTCTGTGATCACACTGAAGCCTCCGTGACCAGATGAGTGCCACATCCGGACACAATCTGTCACTGACATTGGGAAAATCACCCAGAAACACAAACAAACTCTAACATGTCTTGATACTCCTGCACCAGTCACTCAAACGGATTAATCATTTGGGGATTTTCATTCATGGGAGTAGTGCACTTGGTTTCAGTGCGGAAGGTTTCCCGGTTCAAACCCCACCTCTGCTTCCTTTCTCCACATAATTTGTCAAGAAGGGCATCTGGCACAAAAATTCAACATGCCAGATCCACCTCGCATTTGCTGTGGTGACCCAATGTGCAAAACAAGGGAACAGCCGAAGGGTCTTGCAGAGAACTCACTCTCAAACTCTCACAAACAAAAAGAAGGAAGACAGATTTTTTATGTATTTGTCAGAGAATTTTCATGGCCACTTTACTGACCAAACCGTCACGCCTGCATGTGTTGCTGTGGCAGCTGTCTGGGTCCTTTGGTTGCCTGGGAAATGTGCGCCAAAACATGGCTGCCCTCGCCCATCTGTATGGGTTGCAAACTGTTCACAGTGCTCACAGTGGGCCTCATGTATCAACATGCGTACGGCAATATTTGAGCGTATATGGGGTGTACGCCAAAACGGCTGCGCTACTTGGCATTTATCAATGTGGTCGTTGGCGTACGGCGCGCTGAAAATATACACCAGGTCGAGAGGTGGCGTAAATTATACACCAAAATGAACAGCGCTGGAATCCACATAAAAATGAAGATGATCAACATGATAAACAGTGACATTATACAAATCAATGCATATGTTACATAAATAACACTTTGCTGATTATACTACATAATAATCAATACAAATTCCGCTTTTGCAGGATTGTTATGGAGCACGATCCGTGGCCACAGCGCTGACTGCAAAGACAGCGCTGCTCGCCTTTTTCTCCAGACATTCGAGCCTGGAGCCAGAACAGCACTGAGCTTAACTTCATGTGGTGTGATCGTTTTAGACGATGAAATTGATAATAACTTTAGTTCCGTCATTCCCTTAATTCGTCCGTGCTGCAGCCAGGTTTTGTCGTCTCCATTCGTTTGTCACAATAAAATAACTAAAGAAATACTTTTAAAAATAAAGAAATCTGACAGATTAGGCGTGTCTTATTAATTGAGCGAGCAATATCCACGTCAGAATTATTGACATGTGAAAGAGGAAGAATACAGTGGTCCCCTCGCTATAACGCTGTTCACCTGTCGTTTTTAGTCCAATTTGCATGCTTTTTTTTTTTTTTTTTTTTACAGTGTTCTGTGTTCTGCGTGTCTGTTTATAGAATCTTCTCACCCAGAAGAAAAAAGAGCACCAACAACTACTCTTAACTGTGTTTGTCCACTCGGAAACAAACACCTGCAGCCAGGTGTGAGTGGAAAAAGGCGCGCGGGCAGGACACAGAGGCACGATCTGTGACATACTGGTCAGTCACTATTAATAATTTCTTATGTGTCCGACCTCATACGTTGATCGTTAAAATTAAATTCGTTAGTTCTAAAAGCCATCATCGTTCTATTTTTATTTCTCCAAACAAATGTTTGTGTTGTGTGGGCCGCCAGAAGAGGAGGTACTGCTGGCCCACCACCAGAGGGCGCCCTGCCTGAGTGCGGGCTTCAGGCACGAGAGGGCGCTGCCGCCCACGGACACAGCCAGGAGTGACAGCTGTCACTCATTATTTCCTGACAGCTGTCACTCATTCATACTTCATCATCTCACTCCATAAAACCCAGACGTCATCTCCACCCTTCATCGCCAAGATATCGTACTTCTATGGAGGGAACCTTCTCAGCCTGCAGATTCAGATAAGTGGTTACACAGACGCTGCACGAGTGTGTGTTAGAGGTGGAGGTGGCATTCCCACGTTGTTGTTACTGGGTGTACACACAACCCACACTTGACTGTCTTTGCTCTTCGCCAGCAGTACCAGATCCGACAGTCGGAGACGGTGATCACCTGGGAATCGGGACTTAGCGGCTTCCAGTATTCACCAGGTTCGGTGGCGGCAAAAATCGTGTGATTCCGGCTCTTCTCAGGACAGACGTCTTCTATCCTCGAGCCTGCCCACACGTCACCTTTGTGGATTGACTGTTATCAGATTCTGAGATTGTCTGTATATTCGTTGTGGCTCATCTATTGACCGTTCATTTGCGCTCCCTGTTGTGGGTCCGTGTCACTACAACTTTCACAACAGTTTGGACCTGAAACAGTTTGGTCTTATTTTCCTACTAAGGTTTGAACTTTGAGAGTGTTTACACACGAGAGAAAAGTGAGAAAATGTTCATGCCTGATTGAGAAAATGTAATAAACTGTGTAGTGAGGGTTTTTACAGCTTTATAATGTCTATAATAATTGTAAAAAATAACGCTGACTACGTCGTGGTTTTGCATATTCAGGCTATTTTTTAGAACGTAACTCCAGCGATTAATGAGGGACCACTGTAACACTTTATTCATTATATACTACAAAACAATTGATACGACGGCCCGCTTTTGACGCTCTAATTGGCACGCGTCGTGATTGGTGGAGTTCTTTTTCATTGCCGTCTTCCCGACTTCCATGTCGTAAAATGAGGGTGTGTCTGAAGCGGAGTCTGAATATTTATGGGCGTGTTTATTATAATTATGATCGTTTCCACGCGCTGCATTTATCAAGATCACGTCAGGCATACGCCAGAAATGGGCAGGTGCGCACTGCTTGATACATGTCACGGTGACTTTGGTGTATTTCAAGTTTACGCCGTAAATTTACGCCACAAGTGCGCAACATTGATACATGAGGCCCAGTGTGTCTACATCTGTGTGAAGTAGAAACCAGGCTTTAGAGTTTGTAGCAGACGTCTCGAGATGACAATTAATTTAACACCAAATGGATCCAAATTGTATCTGCACAATAAAGCAATACACTAATTTCTTTAGTTTCTTCCATTTTTTTTCGCATTCATCTGAGGGGATCAGGTATCGATCTGTGGGTGTTGTGAAGTGTGACGCTGAGACCTTCTTTCTAGGCAGGTAAGAGTCGAACTGTGTAGGAAATTAAATGTAGGAGTGAATGACTCACTGACCAAATGAAGCGTTCTGCGTCAGTATTTCAGGTATAAATATCCCCTTGGCATCATACGCAGGCTCACTACATCACGGTGACAGACTTCTCCTCAGTGATACTTCAGTACATGATATTCCAAAATGCCCTCCTTCACACCAGGACGGCGAGGATTGAGGCATCTGTTTAATTTGGCATGAGCAGGCTGTGCATACTCCACTTGGCGCCCTGGGCTGTTTAACACTTGCAGAATATCTTAAAATCAAACTGTCTGTGTAGACTGCCTTGAAAAGGTGTCTGCAACACAATCCTAGTGTGTGTTGAGGTATGCTGCTCACAGAAAGGCCTAAGGCAAAAGATCAGAGGGAGGATACGATGCAGCTTAGCATCAGAGACTCTGGCAAGTCGTCTGCATTAATTACTGCGCTGCGTTTTCTTTATTGTAATGGAGGACCCTTTCCTCAGGCTCCAACCGGATGTGACCTCTGGCAGGTTTTCAAGGTATCTAAAATTATTCTGAACAATCAATGAACCCACAGAAGCTCACAATAAAGAGAATTACCTCCAAGGATACCTGGCAGGTAGATTAAGTAATAAAAGCATTAAAGACTCACCAAGGTCTTAGACTTAAAAAGAAAAAAGGCCTTCTTTTAATGTCTTATCTGAATGTAATTGTAAAACTGAAAGGCTGAGTGTGGTCGAAAATTATTTTTTACTTAGGCTCATAATCCATGCCCTGCAGGCAGAGTGAAACTCAAGTCAAAGGCAACTAAAAAGAATAAGAGAAGTCAGGCTTTGGATTCGTGAGTCTCCTCCTAACGACCTGGGGATGGCAAGCCTGATTTTATGGATTGGTCTCGATGTAGAGCTCCTGCTAGAGTAGATGCTCAATAAAGTGTGTGAATTTCCACCTGCACACAGAACGGATGGTTGCTCAGAAATCAGCACATAACCTGCAAGAATGAGAGCAGTCCTTCCTGAAGTCTGGGCCGTTTTTATTTGAATATTCCTCTCCGAGTGTCGGACTGCTACTTCTAGTCAGGACTGTTACATCATTTTCTTCTTGGGTGAATCCTTTGCTCTGCCTGTCATGACATGCAATCTGTTTTATTTGTACATAATTATTATACCTTCATAGTATTTACACTTTTTGGCTTTGTTTTTGGTTTTGCTCAAAGTTGTCACTTATTTGAATTTAACATTTGAGTTTGGTGACGGATGCAGAGAGCTAACAATCTTAGAGACGTGACAATAAGGTCAGAGGCCTCCATCAGGCAGGACGAAGTGAGTGGGGAAGGTGAAAGAACACTTCATATCTCACTCGCATTACTATTACGAGGTACCCTTGAGCAAGGTCCTTATTATGCAGATTTCTCAAGGTGAATAGTTCAGCAGTTTGCATTGGGCACAAAAATACTGGTGAATGGATGATATACAGAGCATCCAGAAAGGATTCACGGTGTTTCACTTTTTCCACATTTTGTTTTGTCACAGCGTTATTCCAAAATGGATGAATTTCATTTTTTCCCTCAAAATTCTGCACACAACACCCCCTAATGACAAAATTTTGCAAGTTTATTAAAAATGAAACACTAAGAAATCAATTAAAGTATTCACAGTCTTTGCCATGAAGCTCAATTAAGCTCAGGTGTCTCCTGTTTTCACTGATCATCCTTGAGATGTTTCTACAGTTTACTTAGAGTCCACCTGGGGTAAATTCAGTTGATTGGACATGATTTGGAAAGACACACACCTGTCTACATACAAGATCCCACAGTTGACAGCGGAACACAAACCAAGCATGAAGTCAAAGGACTTGTCTGTAGCCCTCAGAGACAGGATTGTCTGGAAGCACAAATCTGGGGAAGGGAACAGAAACATTTCTGCTGCTTGGAAGGTCCCAATGAGCACAGTGACCATCTGTAAATGGAAGACGTTCAGATCCACAGGGACTCTTCTTAGAGCTGGCCCCCTGTCTAAACTGAGTGATCAGGGGAGGTGACCAAGAAACCCGATGGTCACTCGTCAGACCTCCAGCATTCCTCTGTGGAGAGAGGAGAACTTTCCAGAAGGACAACCATCTCTGCAGCAATCCACCAGTCAGGTCTGTATGGTGTCCAGACAGAAGCCACTCCTTAGTAAAGGCACATGGCAGCCCACCTGGAGTTTGACAAAAGGCACCTGAAGGACTCTCAGACCAGGAGAAACAAAATTCTCTGGTGTGATGAGAAAGATTGAACTCTTTGGCGTCATGTATGGAAGAAACCAGGCACCATCTCTACAGTGAAGCATGGTGGTGGCAGCATCATGCTGTGGGGATGTTTTTCAGCAGCAGGAACTGGGAGACTAGTCAGGATTGAGGGAAAGATTGAATGCAGCAATGTACAGAGACATCCTGGATGAAAACCTGCTCCAGAGCGCTCTGGACCTCAGACTGGGGTGATGGTTCATCTTCCAGCAGGACAATGACCCTAAGCACACAGCCAAGATATCAAAGGAGTGGCTTCAGGACAACTCTGTGACTGTCCTTGAGTGGCCCAGCCAGAGCCCAGAACAGAATCTGATTGAACATCTCTGGAGGGATCTGAAAATGGCTGTGCGCTGATGCTCCCCATCAACCTGATGGAGCTGGAGAGGTGCTGCAAAGAGGAATGGACCAAACTGCCCAAAGATAGGTGCACCAAGCTTGTGGCATCATATTCAAGAAGACTGAGGCTGGAACTGCTGCCAAAGGTGCATCAACAAAGTATAGAGCAGTATTGAACAGTGGAGGCACAATCAGTGTTTATACATCACTGAACTCATGACCTCAACCAACACACACAGTCTGTATGCACACAGTAAACACAACACATCCCTGATGAATGAGGCCACCCAGTGAGAAGAATTCAGACCCTCTTGGCACAGCCAATCAAGTAAGTGGTTGTGATGTGAAGCAACTTACTGGGGTTCATATAGAAGCAGAAAAACAGCCTGATCAGCTTGAAGGTGTCGAAAAACTGCTTCACTGAAGGTCGTATCTTAGAGATAAATCTGGATCACCACCTGTAATAGTTTTGATGTGTTTGGTTGTGAGCTTTATTTATCCTGCAGATGTCTACATTTACACATTTATGAGCACAAGTCCAGCCAATGAGCCTGACAAGGGCCAATGAAACCAGTCATCCTTACAAGGCCAACGAACCACGATACAACCTCCTTCAACCATTACAAACTACAAACTTGATCATTTCTTCTGCTCCATAAACACTTGAGGTCTCACTCTCATGACAGCGAGACTGTTAAAAGTAAGTTCCTGCAGCTGCTCCCTTGTTTTCACTCAGGGTCCCCACAGCAGATCTGCACATGTTTTACACCAGATTGCCACCTTCCCGAGTCAACTCCATGTTATTAATTGGTGTCAGTGTTGCTACCATAAAATAGGGGGGGGGGGGTGGTGTTCTAGGGATGAGTTCATCTTATTCATGTAGTCAACTTCAACTAAAGCTTGTGCTTTTGGCACTCTGGGTACTTTTTAAGTCAAGCCTCAGAACCATACAATGACACTCCATGAATGGCTTTTTTCCTCCCTGTATCCATCCCATTCATCCACACGTCAAACACTCTCCACTCCACCAGCTTTCTCCAAATCCATTTCCCCTCATTGCCTCTACAGGGTCGTGTGTGATTGATGGTCCTTGGGACACCCTTATGCGGCTATATACCTAATCGTATGGTATAGACTCGCCGTGACGCTCCATTAACGGCCCGCGGCAGCACAGTGTAACGGTTAGGGAAATGGGCCTGGAACACGAAGGTCACCAGTTCACATTCTCATGGGGTTCATTGCTGCCATGTCATGCCTATAAGTCCAGTTGCAGGAATAAATTGTGACGGGTGGCCGTGTAATACTCGAGTGCATATACCGAATATGCTCCTCTGTGAATAAAATACTGCCACAGCAAAATGGACCTTCTCACTTGCTACAGAATACTGATGGGGGCACAGTGGAGATAGTTATTGACACAGTCTGTAATGGGACTGTCAATTATCACAACAGTCATTTTTACTTGGAAGTCGAATAAATAGGTGAGGTTAAGTGTGTCAGGTTTTGATTAATTACTTTATCTGTACGGCAAAGCCACAAGAAAAATAAAAAATAAATTACAAACGGAAAGTGGGAATCTAAGTTTCTGTCAAAAGGATGAGCTCCAGAGATAGACGTATAACCACACAAGTCACTTTAGGGCCAACAAATTGGATTGCTTGTTGGGGCTGTGACTGATGAGTTAATTAAAGTGGAAGGGTAGAGAGAACAAAGTCAAACACCACTCCGTTTATTTATCCCGTATTGACTATATTCTCTCAGTTCACTGGCTTGAGTAATCATTCTTTTTATGCTCAAGAAAACAAATGAAAGGGGAGCAAATAGACACGGTCAAAGTGCTGATTCTCATTCAAAAGATCACAAAGAAAGTAGAAAGAAAATACAACACCACTTAATTTATGTACGAGATAAAGAATCATTCTGACCTCAAGGCAGATATCATTAAAGAAAAACATGAAACACTGTAGTATTACTGATTAGAAACACGCGAGGAGTACGCAGACCTTCACCCCTCCTTATTAGTCCTCTGTGTCTTCACAGTGATGACTGCATCCATCTCCGCGTGGAACATTACAAAAATCAGTAAATCCAGTTACAAAGTGGGAAAATATCTACAACTCAAATTAGACTGTATGAAAACTGAACAAGGAAAGGAAAACAAAAATAAAAGGTAGGATTTGATGAGCATTTTTTCTTCTTGATCCTTCTCGAACATATTTCTTTTGTTTTGTTTTTATTTTCATAAAGATTAAGTGATGTCCTTTGTGCTTTAGCTGTTATATATTGCATTTTATTATGTTTGTTGATTGTTTGAGACAAATAAATGAAGTCTAAAGCTACAAAAAATAAAAAATCCCACAGTGATCCTTATATTTACTTTGACTTTTGTTTCATTGCAGACAGTATAATCCAATACTTCAGATTTGTGTTGGTCAACTTCATTTAATTTCTTAGCGTACATCCATTCCAACATTTATTTCCGACATTCCAAAACAAAAGTCATCAGAGGGCTGATGCGCACCCTGTGTGCTCGACACGCTGTGTATGGCTTCATCACATGACCTCTATGTGACCGCAATATGAAGTCATTAATACCAATCACAAATATTTTTCTTATCAATTGTTAAGAAATACAAACCAGAGCATCAATGATGCAGAGTTCATACAGTTTTATTGTCCAACTGTCTTTCCCACACAGTGCAGATGATGAAAATGACGACATGCTGTCAGTCCAAATCTTTCTCAGTATTCTAAGTACTATGAGATTTACATATCTGTGCAAATAGACTTTTGAATGAAACCTGAACTACCAGCTGAAATGATTTGGTGATAGTAATTTACACTGTTGTAAATATTTTTGCTGATAGCTGAAGTTCTATAAAATCTTCACGACCATGGATCATTTTCTTTTTATGGTCAGTTATGTTGGCAAATTTCTTTTTCAGCAAGCATGAAGTTTTGGAAACACACCCCATTCTTGGTTGAATTTCATTGTTTTCGAAACAAGTGTCTATACTTTCGCTAAAGTTCAAAATTGTCATGATGAAGAATTGTGAACAGTGCTCAGATGAATGAATCAAAACTCTCGTAATCACAATCCACCAAGAGCTGAAGAAGAAGCATTCACACTTTTCACCCCAAAAAAGTCCACATTTTGAAATTAATATTTACTAAATTCTGTGAGGAAGAATTTTGAATCGTGTGAAGAGCAGTGGCTCCCAGTCCTAGTCCTCGGGACCCAAAGTATTGCACATTTTCTGTTTGTCCCTGAACTAATCAGAGCATAGGTCAGGTGATTTGTGGTCAGAAAAATTCAGTATTTCAGATCTCTTTTTTTTTTTTTTTGGAAGAAATGGACACTGTTTCAGGCCAAAAGTGAAAAGGACCATCCCGACTGTTAAGACCAAGAAGTCCAAAAGTCCAGGTCTGTGATAGCAGCAATAATGCAGGAAAGTACATTCAGATTTTAGAGCAACGCACGCTGGCTTCAAGACAACATTTTTTTCCAGGGACATCCATACATTTCTCAACAAGATAATGTAAAACATTGAGAAAACCAGTGTCTGGAGAATTGTTCAATGAAACATTCAACAACAACAACAATAACCCTGTTCTGTTACACATCTTAAACACAACAATGCACCATGAAGGGCCAAGTTAGTGCAGGTTTTCTTTGCAGCTGATGACTTCAGCAGGTGATTTCACAGATGATCAGTACTTTAAGTTGAAGAGAAGAGCTCATCAGTGAAACCACCTGCTGGGGTGATTGGTTGCAAGGAAGTTCTGCACAGTCTTCCCTTGCTGCCCACCCCCGCCTAAAGATGTGTTTACAGGAAGAAATAACACCGGAAATGTTCCATTGCTTGTCATCTTCAGTGGCAACACATCTTTTAAGTGTTGTGAGAGGGAAGGTCCCAATGTTTTCTGGAATGCGTTGCAGGCCTGGAATAAAAGAATGGATGTACAGTTGTGGTTGGACGTTTACATACACTCATCACAGGATGACTGTCACAGTAGTTTTGGGCTTTTAATACTATCTTTGATCTGTTTTTTCCAAGGTAAAATGATGATACAGCATACATCATTACAGACTTTAAAAAACAAGCACCGGGTGCACAAGTTTGAATTAATTTGGATCGTCTCAAATTCACCCAGGCTCAAATATATACACTTCACTTAAACTATTAAGTGGTGCTGAAGGTTATATAATGTCTTTTAATGTGAGAAGGCCGAGGCCTATTAACTCCTCACTGGATGATTGAATACAACTGGTAGTTTCCAGTGGTGGGCATAGTTCCGCTAATTAGCAAAGCTAACTTTTTGTTAGTGGATTAGCTTTTCAGCTAACTTCAAAAACCATCAGCGGACCAATTATCTTCCGCTAAATTTAGTTCCGATCATTTTTAGTCGTATTGTTTCTTTGCTGGCATAATTAGTAAGCCAAATGGTCAAAAAACATTTGGAAAACCTGTCTGTTACATGTTTTGCAGCAGTCAGGCAGCTGTGAGGAGCTGAGCTCAACCCTGCCCCAGTAGAAGAGACCTGACTGCCAGGCTGCTACAAAAAGAAAAGTAATTTACAGTCAACATAAAGTGCCCCAGATGTGTGGCAGAAGACATCAAACGCAAAACAGTTTTCACTTATGGTTTTGATTTATAAACAAAACTAACTCCGGACAGTTTATCTACATTAATGACAACTCTGTCATTTTTACAAAGTGAAAATATAACACATATCTTTTAGTTTTAAGGTAATGCACTAATTCTGAAGGTCTGAACATTAACACACGTAGATGACAAAAGGAATTATGGGAAAATGAGCCTCCCGCTCATCACTGGTTGGTTGGTTTATTTATTTGTAAAAACCAACACAGAAGTTACTGTAACACATGCGGTTTTTACAAATAGATGTGTATTTGCAAATATGTCATTTTTTCATTTGTAAAAAAAAAGACATTTACAAAATTGTTTGTTTTGATTTTGACCCATCTACTGGATGGCAGTGTGAATAGCCTGTAAATATCACATGGTTGATATTTGTTGTGCTGAATCACACTTAAACAGAATTTTCAGTTTTGTAAATGCCTTTTTTTTATAAATGAAAAAAAATGACATCTTTACAATACACATTTATTTTGTAAGCTAAGCTAAGGCTAAATCTTTACCACCCCATCACTGTTACGATTGTGCCATCGAGCTACTGCTGGGAACTAGTCCTCCCCGGGGCAAATTATTCTCTCAATTGGCACCTGAACGTGTTCCTATGAATGAATAAATTCAGGAGTCAGAGGCTGATTTAATGTGACCCTCATCTTAGCTCGCTGTGGCAAGGTTCAGACCTCCGTCCGTGCATTGATTATCGTGGCCTCAATGATGTAACACTTAAGAACCGGTATCCCCTGCCTCTCATTGCTACTGTGGTCGAGCTGCTAGAGGCCGTCATAGTTTTCACGAAATTGGATCTTCGCAACGCTTATCATTTAGTGCGCACTAAACAGGGTGAATGGAAACCTGCCGTCAATACTCTAAATGGTCATTATGAGTACCTAGTCATGCCATTTGGGTTAACCAACGCACCCGCAGTGTTCCAAAATATGGTTAACGACATCCTGCATGACTTTCGGAATGAATTTGTGTTCATTTATCTTGATGATATTTGGATTTTCTCTCCAGACAAGCAGACTCATATGCAACATGACCCGCAGTCCTGGAAACTCTGCTACAAAATCATAAAATCGTCAAAGCTGAAAAGTGTGAATTTCATAAATCTACTGTATCATTCTTAGGCTTTGTGAGCACTCAGGGTGAGAGCCGGATGGACCCAGAGAAGGTTGTGGCGGTTTGTGATTGAGCAGTCCCTAAGAACCGAAAGGAGGTACAAAGATTTTTGGGTGTTGCAAATTTTTACCGAAAATTTATCTGTAACTTCAATACCATGGCCACGCCTTTGTATAACGTCACCTCATCCATCCGGGCATTTCACTGGATGCCAGAGTGTGACGAGGCATTCCGGGTCCTAAAAGATTGCTTTACTGTGGCCCCTGTGTTGCTCCTTCCTGACCCCACCCAACAGTTCGTGGTCGAAGTTGATGCTTCCGAAGTAGGTGTCGGATCAGTCTTGTCTCAAATTAATCCTGCTGATAATAAGGTACATCTCTGTGCCTATCTCTCAAAGAAATTGTCTGACGCTGAACAATATTATAACATTGGTGCCCGGGAAACTGTTGGCGGTGAAAGTGGCCTTGGAGGAGTGCACCATTGGCTAGGGGGAGCACAAGAGCCATTTTTAGTTTGGATGGATCATAAAAAACTTAGAGTACCTTCACACATCTAAGCTTTTAAATGCCAGACAGGCCCGCTATGCCATTTTCTTTAGTCAGTTCAATTTTGTTCTTTCCTACCATCCAGGCTCTAAAAATGGGAACCCGGATGTGCTATCCTGGCAGGGGGATCCTTCTTACATACCTTCGGAACCAAGCACTATTCTCCCCGCGTCATACTTTGCATCCGCCATTACATGGGATATAGAGGCGCAAGAACACGTTGGCTACATGAGATGTTCCTAACCCACCGGGGGTGTCTGAAAGGGAGTCTATATGTTCCTGATGCACTGAGGGATGAAGTCATTCGGTGGGGGAATGACAGCTGGTTTGAGTGCCACCCGGTCATCAAGAGAACTGTACAAACCATTCAGGAAAGGTTTTGGTGGCCACGTATGCTGGTAGATATTACCAACTATGTCAAGGCATGTCAAGTATGCGCTATGCATAAATTGTCTGCCAGCCTCACCAGCTGGCGAACTCCTTCTGTTGCCGATTCCTACGCGACCGTGGTCGCACATAACCATTGATTTGTAACTGATCTTCTACCCTCTAAGGGAATACTGTTTTTTCTGACTGTTATAGATAGACTGTCTAAAATGGCACATTTTGTACTCTTACCTAAGTTGCTTACTGCTAAAGAAACTGCTGAAGCTTTGTTACTGAACATTTTCAAACTAGTTTGTCAGTTTGTTTCACAGTTCTGGATGGAATTCTGCCGCTTGCTTGGGGTCTCTTCCAGCCTCACCTCCAAGTTTCACCCACAGGCCAACAGACAGACAGAAAGGGTGACTCCATATTCTCAACTCCCAACATCTGATCACTTGGACTTCTCAGCTGGTTTGGATTGAGCTGTCTCATAATTGCCGTCCGTCATCCTCTACTGGTTTCTCCACATTTCATGTAGTTCATGGCTTTCAACCCTCTTTGTTTCCTCCCACAGACCTGGACCTGACACTCTTCTGAACTTTACACGGTTGTATACGTTTCTTTTATTTCTGTTAGCACTCTTCTGGTTGTTAAGTGTATCTATTCTGAATCTTATTTAACTACAGTCCTGTTGTGAATCCTTGGTGGTTAGCATTCCCTAGCAGTTAGCTTTTGCTAGCTAGGTAGACTCCCCGCTCTGTTACTTTTATATACTCAACAAAAATATAAACGCAACACTTTTGGTTTTGCTCCCATTTTGTATGAGATGAACTCAAAGATCTAAAACTTTTTCCACATACACAATATCACCATTTCCCTCAAATATTGTTCACAAACCAGTCTAAATCTGTGATAGTGAGCACTTCTCCTTTGCTGAGATAATCCATCCCACCTCACAGGTGTGCCATACCAAGATGCTGATTAGACACCATGATTAGTGCACAGTTGTGCCTTAGACTGCCCACAATAAAAGGCCACTCTGAAAGGTGCAGTTTTGTTTTATTGGGGGGGGGGGATACCAGTCAGTATCTGGTGTGACCACCATTTGCCTCATGCAGTGCAACACATCTCCTTCGCATCATCCGTGAAGAGAACACCTCTCCAACGTGCCAAACGCCAGCGAATGTGAGCATTTGCCCACTCAAGTCGGTTACGACAACGAACTGGAGTCAGTTCGAGACACCGATGAGGACGACGAGCATGCAGATGAGCTTCCCTGAGACGGTTTCTGACAGTTTGTGCATAGATTCTTTGGTTATGCAAACCGATTGTTTCAGCAGCTGTCCGAGTGGCTGGTCTCAGACGATCTTGGAGGTGAACATGCTGGATGTGGAGGTCCTGGGCTGGTGTGGTTACACGTGGTCTGCGGTTGTGAGGCTGGTTGGATGTACTGCCAAATTCTCTGAAACACCTTTGGAGACAGCTTATGGTAGAGAAATGAACATTCAATACACGAGCAACAGCTCTGGTTGACATTCCTGCTGTCAGCATGCCAATTGCACGCTCCCTCAAATCTTGCGACATCTGTGGCATTGTGCTGTGTGATAAAACTGCACCTTTCAGAGTGGCCTTTTATTGTGGGCAGTCTAAGGCACGCCTGTGCACTAATCATGGTGTCTAATCAGCATCTTGATATGGCACACCTGTGAGGTCGGATGGATTATCTCAGCAAAGGAGAATTGCTCACTGTCACAGATTTAGACTGGTTTGTGAACAATATTTGAGGGAAATGGTGATATTGTGTATGTGGAAAAAGTTTTAGATCTTTGAGTTCATCTCATACAAAATGGGAGCAAAACCAAAAGTGTTGCATTTATATTTTTGTTGAGTTTTTTTTTTTTACCTGTTTAATTGTTATTTTTTTAGTGTAACTGCTGTGAATTTTAGGTAATTATTTTACTCCTGTATAAATCTTAGGAGCGGCTAGTATTTTTGCTAGCAGTTAGCTTGCGTTAGCTTGTTCAACCCCCCCTCCTGTTTATTAAATACTTCTGTTAGTTTTTTAGTGTAACTGTTGTGAATTTTAGCTTAATACTTTACTCTTGTGTTAATCTTAGGAGTGGTTTACTTGTAGGACGTTTTTTTTAGCCTTAGGAGTGGTTAGCTTATCCATTATTGGTTAGCTTGTACTTGCTTGGCTATACTCTTGCACCCTACTAGCACCCTCCGTAAATCCTGCGTGATGTTGGAAGATAGGGTGGCTCTCTTAGAGAGCTGTGTCCGTAAGTTAGAGCAGCTTCTAAGCTCAGTGGAGTTAGCTGTTACGAGCACTCCAGATGAAGTTAGTGTTGGGCCAGCTAGAAAGCCTATTAGCATCAGCCTAGAAACGCCAGAGGTGGAGGATGGCTTTCGGACTGTGGCTAGGCGGAGGAAGCCCTGTAGGGCTTGGTGCCCGGTTGTGGCACCCTGATCACACTCGTCACTGCAAACTGTGAATCGGTTCTCCCCCTTGGATTTGCCTGATGTGAATTCTCTGAGCCCACAAGTGACTTGCACTCCTGTCTGCAGGCCGAAATGTCGGACTTTAGTGATAGGGGATTCTATCACCCGCAAAGTCAGGTTACAGACGCCGGCTGACGTTAAATGTATTCCTGGGACCAGAGCTCCTGACATTGCATCTCATTTTAGGGTGCTGACGCTGCAGAAGGGAAGACTGACTAAGGAACATGACATGAGAGATAGTCATATAGTTATTCACGTCGGCACCAATGATGTCAGGATGAAGCACTCAGAGGTCACAAAAATGGACATAGAGAGGTCTTGTGACCTTGCCAGAAAGATGTGTCGGCATCGATTAATAGTCTCTGTCCCCTCCCCTCCTGGGGTAATGATGAGGCATTTAGCAGGCTGACATCTTTAAATAGGTGGCTGCTGCAATTTTGTAGACAGCAAGGTTTTAGCTTTATTGATAACTAGCCTTTGTTCTGGGGCAACCGTGGCTTGCTGTTGCCGAACGACCTCCACCCTACTGGGGAAGGCACCGCCATCTTATCTGCGAACATAGATAGAGGGTAACATTAGGAATTTACAGCAGGCCACGGAGCAGGTGATTAGAGACCCTGCAAGGCTTATGAAAAATGTGGATGTGGAATCTATTAGCTTAGTGGGGAAATTAGAGCAGAAAATCCACTATGGTGATAGTGCAGTTTATCTGCCAGGGAGGGAAATTCAACAAGTTGAGACTGTGGCCTGCTTCCGTAGACGTGTCCATAAAAATCATACAGGGATAAGCTTTGCAAACTTAATATGCATTACTATATTGGATGATGCTAAAATTGATGATGGCTATGAGGATGGAAATTGAGGATGGTGTCTGCTGCCTAAAACGCGCGTGGAATGTGTCAAGCCTAGACCTACTTCTAGGCATCATATATATGCTACTCTGGAATCACCCCTAAATCCAAACAGTTCAACTGTCAACCCCACTGAGGTCCTTAGTCTGGGTCTCATTAACATAAATCAAATCAATTCAAATCAATTTCATTTATATAGCGCCAAATCACAACAAACAGTTGCCCCAAGGCGCTTCATATTGCAAGGCAAAGCCATACAATAATTACAGAAAAACCTCAACTGTCAAAACGACCCCCTGTGAGCAAGCACTTGGCGACAGTGGGAAGGAAAAACTCCCTTTTAACAGGAAGAAACCTCCAGCAGAACCAGGCTCAGAGAGGGGCAGTCTTCTGCCCCTCCCTGAGTTCATGATAGTGAACATAAGATCACTATTATCAAAATCATTGTTGATTAATGATCTAATTATTGATCATCACTTAGATATGATTGGGTTATGTGAAACCTGGCTTAAACCTACAGCTGTCGTCCCCTTAAATGAGGCCTGCCCACCAGCATATACATTTAGTCACGTCCCTCATGACGCGAAGCAAGGCAGGGGTGTTTAAACTTGGTGCTCAAAACTACACTCGACATGATTGCGCCACCTGTGTTAAAACCACGCTCCCCCAAAACACAGTCACCTTGGTTCAATGATTACCTGTGTGACATCATAGGCTATAGGTCTAGAACGGAAATGGCGTCGTTGAAAATTAGAAGTATTCCACATTGCATGGCGTGATGCTATCTTAGACTATAAGCATGCATTACTGGCTACAAAGCGGATCTATTACTCTGATTTGATCAACAAAAACAAGCATAACTCAAAGTTCTTGTTCGACAGGGTGCCTACACTTATTCATGTACAACCACCTGTAGTTTACAGCACAAGATTTCCTGGATTACTTTGAGAAGAAAATAGAAGACATCAGGTTAAACATATCCCACCATGCCTTAACCCAGCCACTACACCCTGCTATTGAGGTCGGTACCATTACGGAGGTATTACCTAGATTTACAGAATTTGATAGTATCTCACTAGGCATACTGACCAAACTCGTAATGTTAACAAAAAGCACAACCTGTTTATTTGATCCTATACCAACAAAACTGTTTAAGGACCTGTGGCCCACTCTTGGGCCGACTGTGCTGGAAATGATTAATCTTTCTTTAACTTCTGGATCTGTTCCTAATGTTTCAAATCTGCAGTGATTAAACCATTACTTAAGAAACCTAATCTTGAACTGAGTTCTTGTTTTGAGTGTATTGAAAAACTTTCAGCTGATATCAAATCTATCATTTTGCTCTAAAAATGATAGATTTGCTCTAAAATTCTGGAAAAAGTGGTGTCATGGCAGCTCGTGGACTATCTTACTGAAAATAATCTTTTTGAGCCACTGCAGTCTGCTTTTAGAAAATATCATTCCACAGAGACGGCTCTCACTAAAGTGGTGAATGATCTTCTGCTTACAATGGATTCGGACACCACTACGGTTCTGGTGCTGTTAGATCTCAGTGCTGCATTTGATACCGTGGATCATCATATTCTACTTGATAGGCTGGAAAATCATTTTGGGATTACTGGGAGTGCCCTTGCATGGCTGATGTCATACTTGACCAGTCGTTCTCACTGTGTTTTGTACAGTAACACTACCTCTAACCTTAGTGACATGAAATTTGGGGTTCCACAGGGGTCTGTCTTACGCCCCCTGCTTTTCTCCCTTTATATAGCACCCCTTGAGCACATATTGCGGTGTTTTGGGATTACCTTTCACTGCTATGCTGATGATACTCAGTTATACATGCCGATAACTGCTGGTAATCACGTTCACATAATATCCTTATTAGCTTTCAGTGATGCCTGTATTTGGTTAGACTCTTTCTCTCCGATTGTTCTGTCTGAGTTATTTTCATTAGTTACTTCATCCAAACCATCAACATGTTTATTAGACCCCATTCCTACCAGGCTGCTCAAGGAAGCCCTACCATTATTTAATGCTTCGATCTTAAATATGATCAATCTATCTTTGTTAGTTGGCTATGTACCACAGGCTTTTAAGGTGGCAGTAATTAAACCATTACTTTAAAAGCCATCACTTGACCCAGCTATCTTAGCTAATTATAGGCCAATCTCCAACCTTCCTTTTCTCTCAAAAATTCTTGAAAGGGTAGGTGTAAAACAGCTAACTGATCATCTGCAGAGGAATGGTCTATTTGAAGAGTTTCAGTCAGGTTTTAGAATTCATCATAGTACAGAAACAGCATTAGTGAAGGTTACAAATGATCTTCTTATGGCCTCGGACAGTGGACTCATCTCTGTGCTTGTTCTGTTAGACCTCAGTGCTGCTTTTGATACTGATTATGGAGTTCCACAAGGTTCTGTGCTAGGACCAATTTTATTCACTTTATACATGCTTCCCTTAGGCAGTATTATTAGACGGTATTGCTTAAATTTTCATTGTTGCGCAGATGATACCCAGCTTTATCTATCCATGAAGCCAGAGGACACACACCAATTAGCTAAACTGCAGGATTGTCTTACAGACATAAAGACATGGATGACCTCTAATTTCCTGCTTTTAAACTCAGATAAAACTGAAGTTATTGTACTTGGCCCCACAAATCTTAGAAACATGGTGTCTAACCAGATCCTTACTCTGGATGGCATTACCCTGACCTCTAGTAATACTGTGAGAAATCTTGGAGTCATTTTTGATCAGGATATGTCATTCAAAGCGCATATTAAACAAATATGTAGGACTGCTTTTTTGCATTTACGCAATATCTCTAAAATCAGAAAGGTCTTGTCTCAGAGTGATGCTGAAAAACTAATTCATGCATTTATTTCCTCTAGGCTGGACTATTGTAATTCATTATTATCAGGTTGTCCTAAAAGTTCCCTAAAAAGCCTTCAGTTAATTCAAAATGCTGCAGCTAGAGTACTGACGGGGACTAGAAGGAGAGAGCATATCTCACCCATATTGGCCTCTCTTCATTGGCTTCCTGTTAATTCTAGAATAGAATTTAAAATTCTTCTTCTTACTTATAAGGTTTTGAATAATCAGGTCCCATCTTATCTTAGGGACCTCGTAGTACCATATCACCCCAATAGAGCGCTTCGCTCTCAGACTGCAGGCTTACTTGTAGTTCCTAGGGTTTTTAAGAGTAGAATGGGAGGCAGAGCCTTCAGCTTTCAGGCTCCTCTCCTGTGGAACCAGCTCCCAATTCAGATCAGGGAGACAGACACCCTCTCTACTTTTAAGATTAGGCTTAAAACTTTCCTTTTTGCTAAAGCTTATAGTTAGGGCTGGATCAGGTGACCCTGAACCATCCCTTAGTTATGCTGCTATAGACGTAGACTGCTGGGGGGTTCCCATGATGCACTGTTTCTTCTCTTTTTGCTCTGTATGCACCACTCTGCATTTAATCATTAGTGATCGATCTCTGCTCCCCTCCACAGCATGTCTTTTTCCTGGTTCTCTCCCTCAGCCCCAACCAGTCCCAGCAGAAGACTGCCCCTCCCTGAGCCTGGTTCTGCTGGAGGTTTCTTCCTGTTAAAAGGGAGTTTTCCTTCCCACTGTAGCCAAGTGCTTGCTCACAGGGGGGTCGTTTTGACCGTTGAGGCTTTACATAATTATTGTATGGCCTTGCCTTACAATATAAAGCGCCTTGGGGCAACTGTTTGTTGTGATTTGGCGCTATATAAAATAAATTGATTGATTGATTGATTGATCCTTAGAAGATTGCCTTGCAGCAGTGAGAAGATGGATGTCTAGAAACTTCCTACTTTTAAACTCTGATAAGACTGAAATGATGGTTTCAATTTGACCAGCTAACGCTTAGCCTAGGCTCGTGTGTCATACATCACACTAGAAATATTACGAGGACTGCTGTCTTCCACCTACAAAATATAGTGAAGATTTGTCCCATCCTGTCTATGGCTGATGCTAAGAGTCTGATCCATGTGTTTATCTCTTCTAGATTGGACTACTGCAATGTTCTATTTTCTGGTTTACCGCAGTCCAGCATTAGGGGTCTCCAACTGGTACAAAATGCTGCTGCCACGAAGCAGAAAGTTTGACCACATTATACCCGTTTTGGTGTCTCTTCACTGGCTTCCTGTCCCAGTGAGATCAGATTTTAAGGTTCTGCTACTAGTCTATAAAACTGTTCACGGACTGGCACCTCCCTACCTAGCTGACCTAATTAAACCTTACGTACCGGCCCAAGCTTTGTGTTCTCAGGGTGCAGGACTACTTTGTGTCACTAGGGTGAATAAGAAGTCTGCGCGTCACAGAGCTTTCTCTTATCGTGCTCCTGTTCTGTGGAATGATCTCCCTGCATCAATAAAACAGTCAGATTCTGTGGAGACTTTCAAGTCCAGACTTAAGACGCACTTACTGTTGTGTGGGCCGCTGAAGAGGAGGTACTGCTGGCCCACCACCACCAGTCGGCGCCCTGCTTGGAGTGCGGGCTTCAAGCATGAGAGGGCGCTGGAGCCATTGGAAGTGACAGCTGTCACTTGTCAACCACACCAGCTGTCACTCATCAACCACCTCATAAGAAGCGGATTACAACTCCACCTCCTCACTGAGAAATCATCTACCACTAGAGGTAATCTTCTCTGCTGTATTTTCTGAGTGTTTTTTCAAATTGTGATCTGTGTGCAGCCGTACACCTGTGAAGTCTGTTGGAGATTGGATTGGCGGATAGTGAGAGGACGACGGTCTTCGTCTCTCACTCCATCCAGAAGAGAGACAAACAGGAGCTGCACGAGTGATAACGTATCTGGAGGTGGAGGTTTTCCCTCCCGGAGGAATTGTGTGTAAAGGTTGCTGGGCGTGAGGACTCACACTCACCGTCATCTGTTTCTTGTCTGCCAGCAGTACCGGGGCCGACAACGGAGGACAGAGACCACCTGGGGACTCAGGACTTGGCGGCTCCGGTGTTCTTCAGGCCGTTGGTGGTGGAAGCGGTGTGGGCCCCGGCTCTTCGATCACCAGAGGTCTCCTATCTTCGAGCCTGCCCACAGTCCTCTTGTGTACAATTGGCATCCATTATTTTTCTGTCTGTATTCCGTTGTGTGCCTTCACAACATTAAATTGTTACTCCTTTTCTTATCCATTGTCCGTTCATTTGCGCCCCCTGTTGTGGGTCCGTGTTACGACACCATCACAACACTTACTCTATTTTCCCTTTCATATGGCTAGCATACTGGTATAGATTTGTTTTATGCTTTATACTCTTTTAATTCATTTTATTAGTAAACTGAGCGTGCCGCGGCATCAACTTTACCTAAATTCTGGGTCTTTTAGTGAAGTTTAGGGCTAGTGGCCGGCGATCACCTTAGTATTTCTTTTTTTTAAAATATTTATTTCATTCATTTAAAAGAAAAACAGAAAAGCAAAAAACAAAAGCACCACAATACCAGAATGAAAAGGAGCAGAAAGAAGAACAAGTCTTATGATTTCTGCCCCTTTTAACAATACAATCTTTCAATATACAGCATCATAGTCAACATTATTTAACAGATTGCATTTCTTTAACTTGTTACATACCACTGACCCATTTCATAATTATGACCATTAATTAATAGATTACATCACTGATAGGTTACATTTAAACTTAAGACACTCCAAACATTATTAAGTTTACTTTTTTTTTTTTACTTTCTTGCAGCCCACTGACTTACTTCATAGTTTCATACTTACTTAATACATCTAATTTAATATGTTTTTTAAATAATTTAAGCGACCTTAATTCTTTAATTTCTTTATTAAGATTGTTCCATAATTTGACACCATTTACTGCAATACTCCTTTCCTTTACTTTGGTTCTAAATCTTGGTTTTTTAAAGACTTCTATTCCTTTCAATTTATAACTACTTACTCTTTTTTCAAACATATTTTGAATGTTTGTTGGTAAAGTATTTTTATTAACTTGGTACATCGTTTGTAATATTTTCAAATCGACTAAATCATGAAATTTAAGTACCCTATACTTAATAAACAATGGATTAGATGGATCTCTAAAACCACTGTTACTAATCACTTTTAAAGCTCTTTTCTGCAAAATAAATAAAGGTTGTATATAGGTTGTATATGTTGATCCCCAGATTTCTACACAGTAAGTTAAATATGGGACAATCAATGAATTGTACAATGTTAATAAACCATAACTATTTAATGAATATTTTACTTTATGCAAAACAGCAATGGCTTTCGCTATTTTTCCTTTTATGTAATTTATGTGTGACTTCCATGTAAGATCTTCATCAATCATGACTCCTAAAAATTTCATTTCTTTTACCCTTTGTATATCCATTCCATCTATTTGTAATGACACATTATTTTTTTTTCGCTCTATCATTAAACAATATGAAATTTGTCTTATTAATATTTAGTGACAATCTGTTTATATCAAACCAATGTTTAACTTTTTCCAACTCTGTATTTATCACTTGTGCTACTTCCTGTATATCTGATCCAGAGTAAAACAGCGTTGTATCATCAGCAAATAAAATGCTGCCAAGCACATTGGATACATTCACAAAATCATTGATATACAAAATAAACAGTTTGGGTCCAAGTACCGATCCTTGTGGTACTCCATAAATAATGTTACACAATTCTGATTTGGTATTATTTATCTGAACAAACTGTTTTCTATTTTCTAAGTAGCTTTTACCCACTGATGTGCAACACCTCTTATTCCATATTGTTGTAACTTGTGGAGCAATCTTGAGTGGTCTATAACATCAAAAGCCTTTTTCAGGTCAATAAAAATACTTACAAAATAATCCTTATTATCTATTGTTGTTGATATTTTCTCTATTAGTTCCATAATTGCCATAGCTGTCGAATGTTTTGTTCTGAATCCATACTGAGCATTATTTAAAATATGATGTTTCTCAATAAATTTATCCAATCTTGTTACAAAAACTTTTTCCATAATTTTAGAAAACTGTGGAAGCAATGATACTGGCCTGTAATTAGAAAAATTATGTTTGTCTCCATTTTTATATAATGGGACTACCTTAGCAATTTTCATTTCATCTGGAAAAACCCCAGTTGACAGAGACAGATTACAAATATAAGTAAATGGTTCAATAACAATTTCTATTATACTTTTTACAGTCACCATGTCTAAATCTTCATGGTCAGTTGATCTTTTGCTTACACAGTTTTTTTACAATATTTCTTATTTCATCTTTTTCCACATTGTCCAGGAAAATACTATTGACCGTATTTACCAATGTACATAATTTATCTTCTATTATTGGTTTATTTCCCACCAGACTTGACCCTACATTTGAAAAATAATCATTAAACCCATTTGCAACTTCTTTTATATCATATATCTCTTTATTTTCCTTAACAAAGTAATTTGGAATAGTTTCTTTCGTTCCATCACTATCAATCACACTTTTTATAATTCCCCATGTTACCCTCATATTATCTTTACTCTTATTTAGTTTTTCACTGTAATAATCTTTTTTTTGTTTCCTAATTATTGTTAATAGTTTATTTTTATATTTTGTGTATTTATGTTCTGATTCCTTTGTTTGCAATTTTAAAAAGCACCTGTATAAATAGTTTTTCTTTGCACAAGCATTTTTTATTCCCTTTGTCAGCCATGGTTTATTTACTCTTTTCTTACTAATTTCAATTAATTTACAATTTTTATTGTATGATTTCATCAATATTTTCATAAATGAGTTATATGCTACATTAACATCACTGACATAAACTTCTTCCCAGTTTTGATTTTTAAGGTCATATTTTAATGCCTCTAAGGCTTTTACTGACTTATCTCTTTTAAAGTTTATATCAGTTTTTTTTGTTGTATCTATTTTTAGATTTAAATATTGAAAAAATTGGTAAATGGTCGCTAATATCTGTCATGAAGATCCCATTCTTGATAATTTCATCTGTTCTGTTTGTAAATATATTATCAATTACCGTTGCACTTTGCGATGTAATTCTGGTTGGTTTTGTTATCAAGGGGAATAACCCCAAACTATACATTGAATTCACAAAATCACTTAATCTTTGGCAGCTGGAGCTTTCTATGTTAATATTAAAGTCCCCACACATAAAAAGCATTTTGTTTTTAATTTGATGGAATAATTCAATTATTTTATCTGTAAATTTCACAACACAAGAATCTGGTGCTCTGTATACACAACTGATTAAAATATTCTTAGATGTTTCATGTACAAGTTCCACTGTTACAATTTCTATGTCATCATTCATAATTGTCATTTCTTCAACAATTGTACACATCAGATCTGTTTTTGTATACAGAGCAATACCACCGCCTTTTTTATATCTTCTGTTTACAAAATACAGCTCATATCCCTCCATTTGAACTTCATCCATGAGATCATCTTTAAGCCAAGATTCAGTGATTGCAACAATACTAAATCTATTTTTAAACTGATTTAAATAATCTTTTATTTGTGACATTTTACAATACAAGCTTCGACTGTTTATATGTAAGAGTGACAGGGTATCTTCTGCAATTTTTTCACTATTCAGCTGTTCTACTGTATAATACTCACAACCAATCGTTTTTAAGTCAAATATACTTTCATCAATATTAGTGTCTATGTCATATATTTTATCCTCTGTTTCCATGTTTGATCTGATTTTTTGTTGGTCCAATTACCAACAGATGTTATATTTGATTGTCTATTCAGGTCTGTATTTCGTAAGGTCCTCCATGTTTTTGATTTGTATACTGTTTGTTCCTTCTTTCACTCTAATCCACACCCTACAATTCCAGACCCATGTAGCAACAATATGTTTCTGTTTTCTTAGTAGTCTTGCTTCCCTAGCAATATCTGCATTTTTTTTTTTGTTAGATGCTCATTTATATAGACACTCGTTCCTTTCAAATTCTTTGCCTGTCTTAATAACTCATTTTTATATTTTCTGCTTGTAAATCGTATAACAATGTTAGATAGTTTATTTTTTCTATCTTTAGTTGGAATAGTATAACAGTCTGATATTGTGTCTTGATGGATGACAACACCTTTTTGATATAAAAAGTTTGTAACTTCTTGTTCCAATGATTGTCTTTCTTCAGGTGGTGCATCCTCCCCACTGGTTCCACCAGAATCCACCACCCTTGCATATGTCCGATGCCTTGTTTCTAGTCCAAATATTATAACGTCATCTTTTCTAGTAAATTGTTCAAGTTCATCTACACGTTGCTCAAGTTTCTTAATGATCTTGTCCTTCTCTTTAACCAGATTTTGGAGTTCTTTAATTTCCACCATCAGTTTGTCTAGATTAGACATGTCTTTTGATATATGGTTTAATGAGGTCTTTATCTCCTCTATATCTTCCTCGAGTTTATCTGTTTTCCTGGGTGGTGCTGTTTTTCTTGTTGTGTAATGCTGACAGATTGTACTGTATTTCTTGTCTTTCTGATGCCTGATTCTGTTTTTTCTCTCTGTTTAAGGTGCAGCTCCATCCAGAGATGGGTGTGGTATTTGTGCTGGAGACCCTCCTGTCCTGTGCACCACAGCATTTCCTCTATATTTGTTTTGTGAATTGTTTTGTAATTTATGTCTGTATCATGGCCCAAGCAGAGGATCACCCCTTTGAGTCTGGTCTGCTTGAGGTTTCTTCCTCAGAGGGAGTTTTTTCTTACCACTGTTGCTCTGGGGGTTAGTAAAGTTAGACCTTACTTGTGTTGTGTGGGCCGCCAGAAGAGGAGGTACTGCTGGCCCACCACCAGAGGGCGCCCTGCCTGAAGTGCGGGCTTCAGGCACGAGAGGGCGCTGCCGCCATGGACACCGATGGGGTTGACAGCTGTCACTCATCAACTCAGGACAGCTGTCACCCATCTCCACTTCATCAATCTACTCCATAAAAGCCGGGCGTCATCTCCACCTCGCTGCCGAGATATCATCTACCTGTGAAGCTGGATTGGCGTTTGGTGTGAACAGCGACGGCTACGCTTCACACCCAATCCAGATAAGTGGTTTAACAGGAGCTGCACGAGTGTGTGATTAGAGGTGGAGGTGACTTTCCACCTTCTGACTGTTTTGTTACTGGGTGTGCACACACCCACATCTCACTGTTTGTGCTCCTCGCCAGCAGTACCAGATCCGACAGTCGGGGACGGTGATCACCTGGGAATTCGGGACTTGGCGGCTCCAGTATTCACCGGGTTCTGTGGCGGTGGAAATCGTGTGGTTCCGGCTCTTCTCAGGACAGACGTCTTCTATCCTCGAGCCTGCCCACACGTCACCTTTGTGTATTGACTGCTATCAGATTCTGTGATTGTCTGTATAATCGTTGTGCACATTCACAACATTAAATTGTTACCTTTTGGCTCATCTATTGACCGTTCATTTGCGCCCCCTGTTGTGGGTCCGTGTCACTACCTCTGACTCAGGGATAGGAGCCGTGCTATCCCAGAGCGGCGAGACCGATAAGGTTCTTCACCCGTGTGCCTACTTTTCTTGCAGGTTGACCCCAGCTGAACGGAACTATGACGTCGGCAATCGAGAACTCCTTGCGGTGAAAGAGGCTCTTGAGGAGTGGAGACACCTGTTGGAGGGAGCGTCTGTGCCGTTCACGGTTTTCACTGACCATCGGAACCTGGAGTATATCAGGACCGCCAAGCGGCTGAACCCCAGGCAAGCCCGCTGGTCACTGTTCTTCGGGCATTTTGACTTCCGGATCACCTATCACCCCGGGACCAAGAACCAGAGATCGGATGCCTTGTCCTGGGTACACGAAGATGAAGTCAAGACGGAGCTACCGGATCCACCGGAGTCCATCATTCCTGAGTCCACTATCATGGCCACCCTCACCTGGGACGTGGAGAAGACCGTCCGGGAGGCCCTGGCATGGAGCCCAGACCCAGGAACCGGTCCGAAGAACCGTTTATACATCCCACCAGAGGCCAGAGCTGCGGTCTTGGACTTCTGTCATGGTTCCAAGCTCTCCTGTCATCCAGGGGTGCGAAGGACCGTGGCAGTTGTCCGGCAGCACTTTTGGTGGGCGTCTATGGAGGCCGACGTCCGGGAGTATGTCCAGGCCTGCACCACCTGTGCCAGGGGCAAGGCAGACCACACGAAGACACAAGGACTTCTGCAGCCTCTACCGGTGCCTCGTTGCCCCTGGTCCCACATTGGCCTGGACTTTGTCACGGGTCTCCCACCGTCCCAGGGCATGACGACCATCTTCACGATAGTGGACCGATTCTCCAAGGCGGCCCACTTCGTGGCCCTCCCGAAGCTCCCAACGGCCCAGGAGACAGCAGACCTCCTGGTCCGCCACGTCGTTCGTCTGCATGGGATACCAGCGGACATCGTCTCAGACCGTGGTCCTCAGTTCTCCTCACAGGTGTGGAGGAGTTTCTGCAGGGAACTGGGGGCCAGCGTGAGCCTCTCGTCTGGGTATCATCCTCAGATGAACGGACAGGCAGAGCAAGCCAACCAAGAACTTGAACAGGCTCTCCGCTGCGTCACGTCCACGCACCCGTTGGCCTGGAGTGACCATCTGGCCTGGATCGAGTACGCCCATAACAGCCAGGTGTCCTCTGCCACCGGCCTCTCCCCGTTCGAAGTGTGTCTGGGGTATCAGCCCCCACTGTTCCCCGTGGTGGAGGGAGAGGTTGGTGTGCCCTCGGTCCAGGCCCACCTGCGAAGATGCCGACAGGTGTGGCGTACCGCCTGCTCTGCCTTGTTGAAGGCCCGGACGAGGGCTAAGGCCCATGCAGACCGCCGGCGTTCCCCGGCCTCTGCTTACCAGCCCGGGCAGGAGGTATGGCTATCAACGAAGGACATCCCCTTACAAGTGGACTCCCCTAAGCTGAAGGAACGTTACATTGGACCATTCCAGATCCTCAAAGTCCTCGGTCCGGCCGCAGTGAAGCTGAAGCTACCAGCTTCACTGCGGATCCACCCGGTCTTTCATGTCTCCCGTGTCAAGCCATACCACACCTCCACCCTCTGCACTCCTGGACCGGCGCCGCCTCCTGCCCGGATCATCGACGGGGAGCCTGCATGGACAGTGTGCAGGCTCCTGGATGTCCGTCGTAAGGGCCGGGGGTTTCAGTATTTGGTGGACTGGGAGGGGTATGGACCAGAAGAACACTCCTGGGTGAAGAAGAGCTTCATCCTGGACCCGGCCCTCCTGGCCGACTTCTACCACCGTCACCCGAACAAGCCTGGTTGAGGGGGGGCTCCTGTTGTGTGGGCCGCCAGAAGAGGAGGTACTGCTGGCCCACCACCAGAGGGTGCCCTGCCTGAAGTGCGGGCTTCAGGCACGAGAGGGCGCTGCCGCCATGGACACAGCCGGGGTTGACAGCTGTCACTCATCAACTCATGACAGCTGTCACCCATCTCCACTTCATCAATCCACTCCATAAAAGCCGGACGTCATCTCCACCTCGCTGCCGAGATATCATCTACCTGTGAAGCTGGATTGGCGTTTGGTGTGAACAGCGATGGCTACGCTTCACACCCAATCCAGATAAGTGGTTTAACAGGAGCTGCACGAGTGTGTGATTAGAGGTGGAGGTGACTTTCCACCTTCTGACTGTTTTGTTACTGGGTGTGCACACACCCACATCTCACTGTTTGTGCTCCTCGCCAGCAGTACCAGATCCGACAGTCGGGGACGGTGATCACCTGGGAATTCGGGACTTGGCGGCTCCAGTATTCACCGGGTTCTGTGGCGGTGGAAATCGTGTGGTTCCGGCTCTTCTCAGGACAGACGTCTTCTATCCTCGAGCCTGCCCACACGTCACCTTTGTGTATTGACTGCTATCAGATTCTGTGATTGTCTGTATAATCGTTGTGCACATTCACAACATTAAATTGTTACCTTTTGGCTCATCTATTGACCGTTCATTTGCGCTCCCTGTTGTGGGTCCGTGTCACTACACTTTCCCCAACAACTTGTGCTAAGCGCCTTGAGGCAGCTGTGTTGTGATTTGGCGCTATATAAATGAAAATAAATTGAAAATTTAAATTGAGCAGAATAATCACATGAGTGTAAATTCAACAAATCCAGAGTAATTTCAATGTTATTCACTCTTAAAAAAAAAAGTACAGGTGTGTTATGACAGTATTTATGCATCCGTAGACATGTTTTCAATAATTGCAGTTGTAGCTTTTCTAGAGAGCCTAACAACTGCTTTGACATATGCACACAGTGGAAACCAACCAAATTTAATCTCCTCATCTATTTCCCAGGGAGTACTGATGACAATCGTAAATATCCTGTGTCTGTGTGTTGTTGAGGTATCATGCTTAAAAAACATTAAGACACAAACACACACCTACAGCATGTAAAATCTGTGTGTCAAGTAGATCAATACTTTGAATTTTGCATGTGGGCACACTAACAAAACTGCTTTCCACACTAAGCTGATAAATGATTAAATTAAGCAGCATTGTGTTTTTTTTGATGACTTTGGATGTCCGTACATTTCTTTCAAAACTACTTTTCTTTTTAAAATTGGAAACTGTTCTCCTGAGAAATGAGAAACACTGTTTATCCACAACATCGTGACTTCAAGCCTTTGAAAGCCAATTAAATGAAATTAATCAAAGCAAAGTTTGGACCAGTCTTCTGCTGCCTTCACCCAAAGCATGATAATGCAGGTCATTAGTGGCACTTATTAACTCATTTTGAGTGCAGCGAACTGGAACAAATGATGTAATTAATTGTTGTTGCCAGAGACGGAGCTTTGGTGGAGTGCCACGGCTCCATGAGTTGTGCTGCGAGGAAAGACGGGTATTCAAACCCGACTTTGTGACAGGTGCTGGAGGGGAAAGCGTGGGAGGTTTAGAACACTGCGGAGCGCGGTGAGGCTGCACGGCGCACGTGCTGAGGCCCATGTCTGTGTGCTTTTTGTCTCTACTGTCCACGGCTTACGTGCCGTCTGGCAACATGAATGCAGTGAACCCAGAGCTGAGAAGGTTCTGTTAAGTCAAGGTCACTATTTGCATGAGTAACGGCTCCCGTTTTGCCTCAGTGAAAAGCAGTTACACCAACAATCACAGCAACATCACTTTGTTTTGCATTGTTATCAGAGAGCTTCTCATGCAGGCTGATTTTTGAGATGTTTTAATGATTAGAGATAGAAAAAGTTGCTTTTTAAAATGAGTTCTGCAACTGGATTGCCTGTTATGCACACATGCTTGAAAAGTGTTTCCTACACAAAGACTGTTTACTGCAATATGAGAATTTCAAATTTAACCAGTTTAAAATGATTGTCCCCAGAATTGCTCTTCAGGGTTTGTTTGGGCAAAGGCCAAGATTATTGTTGAAGGCCAACATCTGGGTTTGTCTGTCCATTTGTTCCCCTACTCCTCCCATGCCCTTTGGCTGCTTTCCAGTCCACCAAACTTGATATTCTCCACTGAGGGTGGAGAAAGAACCACAGCTGCCTGAGGGAACCAGCACCAACCACTGCCTTCAGCAAAGAGCGATGAACCTGCTTGGCTCTGGTTAAATTGTCTTTAGGGGTGATTGTATAAACTGTTCCCTCCTCCTGTGGTGCCTTCAGGATACGGTACCACACCAAGGACCACTGATCCTGGATCTTATGACGCTCCTGTATCCAAAAATCCTGCAACCAGACCAACTGGCCCTCCTTCAGGGGAACATTACAGACACACTGATCTTGATCTTTCTTGTGACACTCTGCAGCAGCCTTCATGCGATCCCGAGCTCCATCAAAAGCCATCTGCAAGTGGGTCTGGTGCTCCCGGACCCACTCATGAACAAAGCCACCCACAGGCTCCTGAAGTTGACCCAACAGAAAATCAACTGGGAGTCTCAGCTCCTGACCAAACATTAGCAGAAAAGGAGACTCACCAGCTGCCTGATGCACAGTAGTGTTGTAAGCATACAGAACCTGGGGCAAACAGGAACCCCAATCATGCTTCCAAGATGCCAGCAGCATATGCCAGAGATCATGAAGCGTTCTATTAAAATGCTCACATTGCCCATTTCCAGTTTGATGGTATGGCGTAGTACGGGACTTTTCTATGCCATAAAAGCCACACAACTGCTGAATCAATACACTGTCAAACTCTGCCCCTGATCAGAATGTATCTGGGATGGAACCCGAAACCTCAAAAACCACTCTGTAACCAAAACCTGAGCTACCAGAGCAGCTTACTGGTCACACGTAGGGACTGCCCATGAAAACTTACTGAAGACGTCAGTCATCATAAGAATGTCTTCTACTCCACCATGACTAGGTTCTAAAATGATAAAATCAATGGCAAGAATCTCATTAGGCTGAGGCGCCAACAGGTATCCCATAGGGCCACGAGCCGCTAGTTGACTCACCTTGGCCCCCTGGCACCTCTCACATGCCCTGGCACCAATCTGCCACCTCTGCAGACATCCCTGGCCAATAACACCACTGACGTAAAAGCTCTAGGATCCTCTTGACTCCTTGATGAACCTCAGTCAACACATCAGCTTTTAAAGCTGCCGGCAACACTAACTGCAACACAGCCCCAGCTCCATTTGGCCTGAACATCTGATGGTACCAAACACTGTGCCTCTCCATCAACCGGCCCCACTGCCGAAGCAGCACCTGTGCTGACTGCAACAACCATTCTGCTTCTCCTTATCAGGACCCCTTTTACGTTCCCAGAAGGCCAAAGCCTCCTGAATAACTGAGTCGGCCCGCTGCAGTGCAGCCAGGTCAGATAGAATGGTGGGGCAAGACTGCAACAACAGCTTGCGTTACATCCACCTTGTTTCCCTGGCAAACCTGCTGCAAAGGCTCCGGAAGCCGTGCCCCACCAACCATTACCTGGAAGTCCTGCCTCCAAGGAGGGTTCTGACAGGAGAGGGCATCAGCGTTCTTATTGCTATGACCCAAGCTATACTTAACCTCAAAATCGAACGAGGCAAGTGACGCTGCCCAACGTTGCTCAGTTGCCCCGAGCCTTGCGGACGACAAGTGACTCAGTGGATTGTTGTCAGTATACACAATGCACTTATGGCCCAGCAGGTACTCCCTGAACTTCAGTCATTGCCCACTTGAGCGCCAAAAACTCCAACTTCATGGAGCTGTAATTCACCATGTTACGCTCAGTGGGCCTTAACCCATAGCTCGCATAAGCGATCAGCCTAACTTTACCATTGTGTTCCTGGGACAACACTGCTCACAGCCCCCCATAGCTACCATCCACCTCCAAAATAAGTGGGAGAGCCTGTTGGTGAGTAAAATTAGCATATGCCAGCATGGGTGTGGAGGTAAGTTTAGCTTTCAGTGCCTCAAATCTACAGTCACATTTCTCTGTCCACTGACCCAGAACTGGCTGATCCGTCCAACTGGGCTTCACACCAGCCAACTGAGCTACCAGCTTATGCAGGGGTGCTGCCAACCTTGCAAAACCCTCTACAAGCCAGCGGTAGTAACTAGCAAAGCCCAAGAAAGAGCGCAGTTCTGAAAGTGCAGCGGGAGGGCAACCACCTCCACTTTACCAGGGTCAGTGGCAACACCCTGGAAATGACATACCCCAAGAAATGCACTTCCTGCTGGAAAAAAGCATTTTTACAACACACTTATTTTCTCAGTAATCGTGGATTAACCAAAAATGTAACTTGACACAAATGCTGCACCACAGATGTGTTAGATTTTCAGTCAAGACAACTAACCACACGACAAGCCATTTTTTTTTTACAGATATTTTAAATAAAATGCATAAAAGACAGACTCAGGCCTCCGCAGCACCACAAGAGCTACCACTGAAAGTGTTAATTAACATAATTATGCATAAATGTATGCAAAAACAAACAACAACAACAAAAACCCTAAGAATTAAGAACCCAACAGTTATCTGGGAAAGTGAAATGATCAATTAGAAGCCAAAACCATTTGTTATACCAGCCTATGACCATGTTTATTTCTGTTCTAAAGTTTATTTTAACATGGGCTTCTGCTCACTTTTGGAGCCAGCCTCAAGTGGCCGGTCAAGGAACTGCAACTTTTTCATCCCCATGACGGGCAATTTATGATGTTACAGCAGCACAGGGACAGTCACAGTGTGCAAAAATAATGTAAAAGAACACTAATTACCAAAATACAGAAGTTAAGTTTTGTGTCGAATAACTATATATGAGGGGAAAAAGTTTTGCGCCTCACACATTTTTCCCGGTCTGATATTACGATGCATCACACCTGATCTACATCAATGCCTTCGCTACTTATTTCATGTAGGATCATATTGCTCACTTCAGTTGTTGAGTCATAACACTGTGTAGAAGAAACATATCCCCCAGTGTCAGTCGTGGCATTCTGCTTCACCAGGACAACGCACCAGTCCACACCAGCCGGGTTGCTGTGTGCGAGTGTGGCTATGAACGTCTTCCTCACCCACCCTATTCTCCAGACCTCGCCCCTAGTGACTTCCACCTCTTTCCCAGGCTGAAAAAATACCTTCAGGGCCAGAGATTTGAGGATGATGATGAGCTGACTGCTGCAGCGGAGCGCTGGTTAGGGGACCAAGATGTTGAGTTCTACCAATCGGGTATCAGTGACTGGCAAACTAGATGGAACAAGTGTATGGAGTTGGAAGGGGACTGTGTTGAAAAATAAAACATTATAAATCCAATCCTTGCTCTTTCTGTTTGATGCTTGAAACTTTTTGATATCCCCTCGTATGCAGTAGAATAGAATGCAGTATGTACAAGCAGAAAGAATGTTTCTTAATACTGCACATGAGTCTTCAAGTGATGTTGTATACGAGTGTACAAGTATTATTGCACAGAATGTGTAATATTATTGCAAACAGCTAGAAAATTGTTTCTATAACGATATTAATGACTTCAGTGATCTGAGTGGCCTCCTGGGAACAGGACCTGCGGTCTCACGCTCTTTGGGTGGAGCAGCCTGATACTGAAGGAGCTTTCTAATGCAGTCAGGGTGTCACTCATGGGGTGGGAGGTGTTCTCCAGCAGGGCTGACCACTTAACCATCATCCTCCTTTCTCCCACCTCCTGCACTGAGTCCAGGGGACCTCCCAGAACAGAGCTGGCCAGTGTTAAATTAACACCGACTGAGTACATACACGGTCCGACACTACACTGCCCGTGGTAGTTTAACGCTGGTGATTTTTTGCTGTGTACCATACAGGTCTCAGCAGGTGGCGCTGCTGTGCACATATTTTAATTTGAGACATTGATTTTTATGCATCGAGCTAAAATGTTTTTCATGTACTACACTGTTAGTTAGTTAGTGCTTTTATTTCTGTGTTTGTGACCAAAAGACTTTGGTAACCTTATTTCTAACACCAAAACTGTTGAATAAAGGTGCATTTTGTAAACATTAAGCCCCTTCGGCACACATGCACGCACACAGAGTCCACTTGGCCTTTGTAATATAAGGATCTATTTTGGTGTCATATAAAGCAAAGTGGCAGCAGGTGGAAATTATTGAATGACAATGTTTAGGAAAGAACACAGAGGAAGAGGTTGGGATAAAGATTTGGGATAGTCAGAAAGACGGTGAAAGTGGCGGTGGCGGTCTCGTGGTTAAGTGGTGGATTTGAGACCAGCGGATTCTTGGGTCAAATCTCTGGCAGACCAGAAAATCGCTCAGTGCTCTTGGGCAAGGTCCCTAATCTCCAGTTCCTCCCAGTGTGCAGCTGAGGCATCAATGTAAAGCACTTTGAGCTTTTGATTCTGATGTAAAAGTGTGATATAACTGTGGTCTATTTACCCAAGTACAAGGAGATGCAACGTAAAGTGAAACGTGGCAAAACGTAAACATGGTAATGTAGCAGTGCCTCGCGCCGTGCGCTCCTTTGCTCCACTGCTGTTCTGTGACTGAATAATTTGTTAAATGATTTGATTAAACCAAAGTGATAAACTGTGTTATACAAAATGAAAGCGATGTTGCATACTTTCAGAACAAAATGTTGCTTTGTACAGAAATTCCATCAGCTCCAGATTACATTAATGCGGCTGCTCGTGTTGGAAGGCTTTCGGGAATTCTGGAATTTAATCTAATGCACAACAGTTAGTGGTGGAACATTCCTCTTCATCATGTTTCATCTAATTATTCTTTTTCCATGCACAATCACCACAATCAGATACAGTCTCGTAAACAATTAAATTTTCCTGAAAAAAACCCACCCTGAATTCTTAAATGAAATATTGTTTAACCTAAAGTTTGCTGCTGCTTTAAAAAGCTAACGACACACACCGACTTCGTGTGCTCGGCTTCTTACAGTGGAACAAACAGCAGCCGCTTACTGTGGCACTCCGGAGCTCTACTTTAAAAACATCTGTCGTTCCACCAAACTTGGATTGTATCTGTGTTTCCTTGGTGCCTTCCTGACACGCTGACGTGAGACTCGCTGTGCTCCTGCAGTCAGCACTGAGGAAATTGAATCAGTGATATTAATCCAATGTCGGGTGCCTCCGAAGTGGACCGAGGAGGATATTATTTCAGTGTTCGTGTCATTTACGCGCCATGACGCCATTTAACCAAGTTAAAAATGTATCTCAAAGAAGGCAGCTGTTTCCAGGTCAGAATATTAAAGGTGGTTTATGGAGTTCGGTCTGCAGGTGTGAGACTTGCAGAGCAGAATGTGAGCGTGCACGCCTTACTGGCAAACCCAGTGACTGTGCAATTAGTAGACACTTGTGGGAAGCCACCAAGACACCCGTGGCCTACATCTGGATAAACTTTGTGCAGCTGTTGCCTGTTGCATCATCATGTCAGCTGCCTTTACAGGTTGGCTGAATGAAGCAGATGGCAAACCCTGTTTTCCATCGTTTTCAAAGACAGGATGATGGAAAATTCTGCAACCGCTGGCTGTGGATGTGGCAGATATGCAGTTGACATCAAAAGTGAAAAATGTTATTTTATCTTTACTGATGGGCAAAGACGAGCAGCCACAGATGGATTATTTTAGTGCAGAGATGCCTGGTTTAAGATCAAGTAGATAAGAATAATTATTTCTCTGTACCTAACAGGAATTTCTTTCTCTAACGTCACACAAATTAGAATTTGTGTGACGTTAGAGAAAGAAATTAAGCTGTAGCATCAATAAAGTTGACCGTTTAAGCAACCACCATGTTGAACAAAACGGTAAAACTCTCATATCTTAAGCAAATGATTTATTGTCCATCTCATTATGATCAAAAAAAAAAAAAAAGAAGAGAACAAGCCTGACACCATCATCTACCGTCCGTTGCTCCAGACGACAGTTATTCTGCTATAACAGATGGTGTGAAGGTTTTTCTGCAGCCAACATGTGACTTCAGCACTGTACAGTGTCATGCTGGAGTGGAACAGACAAGGATTTACTTAAAAAGAAGACATGAAATTTTGCTACAGCTTGCCAGAAGGCACATGGGAGACCAAAGTCTAGGTTTATCCTTTTGTGAGATAATCCCTCTTTGTTCCACTCCATGCAATAGACAAAACTTGTGCTATGCACAGATTCTGTAATCAAAGCCATATAAACCTTTGTCTCCTGTAGAGTAATCACTTTTGGTGTTTTGGTGGCTTCCCTCACTAGTTTTCTTCTTGCACGGTCACTCGAAGACTGCCTACTCCAGGCAGATCTTCCACACAGTACCATACCATTTGTATTTCTTCATGACTTATGTAAAAGCTGTCAAAGAGATACTCGGAAATGTTCACATGTCCATCTCCTGACTTGTCTAAAGCAAACTGGCTGGAAAAGTGATGATTTGAAGTTAAAAAATAATACTTATATCTTGTTTGCTGAATTGTTTATGGCCTGTGATATTGGAGGGATTGTGTTGAAAAATGGCTCTAATTCCTGAATGATTCTTGCAGTATTTATGTGAAAACCCCTGAATAAAAGCTGAATGTGTGGACCAGAAGTGCACCTTGCTTACGTCATTTCAAGTCCATTGTGGTGGTGAACAGAGGCAGCACTCAAAAACAAACAAACAAAAAAGTCTAAATACTTATGGACCTGACTGCACTCGCCAGCATGAACATCAGCGGCATAATTTCTGACTGAAATTATTAAGGAACGGTTCAACTTACCCACAGTGCAGTTGGTAGTGAAATGCGGTTCGATGGTTGCCGTGGCGTCCTGTGGAATTCGCTGATCGTAGCCGGCTGAGATTCGAAAAGGAGACCCTCCTTGTGTCCCCAGGGTGAGGTGGACCACCGCCCAGCTGCCAAAGAGAGAAAGCAGGAGTAGGGTCAGAATGAGGAGCAGACACAGGGGCTGGCAGTGACCCCCACACTGCCCACTGTGGGGGTCAGGGGTCAGGGTGGCTCGGGCTTGCTCTGCTGGAGCACCCTCACCCTCAGGAGAGGGGCTTTCCAGGGCTCTGCTGGAAGCCGATGTAACGGCATCCTCACTGGGGTCCATTTTTGGAGGTTCTCCGTTTTCCTTTGTGTGGTGGTGCATGGTCCACCCTCTGAGCCCACAGCTTGAACCTTTAGGCACGGTTATAGTGTGTGTGTGCATGTGTGTGTTTCAGAGCGGGGTGCTTGCAGTGTGGGAGTGAGCCTCGGTCCTGCAGTGACTGCTCTCCTCCCTCAGCCTCCGGCCGCCTTTGTGGACTTCAAATCTGCCTAATTTTATTAAGCAAATTGTGCTGATTTCTCTTTGGCTACGAGCTCATCCTTATCCTCTCGTCCCTCCCCCTCTCCCTTCCTTTTTTCCACACACTCCGTGCACTGATAATATCTACTTTATTGTAAAATAAATTTGCATCCACACACCGCCGGGGCTCTTTGTTCGCAGACGCTGACGCTGATACTCAGTTCAGTTCAATTCAATTTTTGTTTATTGTCATCATGCAGAGCAAACGCAGTGCAACACACTTTACAGGACCAATCAGAGCAGCACAACACAACAAGTGTATCATCAGAAGATAAGACGTATCATGTAGGACAGGGCTGCCCAAGTTCAGTCCTCGATATCTACCTTCCTGACACTCTGAGTCGTCTCCCTGCTCCAACACACCTGAATCCAATGAAAGACTCGTTAGCAGGTTTTAATGAGCCTTTCATTGGATTCAGGTGTGTTGAAGCAGGGAGACGACTAAGAGTGTCAGGAAGGTGGATATCGAGGACTGAACTTGGGCAGCCTCTGCTGTAGGATTCATCTGTTAATCTGTAATCCCTGAGCAGGTGTGTGGTTGTGGATTTACACGCCCTGTGTTCCACCCAGATATGAACCGGAGCAAATCAGAAAAACACAAGTTCTTCTACTTTAATATTTTCATAAGCAGATACACAATTTACAGCACAACAGATTATACAAACAAGTTCACACGGTCATTTAAGAAATGTTTGTTTTGTGTGTTTGTTCCACTACTAGTCCGAGGTGCTTTAGCCAGATTCCACCAAACCTGCTGTGTGCACATACGCTGACCCCAGAACTGCACATAAAGGGCTTGTTGTGACAAAAGTCAAGTTGACAGGGGTCAAAAGTCAAAACCTTTGTTGATCTGTCTTTTTATTCTACTCCTCCTCTCAGATCCTTTGGGCAATTTCCACTAAATGTAATATGTGGATAACAGTCAACCGCAGAATGGCACTTAAATGGTTTGTTTTGGCAAGTGTCAAGATCATTGGGGGTCAAAAACCAAGATTATGAGTTTTTTTCAGTCCAGTGTCCACCAAGCATGTTTTTCTTTTATGAATTGCATAAAACTTTGCAAATATAGCCTGTTACTGAATTACCCAGTAAGGTCTAATTTGTTGGAGGTCAATCATTTTGGCCAAGGTCATGTCTATCTGTTTATTTATTGACCTATGTACTCCCCCCCCCATCCTTTTGCTGATTTCTACCACAAAGGTTTTTTTTTTGCCAACACTGGTGCTTGTACCACTATTTGAAAAATATAATTCCCCCGAAACCAAACCTGATCAAACACGGTTCAAGTGCAGAGTGATGCCACGCCCACTTTTAAAAGTGTCAGGCACACAGATAAAATGTGACATGGAACTTTAAACCATCAAATTCACTTACAATTAAATATACAAATTCATATCAATCAATCAATCAATTTTTTTATATAGCGCCAAATCACAACAAACAGTTGCCCCAAGGCGCTTTATATTGTAAGGCAAGGCCATACAATAATTATGTAAAACCCCAACGGTCAAAACGACCCCCTGTGAGCAAGCACTTGGCTACAGTGGGAAGGAAAAAACTCCCTTTTAACAGGAAGAAACCTCCAGCAGAACCAGGCTCAGGGAGGGGCAGTCTTCTGCTGGGACTGGTTGGGGCTGAGGGAGAGAACCAGGAAAAAGACATGCTGTGGAGGGGAGCAGAGATCGATCACTAATGATTAAATGCAGAGTGGTGCATACAGAGCAAAAGAGAAAGAAACAGTGCATCATGGGAACCCCCCAGCAGTCTACGTCTATAGCAGCATAACTAAGGGATGGTTCAGGGTCACCTGATCCAGCCCTAACTATAAGCTTTAGCAAAAAGGAAAGTTTTAAGCCTAATCTTAAAAGTAGAGAGGGTGTCTGTCTCCCTGATCTGAATTGGGAGCTGGTTCCACAGGAGAGGAGCCTGAAAGCTGAAGGCTCTGCCTCCCATTCTACTCTTACAAACCCTAGGAACTACAAGTAAGCCTGCAGTCTGAGAGTGAAGCGCTCTATTGGGGTGATATGGTACTACGAGGTCCCTAAGATAAGATGGGACCTGATTATTCAAACCTTATAAGTAAGAAGAAGAATTTTAAATTCTATTCTAGAATTAACAGGAAGCAATGAAGAGAGGCCAATATGGGTGAGATATGCTCTCTCCTTCTAGTCCCCGTCAGTACTCTAGCTGCAGCATTTTGAATTAACTGAAGGCTTTTTAGGGAACTTTTAGGACAACCTGATAATAATGAATTACAATAGTCCAGCCTAGAGGAAATAAATGCATGAATTAGTTTTTCAGCATCACTCTGAGACAAGACCTTTCTGATTTTAGAGATATTGCGTAAATGCAAAAAAGCAGTCCTACATATTTGTTTAATATGCGCTTTGAATGACATATCCTGATCAAAAATGACTCCAAGATTTCTCACAGTATTACTAGAGGTCAGGGTAATGCCATCCAGAGTAAGGATCTGGTTAGACACCATGTTTCTAAGATTTGTGGGGCCAAGTACAATAACTTCAGTTTTATCTGAGTTTAAAAGCAGGAAATTAGAGGTCATCCATGTCTTTATGTCTGTAAGACAATCCTGCAGTTTAGCTAATTGGTGTGTGTCCTCTGGCTTCATGGATAGATAAAGCTGGGTATCATCTGCGTAACAATGAAAATTTAAGCAATACCGTCTAATAATACTGCCCTAAGGGAAGCATGTATAAAGTGAATAAAATTGGTCCTAGCACAGAACCTTGTGGAACTCCATAATTAACTTTAGTCTGTGAAGAAGATTCCCCATTTACATGAACAAACTGTAATCTATTAGACAAATATGATTCAAAGCACCGCAGCGCAATGCCTTTAATACCTATGGCATGCTCTAATCTCTGTAATAAAATTTTATGGTCAACAGTATCAAAAGCAGCACTGAGGTCTAACAGAACAAGCACAGAGATGAGTCCACTGTCCGAGGCCATAAGAAGATCATTTGTAACCTTCACTAATGCTGTTTCTGTACTATGATGAATTCTAAAACCTGAGTGAAACTCTTCAAATAGACCATTCCTCTGCAGATGATCAGTTAGCTGTTTTACAACTACCCTTTCAAGAATTTTTGAGAGAAAAGGAAGGTTGGAGATTGGTCTATAATTAGCTAAGATAAGCTATCTGTAAAGCATTTTCCTATATACGAATATAACAATTTGACCTTGAGCGCTCATGGGTCACAATCAAAAATAAGTCACTTCTTCCCCCCCACAGGCCAAATGGAGCTGCCGGGTTTGATCAGAATTGGATTATCTTGCAGACATAAAGTATAGAGTCAGAAGGTGAACTGAAGTGAGTAAAAACACAACGTCCTCGGCACCAGTTAGATTGATGACACGGCCTCTATGTGTCCGTCTGAGACATGACGAGCAGCACTTCAAAATAATTGTCTTTCAGAAGAAGCTGAACCTGCTGCTGATGGTCTTGTTGTCTGCGTCTCTCGTCTTTTGCTACAAAGCAGCATTTTGGGAAAAGGGTCAGAGTCTGCAACTGCAGACATAGAAAAGTGCAGCAAACACACACACACACACACACACACACACACACACACACACACACACACACACACACACACACGAGGCTCGCCTGCACAAACAGGCTGCGAGATGTTCCGATTTCCCTGATGCCTGTGCTTTGACTCAACAGGCTTTGGATCACTACCTTTCCAAGCTCCTCTCTACATCGGCTCTTGTATGACTCCACTGCCTGCTTGTACCTGAGCAGAGGGAAGATGGGAAGTGATGTTACAGCACCAGAGTGCAGAGGTACAGAGCAATTGAAAGGAAATAAAAACCTCAGTATGGGCCAAGATCACTGGGGTCAAAGGTAAAAAAAAAAAATGTGGTTTGCTTTATCGGCCATTTGTTCCTCTACCCCTTTCTGGTCCTTTGGCCAGTTCCAACAGTCTTGATATGTGGACCTTAAAATTGACCTTAAAAGTTTTATTTTGGCCAAGGTCCAGGTCACTGGGGTCAAAGGTCACAATTATGATTTTTTTTTTCTTTTTTTCACACTAATGACCAGCGAACTTGGCACATAGTGACATCATGTTTACTAAAGGTCATTCATTGGCCACCGGTGTCATGGCATGAAAAAAGACCCCTGAGCAGAGAACAACACAAGTAAAGGTCAAAGCAGGTTTATTGCTCACAGACTCTTCGATGGAACCAGTCAAAACTTACAGAACAGGAAGTCCTTACCACAATCATGTCCAGATAGAAACAGGCGTGAGAGTGGTCGTGGACATAGGCATGGAATCAGTACGAGGAAGTAATCAACACAGCGAATCACATGAGGAATAGATAAGACAAAGGACAAACACTAGAGAGCATGAGGAGACAGGAAGTGTTAACTAATAACACTATCAGAATCCCTAGAGTTAAAAAAACCAAACACCAGAGAAGTGAACTATGACAGTTGGGGTCAATAGTCACTCCGATTTGCACCATCTGGAGGTGGGTTCCAGGATAGCCCCGGCAAAATCAAATCTGCCAAAGGACGACCACTGTGGTCAAGATAATTTGGTTCAAAAGTCAAAATGGAAGTTTTTTTCCATACTCTTTCTGTTAAAGTAGCCAAACAAAACTACAAAGACAGCCAATAGTAAAAAGAAAGAATCGACCAAAAAAGTGAAATTCTGATTTATTAGGAATATTTCAGAAAAGTAAAAATTTATCTCAACAGCTTTGACGAGAATAAAACTAGTTCTAATTCTTAGCTCAGAACATTTTGTGTAATTTCAGACGTCTGTTTACTGAATGTGGCTTTGCCGTCTGTTAACACTGTAACTGTGCACAAATCTCTGGAACGACTGGATTATTTTGAAAATGTTATCCCACGACGTCTGTGCTGCAGCTGACAGGACTGATTAACCGAGCGGCACATCACAGCCCATCACTCAAACGTTTAAACTGATTTCAGTATGCACAGCGCAGTTGTGCCGGATGGAAATAAACAAAACCAAAATGAATGATAAACATGCCTCATGTGGGAAATGAGTATAAATGACAAATCCAAATTCAGATGCTAATAATTCTCATTACGGCTCTTAATGTCCTTTATGCCTATTGCTTATTGAAAATAATCCAACCTTGTTCAGACGGCTGTCTGGTGAAAGCGCACGTCCCGTGATGAAAATGTTTTTATCATAAACAGACAGCGCAGGCCAACTCATCGCTGCTGCTAATTAACAATTCTCATTTCATAATGCTATTCATTTATTCTGCCTTAATGCTGGGCTCTGGTTAATGCAGCGCTTTTAATTTTCACATGGTGTAAATGTGCACATCTCTGCGTGTGCATGAGCGCAGATGTAGGATGCTCGTGTCCTAACTGCATTAAAGCTTATTTGTCTTGTGAGTTTCTGGTTTGCATTAGCTGTGGGTCTCATCCATCAGCAGCAAGAACACATGAAGAACTGTGCTGCATATTCTTTTCACAGTGCTAATGTTGCTGTAATGCTGTGAGGACTCATTGGATAAACTGCCACAGCGAGCTGAGTGCAGCCGCCAGAAGAAGAAGAAGAAGAAAAAATTACTTCCATCTAATGCTTTTGATACTGTTGACCATAAATTTTATTACAGAGATTAGAGCATGCCATAGGTATTAAAGGCACTGCGCTGCGGTGGTTTGAATCTATTTGTCTAATAGATTACAATTTGTTCATGTAAATGGGGAATCTTCATCCACAGACTAAAGTTAATTATGGAGTTCCACAAGGTTCTGTGCTAGGACCAATTTTATTCACTTTATACATGCTTCCCTTAGGCAGTATTATTAGACGGTATTGCTTAAATTTTCATTGTTACGCAGATGATACCCAGCTTTATCTATCCATGAAGCCAGAGGATACACACCAATTAGCTAAACTGCAGGATTGTCTTACAGACATAAAGACATGGATGACCTCTAATTTCCTGCTTTTAAACTCAGATAAAACTGAAGTTATTGTACTTGGCCCCACAAATCTTAGAAACATGGTGTCTAACCAGATCCTTACTCTGGATGGCATTACCCTGACCTCTAGTAATACTGTGAGAAATCTTGGAGTCATTTTTGATCAGGATATGTCATTCAAAGCGCATATTAAACAAATATGTAGGACTGCTTTTTTGCATTTATGCAATATCTCTAAAATCAGAAGGTCTTGTCTCAGAGTGATGCTGAAAAACTAATTCATGCATTTATTTCCTCTAGGCTGGACTATTGTAATTCATTATTATCAGGTTGTCCTAAAAGTTCCCTAAAAAGCCTTCAGTTAATTCAAAATGCTGCAGCTAGAGTACTGACGGGGACTAGAAGGAGAGAGCATATCTCACCCATATTAGCCTCTCTTCATTGGCTTCCTGTTAATTCTAGAATAGTATTTAAAATTCTTCTTCTTACTTATAAGGTTTTGAATAATCAGGTCCCATCTTATCTTAGGGACCTCGTAGTACCATATCACCCCAATAGAGCGCTTCGCTCTCAGACTGCAGGCTTACTTGTAGTTCCTAGGGTTTTTAAGAGTAGAATGGGAGGCAGAGCCTTCAGCTTTCAGGCTCCTCTCCTGTGGAACCAGCTCCCAATTCAGATCAGGGAGACAGACACCCTCTCTACTTTTAAGATTAGGCTTAAAACTTTCCTTTTTGCTAAAGCTTATAGTTAGGGCTGGATCAGGTGCCCTGAACCATCCCTTAGTTATGCTGCTATAGACATAGACTGCTGGGGGGTTCCCATGATGCACTGTTTCTTTCTCTTTTTGCTCTGTATGCACCACTCTGCATTTAATCATTAGTGATCGATCTCTGCTCCCCTCCACAGCATGTCTTTTTCCTGGTTCTCTCCCTCAGCCCCAACCAGTCCCAGCAGAAGACTGCCCCCTCCCTGAGCCTGGTTCTGCTGGAGGTTTCTTCCTGTTAAAAGGGAGTTTTTCCTTCCCACTGTAGCCAAGTGTTTGCTCACAGGGGGTCGTTTTGACCGTTGGGGTTTTACATAATTATTGTATGGCCTTGCCTTACAATATAAAGCGCCTGGGGCAACTGTTTGTTGTGATTTGGTGCTATATAAAAAAATTGATTAATTGATTAATGTATGTGCTCTTGTGCTTTTGGTTTTTTCTTTCTCAGATATTGAGAGATATGGTTTCTTTTCTTGTGCAGTACCAAAAAAAGTGAAAAAAGTCAATATTCTAAGTACTGGACTTTTTTCAAGTCTGCATACAGATGTGGAATTTCTTCCAGAAATCAGAAAGACATCAATAATTATAACGATATTAGAACTATGGGAGTGGTGGGCACAGATCACCTAAAAATCAGCTTTTATCACCAATAATCTGCTAACTGAAAGGTTAACTGTCATAAAACTAAACTCATATATTTCTAAAACTGTATTTTCCAGAGTAAAACTCACCCCTGAGTATAAGTGACACCTGTTAAAGAGGAAGAGGAAAAAGCCCTATGTATAAGTCACACCTTTTTTCTGTATCAGCACAGTAATTTGGGATTTTTTTGTACATTATTATAGTGTACTTTTTTATTATTTATTATTCTAACATTATTAGAATCTGTTTTGATGAGGTATTGATTCCTGGAAAAGTCCTATGAAAACAGTAAAAGGTGAGACCCTTTGGCTGCTCCCTTCTTTGCACTCGGAGGTGCCACAGTGAAGCTGAGGTGGATCTGCATGTTGAATTGGTGCAGCCGGATGCCCTTCCTGATGCAACTCCACATTAATAAAAGAGAGACGTGGTGGGAGGTTGAACCAGGAACCTTCCACACTGAAACCAAGTGCACTCACCACTCGGCCACCTCCTGTGAAAGAAGTCATTATAATTATTATTTTTAATCACAAATGTGTGATTTTTCTGAATACCGACCAGAGCATACGAGGTCTATTAGAAAAGTATCCGACCTTATTATTTTTTTCAAAAACCATATGGATTTGAATCACGTGTGATTACATCAGACATGCTTGAACCCTCGTGGGCATGCAAGAGTTTTTTCACGCCTGTCGGTTACGTCATTCGCCTGTGGGCAGTCTTTGAGTGAGGAGTCGCCCACCCTCTCGTCGATTTTTTTCATTGTTTAGGAATGGCTCAGAGACTGCTGCTTTGTTTGATCAAAATTTTTTTCAAAACTGTAAGGCACAACTGAGTGGACACCATTCGATAAATTCAGCTGGTTTTCGGTAAAAATTTTAACGGCTGATGAGAGATTTTGGTCTGTTAGTGTCGCCGTAAGGACGGCCCACGGCGCCTGATGGTGATCTGCGCTTCGAGGCGGCAGCGTCTCGCTGTTTCAAGTTGAAAACTTCCACATTTCAGGCTCTGTTGACCCAGGAAGTCGTCAGATAACAGAGAACTTTCAGAAGAAGTCGGCATGAGGAGTTTATTCGGACATTCCATTGTTAACGGACATTTTGTAATGAAAGAACGTGCGGGCAGAGTCGCATGTCGGGCCGGACCCGACCGCGGGGGGTCGCGACAGGAAAAACACCTCCGTTGGAAACCTTAACGGGCAAGTTGGAACATGCCCAGCTGTTAAACAATTTCTCAGTTACTCACTTGCCTGAATTTTACAAATGGTTTTCAACACGGAGGTGTTTTTCCTGTCGCGGCGCACGCAGATTCGCCGAGTCGTCACGGAAACGACTCGGCGAATTTGCGCGCATGTCTTTCATTAAAAAATGTCCTTAAACAGTGGAATGTCCGCATAAAGTCCTCATGCCGACCTCTTCTGAATCTTCTCTGTTCTCTCATGACGTCCTGGGTGAATTAAGCCTTAAATTAGGATGTTTTCAGGTTGAAACAGGCCGACGACGGCGCCTGGAAGCGCTGTGCGAAGTCCCGCTCCGTGGGAAGTCCTTACAGCGACAGAAACACCCCATAATCTCTCATCAGCCGTTAAACTTTTCACCGAAAACCAGCTTAATTTCTCGAATAGTGTCCACTGGGATATCCCTCACAGGTCCAGAAAAATTTTTGATAAAGCAACGCGCGCCGTCTCGAGCAGCGTGTGAAACAAAGGAATTCAGCCGAGAGGGTGGGACCACATCTCACTCAAGGCCTGCCCACAGGGAAATGACGTCACCGACACGCGTGAAAAAAAACTCCTGCATGCGCACGAGGGTTCAAGCATGATTGGTGTAATCGCACGTCATTCAAATCCATATAGTTTTTTTTTTTTAAATAAAAAGGTAGGATACTTTTCTAATAGACCTCATAAGTCGCAGGGCCTCCCAAACTAGAACAAAACTAAACAACAACAAAAAACAAGAAAAACAAGAGCATTCCAAGATTTCTGACGTCCGCAAATCTGGATCCGGATTACTTCCAAAATTCAGTGGAGTCGTCTATGACCTAATATCTATCTGTGGTGCAAATTCTGTGAAAACCTGTGCAGTAGTTTTGATGTAACCCTGCTAACAGACAGACAAATAAATAAATCCAATAAACACAGATTTTAATACACAAATGATTTTATTATGTCCTTGGTGGATGTACAAATCCCAGACTTACACTAACTGTGAATAACTAGCAATTAACTTTTTGTTTGAGTTTATGACTATTGGCTTGGTTTGTTTGGCTCTAAAACCCTGAAAAACACTTTTTCACTATCAGTTTTCTTCAGAAGTAAAGTTTCACGCCAAAGAAAATGGCAGTCGCACATTTACACATTCATATATGTACATTCAACACACGAAGTAAAATTATATTCATCTACAGCAAAGCACAACGAATAACTGATCCAACACAGCTGTCAAACATGTCAACCCCCCCCCGGGCCTTAGGGGGTTACTGTAGCTTACTGACGGTAGTTTTGTTTGAACATTCATGAGAAGTGTTAACGTTAAAAAATGTTCCTGCCTGGAGGGCATTTACAGACTTCTACTGCTTAGTGCATTGCAAATAAAATATGCAGCATAGTGTAAAATCATCAGTAATTAATACAGAAATATGTATATTTAAAAACTTAATATTTAGGAGTGCAATATTCTCTGCACTGAATGAATGAAAAAAAAAACATTCATTATTTGTTTTATATGACACCTAAAATAGATTCTTGTCATTTGATATTTGATTAATTTATAAACAAGAAAAAAAAAAGGGACTTACACCCTTCCTGGTCCTATGGTGTCCTCCCAAACTCGCTAGTGAGACCAAGATGCCTCATCTCCGTGGCTCGGCTTCGGCAAACACTACTTTCTCAGGACCTCCCCCCCGACTTGCTCTTGAGCCCCATTGGCGCATTCAGCCTTCCCATCCGTTACCCAGCCAGTCTGGGCACTGTGTCCGGCCGCTGTTTCTTTTTAAGCAAAGTGCCATCACCGCTGGTGTGAGTGTGTGGCAGCGTGCAATAGCACAAAACGTATAGATCCAAAACTGCACGGTCAATGGAACGCAACGGCAAATGGTAGGAATAATCCATAAAAATATAACAGAGCCTCACGATGCACTGAACCATCTGTCAGTAAATGTCACAAATGTCTTTTTTGTATTCGCCGCACTTCCATTGTGTTGTGGAGTTTTGCTGCTTCTTCATGTGTTTGCTCGTATTGTGTGAATTAAATTGTTACATGAGCTCTACGTTATATTTGTGTTCTCTATGTTGACCTTTTTAAAGAAACAATGTGTTGCTGAATTGAGGCAGGTGGGTTTTATTTGTGTGTGTTTTGGGCTTTTGCTTGTGTTGTGGTCACTATGGGCCACCGCACCAGACAGACAAACAGATGGAGAGCAAACAGACAGTAAGAACTGCAAACACACACAAATCCAATGTGCCTTTTCTCAACTCAGTGGTGATGGATAATAAAAAGCTTTGTATAACTGCCTTCTTTGTCTTGCTTATGTTGTAAGACAGACATTAGCAACCCTTAAACAAATGTTTTTGGATGCAAAATGGGTTCAAAAGCATTAAAATATGAATTTATTCAGCCTGTTATCCAGATTTCCTTTGGTGTTATTCTCCTGTGTTGCCCATTTCCTCTTCTCATTCTCTGCTGCAGGTTAATGAGCTGATTAATTTCACCTGTGGATTTTTCATTTAGTTGGTAACCATCTGGTGAATAGATCATGTGGAAAATCAGCAGAAGTCCTGCTTCCCCATTAAGCCACTAGACAGCGTGGTGCCCCTGTGCACCCCCACAGCCCTATAAATCTGGTATCACTGAAAAGCTAAGGATGTCTAGATTACAAAAAATAACTGGTAACAGTAAAATACTGGGACTTACTATGACATAGTAAACAAAAGTTTTTTTTTCCCAAACCATGCTTTCTTTGACCTTGACCTTTGACCAAACTGCACAAACCTAATCACCTCTCTCTCTCTCTCTCTCTCTCTCTCTCTCTCTCTCTCTCTCTCTCTCTCTCTCTCTCTCACACACACACACACACACACACACACCACACACACACACACACACACACACACACACACACACACACACACACACACACACACACACACACACACACACACACACACCACACACAGAGCAGTGAAATCAATAAAACAACATCCTGCTATTGGTGCTCACCAATGTGCAAGGTAAAAAAAGAAAAAAGAAAAAGAAAAAAAACTGAAGATGACACACAACTGCATACAAGCTAAATGGTAGAAAGTAAGCAGAGAGACAAATACATTTTCATTTTTGGAATGTTCTTCCTTTTTTTTGTTGATGAGTGACGGCTGTTTGTTGGATGTGTTTGTTGAGTAGCCACTCCCATCTCTATCATTTATACTGAGCTTCCTTATCCCATTGGCCATGAAGATGACAGACATCCAGGGGTAAAATTACATGACTCCATCTGCTCATATGAAATGAACCTCATCCAACTTGGGCTTTAGTCACACATTAGCAGAAACAGTCGGATTCCCCATGAATCAAATAGCCCTCAGTAATACATACCACATGCTAATGTGGAAAACCACTAATGCAAAAGACCGTATTTGGAGAAGTAAAAAAAAAAAAAAACCTTCTAGAAACTGGACAATCTTCAGTGTCCCATACTCTGATCCACATGTAAAATGTCATTTACAAAGTCTTTAACCTTTTATGTCCATCATGCTATTAACATATTTCTGTTTTGGCCAAACCGTTGACCTCACATCTTCAAGTCCAAGTGTGTGGCAAGGTTTTTTCAATTATGACCAAAGTCGGAGCATCCTGTTAAACACATTGGTAGTAAAACTAAAGGAAGGAGAGGATCGAAATGGAAACTGCTTTACATAGTAATGGGATTTTTACCCCCTAAGAGACACCAATGCAGTTTTGAATCATGTTGGTGGTTTATATTTGAAAAAAAAAAAAAAAAAAAACTTACTCGCAGGAGAAAGATGACATTTATTGAACATGATGCTGCAGATGGTGGGGCAGTGGGGCACACAGGAAAATAGCCTGGTGTTAAAAGTCAAGGGTTTGGGTGGGGGTGCTGTAGTGATTTTTGATAGATCAGGACCGCGAGTTACACTGATTTTGACAGCTGCATATCAGATACAAGCAGATATGCCAAGAGCAGTGGACATTAGATTGGATGACCTGACATGGGTCAGATGAATGAATGCAACTTCCACAAAAAATAAAATAAAAAACAAGATGCATCTGAAAGCTATCAGTTTTGTTATTAAATGGATAGAAACTGACGGTGTGGTGGTACAGGGGCTGACTAAATGCATTTTCAGACCTGAACTCTGTGTTACAGTTTATTAATTGCATTTTGTTTTTGTGCTGTGTGTTTGACTAATCTCTTTAAGTTGTTTTTTTTATGTTAATTGTATTCGTTTCTCTTGTTATTGTGGTGGACAGAGCGGGTAGCCCCCCAACCCGAGCCGGTCCACCTGTTTGGACTCTGCTCTTGTGAAGTGCTTTGGGGCAAATGGTGTCATGATTTGGCACAATATAAATAAACTAATACTATATTGATGCATTCAATGCATTTTATAGGCTACGCGGTTTTGAAAAGCCTAGGAAACAGGAGAAAGACAGTCTCCAACACGTAAGTGAAAACTGCATAGTCTGCTTTCTGCTCAGATGTACTTCAGACACACCAAACATTTACTAGTCACAGGTTTGAACAGTGCAACATACGTAAGTGTGTTTCAGTTTACAGTAATGAAGAGAGTTTTACACGTCTTTGCAGAACAACACTTGGAAATGTACTCAAGGCCAGCATTCACCACCGCACAGTCAGATGAGTCGAGCCTGAATATGGCCATCTCACATTTCTGAGATAATCTAATTAAACTGTGACTGAAAAAAGAACAATCTGCCAAGAGCAAGTTAGAGAGGATGAACACCAAACTAAATGAACAAACAGAAGAAAAAAATGGCGATGCAAGAGGGCCCAACTGGGAATCCTGACAGTGTGTGAGCAAAAAGAGAGCAAGAGCTGATGGGATGTAGGGACCATTTTAAATGACACAGAGAAGTGTTTTCAGACGGGTGCCCGATTCCCAGGTGGGTCCGGGGCCTGGATCACTAACATTCTTTCTCTTGATTCTCCAAGTTTCACTCAGTCAAACCACTTTACCAGGACCAAAATGTATAAATGGAACCCCCGTGTACAAAAAATGCACCCACATTACAAAAAAAAAAAAAAAAAAAAAAAAAAAAAAAATCAGTCGTTTTTCGGAAAAAAAAAAAAAAAAACAAAAAAATCAGCCACCTTTACACTAAAAAAATAATAAAAAATCCTTGTAGGTGCCAGAAAAATTCTGTAAAAATAACACAGTAAAATATGTAAATACCTATACAAGACAACCTGTAAAATGTATGGAATGAAGATATTGAATTTACAAAAAAGAAACAGACAAAAAACCCCACTAAATCCAACATTTTGTTTTTTTTATTAAATTAAGATTATCACACTGTTTATTAACGAATGATTTCTGGAGAATTTAAACCCAGTTCTTACTGATTGTAGACTGAATCCAAACCAGTGCAGTTTTGTTGTGCTGCTCCCATTTTTCTCACAGTCACCACAGGAGGTTCAGCACGGCATCCACATGTTGATCTGGTTTTTCTAACACTGCTCTTGCTGTATTAAGTATAATCAGGGATATTTCTCTTGGGACTTAAGCACATTTACTGTTTGTATTGCTGTGCTGTTACACAAGAGGAACTACACTAAAAATATAGTGACTGTATGTCATATTGCTATTGATGTTTTTTCCTGCATTTGTACAATATATGTAATCTGAGGACTTCTGAAAAAAAATGTCTGTTTAGATTTTAATAAGCTTTATGTCAATAGGATGAAATGGATTCTGCAGTTCATTTCACTCACTCACTCATCTTCACCTGCTTACTTCAATTAAAAGGTCACAAGACAGTTCGTTTCATTTTCAGATGAACTCACGCCATCTGACAGTATGGTCATACAACTCGCCCAAACAGAATAACCCCAGTTCAACGCCTGCCTTTATCCAGTTCTCCCGTTATTATTTTTTAGTAAATTGCATCAGTTTTATACAGTAAATGCATATCAAATCTATCATTGCACAATAATTTTCAACTTATTTTTGTTTGACTGAATTATTCTGGAAACCACAGTTGTCACGTTTTTCTCAATAAAAACAGATTTATTTTTCATGCATATGAAAAATAAACATGCATAGTCATGTCCAGGTGTCTGTTTGTCACAGTTCAGGTTGTGTGTCAGTTTTCTGATCTCTGGTTTTCTATTCATTCCAGTAGTGTCTCCTACATGTTATACTTCTTGTCTTCATCCTGTGGTTTGTATCCTAGTGATATAGCCTCCGTGTATTATTTCATCATGATTTTATATTGCACGTTTTGGTTGTAGCACATTCCTGGACAATAGAGTTTCTGGTTTCATGTGGACGTTTACTTCCCAGTCGATTGAGATCTACACTATTGAACCATCACCAATCCTTCCCTCCAGTGCCAGATTGTCTCATAATATACCTGCCATGGCATTTGTATGTCTAGAGTTTGAGCTCCAGGTGTGGACCTCTGTTGATTTCAGAGTTCAGCTATTGGACTTCTTGTGTGGTAAGTTTGATTTTTACTGATGTTCTGCTCACGTTGGATTCTCCTGCTGCTGCTGCCCTCGTGGACACTGATGTCTTTTGAACTGATTACCTTCCACCCAGAAGCTGTCATGGATAGACTGCTACTGCCAGCTGTTTCTGCCTCAGTCCCATCTAGCAGCAAATAAAGATCATTTGAACTTCCCATCGGTGTTGTTTTTCTGCTCGGGAGGCTCCACTTGTGATGCAATCATTGCATTGTTCAATGTTCCAAATACCACGTCTGGATCTCCACCACTACAGAAAAATCTACACGCTCGAGAAGCACGGGTACATGAATTTGTGGGCTGAAAGATAACACTGACTTAATGAAAATTCAGTAAGGTATATCTTATATATTATATTCCAATTCTAAGGTAGAACTATGCCAGTATACAAAGGTATATCTAAATATCTAAAAAGGAAGAGTAAAATAGGAGAGTAGAAAAGAGTAGAGTAGAGCCACTTAGGTGTCTGGTCTTGAGAACCAGGGATGTTTAGGTTAAAAAGCTTTTTTATCCCATGGGAACTCTCCCTACCCAATGGTAGACTTAATCTGGATCTCACTAACTGAGCCACTTCCATTACAAAACGGAGCCTTTCAGTGAGTTTCCTCCAGGTATTTGGTTTCCATCTGCCATGAAAACATCCATGTGGGACTCAATTCCTAAAGGGCACTGGCGGCAGGATTGGTCACAACAAAAATGTTCACCCAGTTCAAAAACACACGAGGCTACAGACTATTTTCTTATTTTAGCACTGACGGCTTAACTTCAAATTACGAAGGGGGAAAAATGGCTCCAAATCAATGGAGGTTAACCTGAACATGCAATGCTGGCCTGCTGTTAGGCCTTAAATAAAAAGATATGAAACCATTTATAAGAGAAATTAAGAGAGACAGAGAGGAGGCTCTGCCAAGACGGATGAAAACAGATGACTCAGACAGATGACTTTGTATTAGATGTGTATAATGGCAATGAATCAAAAGTATGGCAGGTCTACAATAAAACACCAATTTCCATTCTTCATGCTTCCCTCTCCAGGGTTATAGCTTTTACTAATAGGTTCTGGTAATGTCTTGAATAAATTTAGCATTAGCTCTAATGCTCATTACTTTTAAAGGTCCTATAATGAGATGAGGATTTTGGCATTTGCCATTTAACTCACTATTTTGTATTAAAAACTAAAATAAAATTGGAACAGAATGTAGTACATCAACTGGCAGATACTGTGGAGAAAAACAGATGGATTTTGGGAATTAACTGTGAACAACACAGCAGGACAACCTGGGGAAGTGAGTCTTTGTTTTATATTGTGTAAGTCACAAAAAAAAAAAGATGCGTATCGGACGCTCAGAGAGATTCAGCACTCATAGAGCCCCAGATCATTAATATCCAATAAAGATATTAGTGAATGCAATGGCACCATTACAACCATTTGGTTAAGTACACGGTCACCGAGCATTTGTTAATCACCATGAAGGCATCATGATGGATGTTGGTTGGTTGTTCAAACAAAATAATCCAAGATGGTGAAACACGCTCTCAGACAGCTGCATATCTCTATCAATCTAATATGTTTGGCATTTTTGTGTTATATTTTGTAAGAGTTTGTGGGAAAAAAAAACACTTCTAAGTTTAAAAACCCTATTTTTGTAACCAGATAATAGTTATACCTTGTCCTGGAACAAATCAATCAAAGTTTGGTTCTTTTCCAGGGACGTCCAAACATCCAGTGCATCCAACAAAACAATGCAAAACCACATTCTGCACACATTATATAAGTACAGATGTAGAAGGAGAAGGTACGGATAGTAAGCAAGTCCCTTCAGATACTCCTTTGTTTTTACTCGGGTTGACGGGGGGGGGGGGGGGGGGGGGGGGGTTGAAAAATGTATCTTTACTTCTAGTCTACAAGGAGGTGCAAACTAAGTTTGATCCGCGTGTGATCCATATTGCCATATTTGATAGAAAATTGATTTTAACATTGAAAAGCCCTCAACAAAATATAAACGCAACACTTTTGGTTTTGCTCCCATTTTGTATGAGATGAACTCAAAGATCTAAAACTTTTTCCACATACACAATATCACCATTTCCCTCAAATATTGTTCACAAACCAGTCTAAATCTGTGATAGTGAGCACTTCTCCTTTGCTGAGATAATCCATCCCACCTCACAGGTGTGCCATATCAAGATGCTGATTAGACACCATGATTAGTGCACAGGTGTGCCTTAGACTGCCCACAATAAAAGGCCACTCTGAAAGGTGCAGTTTTGTTTTATTGGGGGGGATACCAGTCAGTATCTGGTGTGACCACCATTTGCCTCATGCAGTGCAACACATCTCCTTCGCATAGAGTTGATCAAGTTGTCAATTGTGGCCTGTGGAATGTTGGTCCACTCCTCTTCAATGGCTGTGCGAAGTTGCTGGATATTGGCAGGAACTGGTACACGCTGTCGTATACGCCGGTCCAGAGCATCCCAAACATGCTCAATGGGTGACATGTCCGGTGAGTATGCCGGCCATGCAAGAACTGGGACATTTTCAGCTTCCAAGAATTGTGTACAGATCCTTGCAACATGGGGCCGTGCATTATCCTGCTGCAACATGAGGTGATGTTCTTGGATGTATGGCACAACAATGGGCCTCAGGATCTCGTCACGGTATCTCTGTGCATTCAAAATGCCATCAATAAAATGCACCTGTGTCCTTTGTCCATAACAGACGCCTGCCCATACCATAACCCCACCACCACCATGGGCCACTCGATCCACAACATTGACATCAGAAAACCGCTCACCACACGACGCCACACACGCTGTCTGCCATCTGCCCTGGATAGTGTGAACCGGGATTCATCCGTGAAGAGAACACCTCTCCAACGTGCCAAACACCAGCGAATGTGAGCATTTGCCCACTCAAGTTGGTTATGACGACAAGACCCCGATGAGGACAACGAGCATGCAGATGAGCTTCCCTGAGACGGTTTCTGACAGTTTGTGCAGAAATTCTTTGGTTATGCAAACCGATTGTTTCAGCAGCTGTCCGAGTGGCTGGTCTCAGACGATCTTGGAGGTGAACATGCTGGATGTGGAGGTCCTGGGCTGGTGTGGTTACACGTGGTCTGCGGTTGTGAGGCTGGTTGGATGTACTGCCAAATTCTCTGAAACGCCTTTTGAGACGGCTTATGGTAGAGAAATGAACATTCAATACACGAGCAACAGCTCTGGTTGACATTCCTGCTGTCAGCATGCCAATTGCACGCTCCCTCAAATCTTGCGACATCTGTGGCATTGTGCTGTGTGATAAAACTGCACCTTTCAGAGTGGCCTTTTATTGTGGGCCGTCTAAGGCACACCTGTGCACTAATCATGGTGTCTAGTCAGCATCTTGATATGGCACACCTGTGAGGTGGGATGGATTATCTCAGCAAAGGAGAAGTGCTCACTATCACAGATCTAGACTGGTTTGTGAACACTATTTGAGGGAAAATGGTGATATTGTGTATGTGGAAAAAGTTTTAGATCTTTGAGTTCATCTCATACAAAATGGGAGCAAACCAAAAGTGTTGCGTTCATATTTTTGTTGAGTATATATAAACTTTAGGTTATGAATAGTCACTTCTAACAGAACTTTGACCTTGAAATTTATTCCAATGTAAAAATTTGTGGAATTGGAAATTAGTGTGGCGGAGGTTTGCGCTCTACGAGTGCGGTGTTGTAGTTTTTTTTAATGTGTTGCAGGACTGAATATCTCTCTCTCTCTCTCTCTCTCTCTCTCTCTCTGTCTAAGCTCAAGACACTTTACAATAATGCCTCACATTCACTTGTTCAGCCAGACACTCACACACTGATGTCAGGGTGCTGCCATGCGAGGCGGTCACTACATACTGGGAGCAACTAGGGGATTAAGTACCTTGCCCAAGGGTCCTTAGTGATTTTTGGGCTAATGGGGGTTTGAACTGAGGATCCTCTGGTCTCAAGCCCACTGCTTAACCGCTGGACCATTACCTCCCCATTTGTGTGTTAACAAATGAAATTTGTTTGACCCTGTCCTGTCCGGGTTGTACCCGGCCTCTTGCCTCTGTGACTGCTGTCCCAAGGCGTAAGCCAGAGGTTGGCAGCTTGTTCCAGAAAGGGCCAAGAGGGTGCAGGTTTTCTTTGCAGCCACTGACTCCAGCAGGTGATTTCACTGATTAATATCACTTGAGCAGATGGAATCAGTTAATGAGTGACACCTGGTGGCGTCAGTGGCTGCAAAGAAAACCTGCACCCTCTTGGCCCTTTCTGGAACAAATTGCCCACCCTGACGTAAGCAGATACAGAACATGAATGGAATGAATGATTTTTGTTTACCTCCAAACATTAGCTATCTTGGGTTTGTTCTGTCTGAAATTAAAGTCAAAGTAAATGTTAGAATTACTGCGTTTCTGTGTTGTAGTTATAACTCTGCATTTTTCATACCGTCACAACCTTTTGATTTTGGGGTTATAATATGGATCAAACACATCTGGGTGGCACTTGACACTCACATTAAGGCCCATGTTGGAAGTGATACAGACACGTTTCATACGGGTACGTCCGGAGCTGACATGTTGGCTCGACACTCATCTGATTTAACACTCATTAGCTGTGCACATGTACATTTTCCACAGTTACAGCTGTTGTTAGTTCAGTCCCAGACAGAAACATCTTCATGTATCACCATCTCACAAAGAAGCAACAAAGGAGGAGTTGGACTGTCAAAGTCACTGTAGTCAGATAAGACGTGACAAATACTCCCATCTTGACTGCCACCAACATGTATGATGAGTTATGCTCAGTTCCATCATTTATCACAGCTCTCCTCTGGAATCTCATTTCACTTAGTCTATTGTCTGTGGCCCAGTTGATTACAGTGGTTCATACTTAGTCATCTGCACTGTCACTGTAACTCAGCATGTTCAAACTCCACGGTCACACACGTCATCTCAAACCCGACTACCGCTATGGTTCTGAATAAGTCAGAGGATGTGACCTGGTCACTGCTGTCCTGCCTTACTGCAATAATCAAATTATACCTGCAATCATACGGGGAATAATACAGAGTGCTGTGGGCTTCAACAGACGTTAATGGCTAGAGAATAGAAAATAAAATTATAAATAACACACGCACACACACACACACCACCACACAACACACACACACACACACACACACACACACACACACACACACACACACACACACACACACACACACACCACACACACACACACACACCACACACCAGGCAGCTTACATTTTGATTGATGGCTGTCTGTGTGTCTTTTTTTGTCAACACAATACATTTTGGTGTGAATTTCACACTTTTCATTGCCAAAAGTCCATATTTTGCCTAAAACTGAAAAAATTCTAAATTCTGCAATGAATAATTGTAAATAGTGAAGGAGTGAGTTGAGATCAAGCAAACAAACCGCTGGAATCAAAATCCACCAAGAGCGGAAGAAGAAGCATTTTGAATGAATTCACATTGGTCACCACAAAAGAAGACATTTGTGCATAAACTTAACATTTTTCAAATTCTGCCGTGAAGAAATGTCAACAGTGCTTAGAGAAAATGAACAAAACCATCACCATCGAATTCCATCAATACGAAGAAGCAGAGTCTATGAGAGACAAATCAAAAAGGTGCTGTTCAAACCATTGTTTCTTGACCTTGACCTTTAACCTCTGACCAAACTTCATCACATCTAATCATCCAGGTAATATTCACACGTGTTTGACCCATCTTGGATTCTTGGCTGTTGAGAAATACAAAGCAGTGTTTTTCAGACATTGGGACCTTTGACCACTTGATGCCATAACGTAATCACCTCATGGTATCTATCAAAGTTATATTCACAGCAAGTTTGAAGGAAATCTGAAATCAGCGACCAGTACCTAAGAATGTACAGAATAGATTTTGGGAATATCCCTCTTTCAACAAAACAAAGTAAGATTCAAGTTAACTGTCAGTAGAGAAATAAAGAGGAAGCTGTTGGACTCAGCAGTTCCGAACATCCCTTAGATAAAGACACAAATAAGATATGAACAATCAATGTGAAAATGTAATGAATCTGCATTAAGTGAGGCTTCTTGCTGTGCCTGATGTGGGACATAAAACATGACAGCTCTTTAAATGACTCATTGCAGCGATTGAAAACGTTGGTGCCTGGACGTGAACTTGATGCTCTTACAAAGAAAAAACATCACATGGCTGCTTGAACTTTTTCATTATGACCTAAATTCTATTATTTGCCAGTGGAAAACTGCTCAATGAAGTGATTAAAACATTCCACTTTAACTTAAAATAGTTGGGGCTAATGCTGACGATTTCAAAATACTATAAAGGAAAAATAAAATCAGTAAACAGTTTCAGCTGAATAATATATCACTCCCATATCTGCTTACTCCAATTAAGGGTCGGGGGGGGGGGGGGGGGGGGGTATACCAGCTCTCACAGGGTCACCTGCAGACAAACAAACACATTCACCCCTACAGACAATTTAAAGTTTCCAGTCCATCTAACCTGCATGTCTTTAGATGTGGGAGGAAGCCGGAGCACCTGAGGGAACCCACACAAACACGGGGAGAACAGGCTAACTCCACACAGAAAGGAGCAGGACACAGGTGGGAATCAAACACATGACCTTCTTGCTGTGAGGCAACAATGCTACCACTAAGCCACCACGCTGCCCATAATGTGATTTACAAATCAGTAACTGGAGGGTAGTTAGCCCTGAGATCCACTGGTGGTGATGACTTTCCACAAAGTCTGCAGATTGAAGTGGATGAGAGATTATGACTCCACCCGGTTACTTCTCCAGTGAGAGGCTGGTAACCATTTGCAGATGGGTCAACTGGGAGAATCGTTTAACAACTGACAGGAAATCAGTGTAAGCACATATGCACACCACGGTCTGTGCTGTTACTTAACCCAAGGATGGTTAAATTCCAAAATAAAACACAAGATGGTTCAATAAATGTTTGTTGGACAATATATTGGTTGTTATTTGAAGCAGTTTGGGCAAAAACAGGTCAGTAGATGGACAAGATTGCTTGTCCACAGCAGCATGGAGAGGTGGGAAGCCCTCAGTTTGTGGCGTGCGACATAAGGAATGTTAAATGATAAAATAACCAAGATGGACAAATAAATGTGTGATGGCAACATACTGGATGTTATTTGATGATTGGACAAAATAAATCGTCAGAATGACAGATTACTGGTCCACTGGAAACATGACAATAAAAACATGAATCCACTTATTTGTTTTTTTTAATTTGTGATTTTTGTGCACGGCTGTTGTGTACTTTTATTAATCGGCATTTATTCTTTATATTGGAGTTTGTGTGTGAAAGCGTCGTGGACACGGACCCACAACAGGGGGCGTTAATGAACGGACAATGGATAAGCCAAAAGTAACAATTATGTTGTGAATCGCACAACGACGTACAGACAATAACAATATGGGGACTGTCAATCATACACCAGGTGACGTGTGGGCAGGCTCGACGATAGAGACGCCTGGCGAGGAGAAGAGCCGGATCCCCACACAGCTTCCACCACCAACGGAGCTGAAGAACACCGGAGCCGCCAAGCCCTGCGCCAGGTGACCGCTGTCTTCAGCAGTCAGACCCGTTACTGCTGGCAGAAAACAGAGACAGTCCTGATGAGTGTGAGTTCACACACTCAGTAATCCCACAGTCAGTGTTAGTTAGGAGGGAGCACCTCCACCTCCAATCACACACATCTCGTGCCAGCTCCTGTTTGACCACTTATCTGGTTGGGGTGTGAGGCGAAGCCGTCGCTGATCACACCAAACGCCAATCCCACAGATAAGGACACACCAGGAAAACGGCTGCAAAGATGTTCAGATTAATACTCAATGTTTTGAGTCAGCAGAGAAAATTACCTGAATGGTAGCTGATTTCTCGGCGAGGAGGTGGAGTTGCAGTCCGGCCTTTGTGGTGATGGTGATGAGATGAATGAGTGACAGCTGTCACTCATCCTCAGCACCAGCTGTCCGGCGCCCTCTCGTGCTTGAAGCCCGCACTCCAAGCAGGGCGCCATCTGGTGGTGGTGGGCCAGCAGTACCTCCTCTTCAGCGGCCCACACAACAGGACCCCCCCCCCCTCAACGGGCGCCTCCTGGCGCCCGACCAGGTTTGTCCGGGTGCCGGGCGTAGAAATTGGCCAGGAGGGCCGGGTCCAGGATGAAGCTCCTCTTCACCCAGGAGCGTTCTTCGGGTCCATATCCTTCCCAGTCCACCAAATACTGGAACCCCCGGACCTTTCGACGAACGTCCAGGAGTCGGCGCACAGTCCAAGCCGGCTCCCCGTCGATGATCCGGGCAGGCAGCGGCGCCGGTCCGGGGGCACAGAGGGGAGAGGTGTGGCAGGGTTTGAGTCTGGAGACATGGAATACTGGATGTATCCGCAGTGAAGCTGCCAGCTTCACTGCGGCTGGACTGAGGGAAGGGTCCTATAAATCTGTCCTTCAGCTTCTGGGATTCCGTTTGCAGAGGTATGTCCTTTGTGGATAACCAAACCGCCTGCCCGGGCTGGTATGCAGGGGCCGGGGAACGCCGGCGGTCTGCATGGGCCTTAGCCCTCATCCGGGCTCTGAGCAGGGCAGAGCGGGCGGTACGCCACACCCGACGGCACTTCCTCAGATGGGCCTGGACCGAGGGCACCCCGACCTCTCCCTCCACTAGCGGAAACAATGGGGGCTGGTACCCCAAACACACCTCAAACGGGGAGAGGCCAGTGGCAGATGAGACTTGGCTATTATGAACGTACTCGATCCAGGCCAGATGGTTACTCCAGGCCGTCGGGTGCGCGGAGGTCACGCAGCGGAGGGCCTGCTCCAGTTCCTGGTTCATCCGCTCTGCCTGCCCGTTCGTCTGGGGGTGGTACCCAGACGAGAGACTGACGGTGGCCCCCAGTTCCCTGCAGAAACTCCTCCAGACCTGGGAGGAGAACTGAGGACCACGATCTGAGACAATGTCTGCTGAAATCCCATGCAGACGCACGACGTGGTGGACCAGGAGGTCTGCAGTCTCCTGGGCCGTCGGGAGCTTCGGGAGGGCCACGAAGTGGGCCGCCTTGGAGAACCGGTCCACTATCGTTAAGATGGTGGTGTTGCCCTGGGACGGTGGGAGGCCCGTGACAAAGTCCAGGCCGATATGAGACCAGGGGTGACGAGGCACAGGCAGAGGCTGGAGGAGGCCTTGGGCCTTGTGATGGTCGGCTTTGCCCCTGGCACAGGTGGTGCAGGCCTGGACATACTCCCGGACGTTGGCTTCCATAGACGCCCACCAGAAGCGCTGCCGGACCACTGCCACGGTCCTTCACACCTCTGTGTGACAGGAGAGCTTGGAACCGTGACAGAAGTCAAGGACCACAACCCTGGCCTCTGGTGGGACGTACAGTTTGTCCTTCGGACCTGTCCCCGGGTCCGGGCTCCGTGTCAGGGCCTCCCGGACGGTCTTCACCACGTCACAGGTAAGGGTGGCCACAGTGGACTCGGGGATGATGGTTTCAGGGGGGTCTGACAGCTCGGTCTTGACCTCCTCTTCATGCACCCGGGACAGGGCGTCAGATCGTTGGTTCTTTGTCCCGGGGCGGTAGGTGATCCGGAAGTCAACATGCCCGAAGAACAGCGACCAGCGGGGCTTGCCTGGGGTTCAGACGCTTCGCGGGTCGGGATGTACTCCAGGTTCCGATGGTCCGTGAAAACCGGAAATGGTACCGGATGCTCCCTCCAACAGGTGTCTCCACTCCTCAAGAGCCTCCTTCACCACAAGAAGTTCCCCGATTGCCGACGTCATAGTTTCCGTTCAGCTGGGGTCAACCTGCAGGAAAAGTAGGCACATGGATGGAGAACCTTGTCGGACTCCCCGCTCTGGGACAGCACAGCTCCTATCCCTGAGTCAGAGGCATCCACTTCAACAACCAAACTGGCGCTTGGATCGGGCTGCACAGAACCGGTGCAGTGGAGAACCGGCGTTTCAACTCCCTAAACGCGGGCTTCGCACCGATCCGACCAGGTGAAGGGGACTTTTGTGGAGGTCAGGGCTGTCAGGGGGCTAACTACCTGACTGTAGCCCTTGATGAACCTCCGGTAGAAATTTGCAAAACCGAGGAACTGTTGTAGTTTCCTACGGTTCGTTGGTTGGGGCCAATCTCTCACCGCCGCAACCTTGGCCGGATCAGGGGCGACGGAGTTGGAGGAGATTATGAACCCCAAGAAGGACAAAGAAGTGCGGTGGAACTCACACTTCTCGCCCTTCACAAACAGCCAGTTCTCCAACAACCGCTGTAGGACCTGACGTACATGCTTGACATGGGTCTCAGGATCCGGAGAAAAGATGAGTATATCGTCTAGATATACGAAGACAAACCGATGCAGGAAGTCCCGCAAGACGTCATTAACCAATGCTTGGAACGTCGCGGGCGCATTGGTGAGGCCGAACGGCATGACCAGGTACTCAAAGTGACCTAACGGGGTGTTAAATGCCATCTTCCACTCGTCTCCCTCCCGGATCCGAACCAGGTGATAAGCATTCGTAAGATCCAATTTCGTGAAAATTTGGGCTCCATGCAGGGGCGTGAACACTGAATCCAACAGAGGTAACGGGTATCGGTTGCGAACCGTGATCTCATTCAGCCCTCTGTAATCAATGCATGGACGGAGTCCGCCGTCCTTCTTGCCCACAAAAAAGAAACCAGCACCCATCGGGGAGGTGGAGTTCCGGATCAACCTGGCAGCTAACGAGTCCCGGATGTAGGTCTCCATTGATTCGCGTTCCGGACGTGAGAGGTTGTACAGCCTGCTGGACGGGTACTCGGCACCCGGTATCAAATCAATGGCACAATCGTACGGACGGTGCGGGGGCAGCGTGAGTGCCAGATCCTTGCTGAAGACGTCAGCAAGGTCGTGGTACTCGGCCGGCACCGCCGCCAGATTGGGGGGGACTAAAACCTCCTCCTTAGCTGTCACACCGGGTGGAACCGAGGATCCTAAACACTCCCGGTGGCAGGTTTCGCTCCACTGAACCACAACCCCAGACGGCCAATCAATCCGGGGATTGTGTTTTAACACCCATGGAAAACCCAAAATCGCTCGGGAGGTAGAAAGTGTTACATAAAACACAATCTCCTCCCTGTGATTCCCAGACACCACCAACGTCACTGGCTGTGTCTGGTGTGTGATTAGTAGAAGAAGGGTGCCATCTAGTGCCCGCACCGACAATGGTGACGGTAAGGCCACTAGAGGGAGCCCAACCTCCTTTGCCCATCTGCTATCCAGCAGATTCCCCTCCGACCCCGTGTCCACCAGTGCTGGGGCGTGAATGGTTAGATCCCCACTCAGGATCGTGACTGGAATTTGTGCAGATCGTCGGGGTTTCCCACGTGGGTGTTGTGACCCACCCTTAGCCCAGTCTCTAAGGACGAGTGCTGCTGTTTGACCGTTTGGGGCATTCTCTCTGTGTGTGCTCGGTAGAGCTGCAGAGAAAAACACTCTCCACGGATCAGCCTCCTTTGTCTCTGATCTGATCGTTTTTTGGCCCTGCTCGTTTCCATAGCAATGTCAGCAGGAGGAGCTGTTGTCACGTGGAGACCCCTGACAGTGGAGCGTGGGGAAGTCGGCTTCCTTTCGGACCTGGGAGGAAGAGGGACGGCTTGTGCCTGATCATGCCCCTTGTCTCTCTCCCGTCGGTGTTCCGTTAATCGGTTGTCTAACCATATAACCAGGTCGATAAGCCCATCTAAATCCCGCGGCTCGTCCTTCGCCACCAGGTGCTCCTTAAGGACCAGAGACAGTCCGTTTACAAAGGTGGCGCGGAGCGCAACAGTATTCCAGCCGGCTCGCGCTGCTGCGATGCGGAAATCGACTGCATACTTCGCTGCGCTCCGACGCCCCTGCCGCATCGACAGCAGCACACTTGAAGCGGTCTCGCCTCTATAAGGGTGGTCGAACACCTGTCGGAACTCCCTCACAAACTCAGTATAAACCGTTAGGAGCCATGAATTCTGCTCCCAAAGCGCCGTAGCCCAGGCGCGTGCCTCTCCTCGAAGCAAATTGATCACATAAGCCACCCGGCTGGCGTCTGCTGCGTACATGACGGGACGCTGTGAAAAGACGAGCGAGCACTGCATCAAGAAGTCCGCGCACGTCTCCACACAGCCTCCGTATGGCTCCGGAGGGCTTATGTATGCTTCAGGGGAAGGTGGGGGGGTTCGTTGAATGACCAGCGGAATGTCTGTTTCTGGCACACGGTCAGCAGGAGGAGGTGCTGCAGCAGCGCCCTGAGCACGCGCTTCCACCTGGGCGGTGAGAGCCTCCATCCTACGATTGAGAACACTGCTCTGCTCGGTAACTAAGTCCAACCGAGCGGTAAAGGCGGTTAAGATGTGCTGCAGCTCACCCAACACGCCTCCTGCTGGCGCCCGTGCACCTCGCTCTTCCATTGGCTGTTCAAGCGATGGTTGACGCCCCTCGGGATCCATGACGCTGGCCGAGAAATCCTGTTGTGAAAGTGTCGTGACGCAGACCCACAACAGGGGGCGTTAATGAACGGACAATGGATAAGCCAAAAGTAACAATTTAATGTTGTGAATCGCACAACGACGTACAGACAATAACAATATGGTGGACTGTCAATCATACACCAGGTGACGTGTGGGCAGGCTCGACGATAGAAGACGCCTGGCGAAGAGAAGAGCCGGATCCCCACACAGCTTCCACCACCAACGGAGCTGAAGAACACCGGAGCCGCCAAGCCCTGCGCCCCAGGTGGCCGCTGTCTTCAGCAGTCAGACCCGGTACTGCTGGCAGAAAACAGAGACAGTCCTGATGAGTGTGAGTTCGCACACTCAGTCATCCCACAGTCAGTGTTTAGTTAGGAGGGAGCACCTCCACCTCCAATCACACACTCGTGCAGCTCCTGTTTGACAACTTATCTGGTTTGGGGTGTGAGGCGAAGCCGTCGCTGATCACACCAAACGCCAATCCCACAGATAAGGACACACCAGGAAAACGGCTGCAAAGAAGTTCAGATTAATACTCAATGTTTTGAGTCAGCAGAGAAAATTACCTGAATGGTAGCTGATTTCTCGGCGAGGAGGTGGAGTTGCAGTCCGGCCTTTATGGTGATGGTGATGAGATGAATGAGTGACAGCTGGTGCTGAGGATGAGTGACAGCTGTCACTCCCAGTGGCTCCGGCGCCGTCTCGTGCTTGAAGCCCGCACTCCAAGCAGGGTGCCATCTGGTGGTGGTGGGCCAGCAGTACCTCCTCTTCAGCGGCCCACACAGCAGTTTGTATTGATTAGTTCCATACATAAATTATTATCATCATCATCATTGAATAGGTGTTTTTCATGGTTCCTTATAATGTTAATCAAGAAATGATGTCATCTGAAACAACAACACATAAGTTATGGGTTTAGTTTACAGCTGAACATAAAAGATTTCTAAAGAATATTTTTTTAATTCAAAATTAACTGCAACTATTCTAATTTAAGATTTTTTTAAAGCTTCAAAATGTCCAGAAATTACAGTAATCTTGAGGTTTAAAAAAAACAACTAGAAAACTGCTTTGTATACGAGGTCTGTTAGAAAAGTATCCGACCTTTTTATTTTTTTCAAAAACCTGATGGATTTGAATCATGTGTGCTTGCATGAGCCAACCTTGAACCTTCGTGCACATGCGTGAATTTTTTCACGCCTGTCTGTTGTGTCATTTGCTTGCAAGCAGTCCTTGTGTGAGGATGGGTGGAGTCTCTTGCCATTTTTTCTTTGCAAGGAAATGGCGGAACGATTGGAGCAGCGCGACTGCATCAAATTTTGCCAGAAACTGTGCGACAGCCAGGTGGAAACCATTCGGATTATTCAGACGGCTTTCGGTGAAGATCCTCTGGGCATCACACAGATTAAGGAGCGGTACAACCGGTTTAAAGATGGCCGCCACAACGGTGGAGAGCGGAGCCGCGCTCCGATCAGCATCAACACGCTGAAACGACCGGATCATTTCCAAAGTGAACGCTGTGATGATGTGGGACCGTCGTGTGATTATCCGAGAAATTACGGAAGAGCTGGACATCAGCACTTTTTCGGCACATTCCACTGTGAAAGAAGATTTTGCCATGAAAAGAGTGGCGGCGAAATTCATCGGCATGAAGCTGATGGCGTGCCTCCGTGTTGATGTCTCACAGGACATGTTCTAACATGCCCAGCTCGTCAACCATTCGGAAGATTCAGACGGTTTTCGGTGGCTTTTCAGTCGTGTGACTATCCGAGAAATTGTGAACAAGCTGGACATGTCAGGGCATGTTACAACATGTCCTGTGAGGCTTTACAAAACATCCCAGGTTTGTTGATTTCCGAGCATGGACAGCCTGCTTAAAATCACACCACAGATTTTCAATAATATTCAGGTCTGGGGTCATTCCAGAACATTGTACTTGTTCCTCTGCATGAATACTTTAGTAGATTTTGAGCAGTGTTTAGGGTCGTTGTTGAAAGATCCAGCCCCGGTGAAACTTCAACTTTGTCACTGATTCATGAACATTGTTCTCAAGAATCTGCTGATATTGACTGGAATCCATGTGACCTTCAACTTTAACAAGATTCCCAGTACCTGCACTGGCCACACAGCCCCACAGCTTGATTGTACCACCTCCAAATTTTACTGTAGGTAGCAAGTGTTTTTCTTGGAATGCTGTGTTCTTTTTCAGCCATGCATACTGCCCCTTGTTATGTCCAAATAACTCAATTTTAGTTTCATCAGTCCACAGCACCTTATTCCAAAATGAAGCTGGCTTGTCCAATTGTGCTTTAGCATATCTCAAACAACTCTGTTTGTGGCATGTACACAGAAAAGGCTTCCTCTGCATTACAGCATCATACAGCATCTCTTTGTGCAAAGTGCGCTGTATAGTTGAACGATGCAGAGAGACACTATCTGCAGCAAGATCATGTTGTAGGTCTTTGGAGCAGGTCTGTGGGTTGACTATGACTGTTCTCACCATCCTTCGTTTCAGCTTATCTGAGATTTTTCTTGGCCTGCCACGTTGGGCCTTAACTAGTACTGTGCCTGTGGTCTTCTATTTCCTCACTATGTTCCTCACAGTGGAAACTGACAGATGAATTCTCTGAGATAGCTTTTTGTATCCTTCCCCTACACCATGATGTTGAACAATCTTTGTTTTCAGGTTGTTTGAGAGTTGTTTAGAGGCTCCCATGTTGCCACTCATTAGAAGAGATGCAAAGAAGGGAAACATTTGCAAATGGCCACTTTAAATACCCTTTCTCATGATTGGATTCACCTGTGTAAGGAGGTCAAGGGTCAATGAGTTTACCAAACCCATTTTGTCTTCCAATAATTGGTGCTAAATGTATACAATTCAATAATATGACAATGGTGCCCAAATTTATGCACCTGCCTAATTTTGTTTAAATAATTATTGCACACTTTCTGTAAATATTAGAAACATAATTTCACTTCTCAAATAACAGTGTTTGTCTGATATATGATATGTTTAACTGAAATTTCTGATTCAGAAAACCAATGATTTATAAAGGAAAATCATCAAAATTATCAGGGGTGCCCAAACTCTTTTTTTGCATACAACTGTATACTAAAACCAGCCCAGTCTCATGTTTTTTTTCGTCCTTCCGTCATGAAATGAGTCAATTTTTTGTGACTTTTTTAAAACTCACTATTACTAACCCTACTCCTACCCCCAACCCTAACCTTAACCATAACCTAATCTTACTTCTTCCCCCCACCCTAACCATAACCACCCCGACCTCCCCCCCGCTTCACTTTTAATTTCATGCAGCATCATGGAATGAATTAGAATGAATCTGTGCTCCTGTGAACGAAAATGAGGTGCTTTTCGTCACAATAACACAAACCAGTTGATTAATGTATATTTCGTGCTGCTGATTGGTTTCTTGTACATACAGTATATCTGCCTTTCTCCTCTCCAACATATCAGCCAGCTCTCTCTGTCTCTACCAGTCACACTACCAGCATTCAAAGACTGGATTCTCACTTCCTGACATAACACTACTCTTATCTGGGTTTGGGTCTGTCCCTCAGAATGAACTGGCTGAGTTCTATACTTCTAGTCACTGTCATATTACTTGCTAACCCTAACCTGGAAAAATGAGTTTTAACATTATTAATGTGCTGCAGTTTATTTGACCAGCAGATGTCAGTATGATGACGAGCTGCTGTGGCGACATAACGAAGCAGCGAAGAAGACGTTTTTATGACCCTTCCAAATAATGAAGCTTTTAGTGGCTTGTACACCAAACGACTCTTAAAAGAAACACCTTTGATCTCATTATAGTTAACATCACTCTGTGATGTTTTCCTTTGGTCAGCATTTACCAACACTAACATTACATTACATTGGTGGCAAGCTGCCCCTGACTCAGCGCTAATGAAGCATGGCTTCATGACACAGTTAGACTCAGAGTCGGCTAATGCGCACTTCAAACATGACCGTACAGATGGAAGTCTGCAAAACCATTTCTGCTGATGCCACAGTTCTTTAATGTATGTAAAACTACATCCTCTGTGCTGACAATACACCCAACAGAGTACAAAAAACTGCTGGAGTCACAGTTTCAGAATTAGCATCAACGTGATACCAAAGTAACGGTTGTTATGACATCCCTCGTCAAGTCATCCAATCCTTCATGTCCAACCATTTCTTAGAATAATTTTAATTGAGGCTCGCCACAATATGTGCCTTTCTATCAAGACCTGGGCTTCCTGAAGACTTGTTTGTGTATTTTATGGATTTGGAGTGACTAATTATGAAAATCACTTCAAATTATTCCTATCATGCAGCATTTTTGAAGATTTAACCTATTTTCTGGTGATCTTCCATCATATTAAATTGCCAGGCTTTGAAAAAGCCCAGGTTATACTCTCTAAAATGCAGCACGTGAATAGAGAGGTATTTGATTCCATCCCCTCCAGCATGTCTGTGAAGATTCTTGTTAACATGGTAACTCAAAACCAATAAATCAATACTGTGTTCAGTAATGTGGGAGGTACTTAAAGGCTCTTGGTGAAAACCAATAATGCTCAAATTTGAACTTGTCTGAGATACACCCATTTCAGTCAATGGGCTCCTTGTGTGTTTTGACCCAATCACTACGAATGAAGATAGCAAAACAACACATACAACTGACTCTCAGTGTACCACAGCCTACACAAAAATCTATGATAGTCTTTCCAGCTATGTCCAGGTAAGGGTTAGTGAAATGTTCAAGATATAAAAATGCTCCAATCATGTTGAGAAGTCTGCTTCTTATTTGTAACACCACCAGGACTACAGTTGCTGCTGGAAGTGTAAAGACAGTTCAAAGACACCATTAGAAGACCGAAATTACCGAGACATTCATGCCCATGATGAGTGCACGTAAACCACCGACCACAACTGCATGTAAAGGTGCAGTTGCACCATCTTCAGGCTAATGTTGTTGATTGATGGGCCAAAAACAGCAAAATTAGTGATGCATATACATCATTAGTGTTTGCATACGCATCCAAAATTATAGTTGCCACAAAGGTGATTTGGAATATTATTAGGATAATAAGCATAAAGTACAGAATAGTTATGAATGTTTTGAATGCTTGGCCTCTAACGTAATGAGCAAGCAAGGTTAATAATAATAATTTTGTTCATTTCTCATTGTACATACATACAGTGGTGGGCACAGTTCTGCTAATCCGCTACCGCTAATTATCAAAGCCAACTTTTTTGTTAGCAGATTAGCATTTCAGCTAAGTTCAAAAACCATCAGTGGACCAATCATCTTCCAATAAATTTAGTTCCGATAACATTTACACCATTTTCATTTTTTTTTTTACATAGTTAGCAAAAGTGAAATACATTTATAAACCTTATTGGCTCCTGTCTGCTATGTATTTTGCAGCAGTGAGGCAACTAAGAGGAGCTGAGCTCAACTCTACCCCAGCAGAAGGAGCATGGCTGCCAGGCTGCCACAAAAAAGTAATTGCCCTTTACAGTATACAGCAGTCCAGCCGTGAGGCCAATGTCCTCAAAAGGAAAGCAGGTTTGACTTATGGTTTTGATTTATAAACCAAATGAATCCAGATAGTTTAATGACAATGTCAATTCTTTAATTTGTACAAAGTGAAAATCTAACACATATCTTTTAAATTTAAAATAATGTACTAATTCTGAAGTTTTGATCATTAATACACAGATGCCAAACTGCATTATGGGTAAACTGAGTCTCAATTTCAATTCAATGTATTCACTTTATATAGTGCCAAATCACAACAGAGTCACCTCAATGTGCTTCACACAAAACAATTCAGAAAACAAAATAAAATGAATTAAAAGATTAAAATGGATAGTAAAACAGTAAAAAAGTAAAAAGCATAGTAACATAATATGCCAGTGTGTAATATGCCATCCAGTAGATGGGTCAAAATGCATAGAACACTGCCATCTACTGGATGGTGGTGTGAATGATGCCTGGCTATATCACAACTTAAACAGAATTTTCAGTTTTCATGCCAAAATAAGCACATTTTGACTGTGAGAGGAAACCCACACAGACACAGGGGAACATGTAAACTCCACACAGAAACAGTGGGAAGCAATTCCACAACCTTCTTGCTGTGAGGAATCATGGCTAACCACTAAGCCACCACACAGTGGCACCGTGACATACATGACCAGGAAACGTGATGAAGCATAACAGAGAATGGAAATTATTTATTTATTTTTTTAAATTCTATATGTTCAACTACATTTAGCCACACTTTAATTTTTGGCCAGTGTAAAAACCAAAATTGGCTTTAGCACAATTTTTTTTTGTTGTTTTTACGCAGTAAACTCCATAATCTTCAGCCTTAGATAGTACAAACCATACCTTTGTGAGGTCATTATGACTGGACACATGAAGAGATGTATGTTTTAACATGATTGGATCATTCTTCAGTTTTGATCCCTTCAACCTGGATCAGGCTATTGCACATTTTTATGTGCATATGACTGTAGCACACTGAGAGTGGATTGTAAGTATTGTTTCGCCACGTTAGGTGGCAGCAAAAACCTGGTTGGCCAATTGATTATTTAGACTGTCCAGTTCAATTTCATGAAAATCATACAATTTTAAATCTAAGAGGGCTATTCCACAGTGCGCAGTTCCTTCTCGTTTAATCCAGAACAGCAAATTGAGGACTGTTTTGAAGCATTTCTTTAGCCATGTTTGTCCATCTTGAACAAATGTAATAGACACAGTAGTTACAGCCATCATTGGCACCCAATTTAAACTGGGATCCACCTTTTGAATTGCTCAAAAATTTCATCCTAATTCTTGAAATCGTTGACAGTACGTGGTAACTTCCAGGTGTTCGCAGTCTTAACAGCTTCAGTCATATTCAGACTGGGGTATTCACAGCGGCCTATGGCTTGAAACTTGTTTGATTGTGATCCATCGGGGTAAAAATTTCAAGATGAAGCAGTGTTTGTTACGGTTTTGGCCGAGGGGGCAGCACCTTTTCTTTCATGTTCAGATGGGTTATCAGATCTGCACTTTATAAGCGAGCCAGTTAGGAGGCAAGCTGGTTCATCCTGTTTTTGCACTTTTTTGGATCAGACCGTCACCCTGTGGAATAAGTGTGTAAGATATTACAGGCACAAGAAACTGTGACTGACACACGCATGCTCACACAAAAAGACTAAGAAACAAAACAAAAACATTATTTTGAGGTCGTTTAAGAGGTTGATGTCTAAAACTGTGATTACTTACATGCAAAATAAGCAGTTTGTCAGTTTCTTTCACTTCCAGTGACTCGGTGTGGTGGACACCACAGCCACTACCGCCGGTCTACTGCATAGCAAACTGTTTTGCTGTGCCCAAGCCAGTCTGTGGATGAATCCTTATAACTCATATGTAAACTGGCAAGTGGACGTACTTGGGCATAAAAAGGATATAAAAGCTGCTCACAGTTCCTGATGGTGTTTGGATGCATGTCGATAGACGGTCTTCAGGTAATAACACTTTGAACAGTAGAATTTAGTTGATTCAATTGAACTAACTCAATATATCAGCATCATTATGCAATTAAACATAATGCATTTAATTGCTCCAGTTCCAGCCTCTAACTCAAGGGATGTGCTGGACATTATCAAAACCATGTGCACTTACACTCACTTCATGTGGCTTCTCTGATTCAATTTTCCCAAACTGAAGGCTCCTGCTCGATGATGCTCACAGCCTCCCTCCTTGTCCCAGCACAGTTACAGAGGGACGGTGAATCACCGACTGTTGAGTCGGACCTGTGGCTGTGCAGAAGATCAGTTGGTGCTGTGCTCTATCAACAAAGCCCACTGACAGCAGGCTGAAAGGCGCAAGGAAACGGGCTGTTAAGGATTTTATATATATATATATATATATATATATATATATATGTTATCACTGTTAAACATTTGTACCTTCGTCTTCTTTCTTATGAAAACTGTGTTGTGCTGTTTGCACCTAACCCCAAGAATGTATGTGTTATTCAACCTTGTTTTAGCATGCTGGGGTCAATCTGAACTGGAAATGAAGAGCTGGATGCTTATTATTATTATACAACTTGTTTTTGTAGCCGCTAACGACTGGGAGTGAAGCATGACGGGGTCAGTCATGAACTGGGAGTAATAGACCTGAAGGTTGTTTTTGACTGTTGTGATGTGATGCTTAGTGTGAAGACCAGGACACTCCAGGCAGATGCACAACAGCTGATAACTGCAACAGATGAACGAGATGTGCTGACCTCTGACGATAAGAGTAAAAGAAAGAAACTGTTTGTCCTTACAGCTGCGCTTATTGACGTATGTGTTTATGTTACGGGAAGAAACTTGTCTCGCGTTGTCCCCCCCCCCCCCCCCCCCCCCCCCCTTAGGACAAGTTTTATGATGTAATGAGGGCATCTCTAATAAAAAGAGCGGGAGCACAGGCCAGACTTTAGTGTAGCCTTGGTGTACAGCCTGGCCACACTCCGCGCGTGATTAATTTGACTTTCTGTCTCACTGGTGTTTCTTGACTCTGTTTGTCTTATCAAAGGTTTTAAGAATGTTTGGAGGAGAAAATACCCAACATTGACTGGGGGCTCAGTCTGGGATCTCAACAATACCGGAGGTGTCCAGCGGAGGTCGTCAAGTCCAGACGTAATCCTTGGCCAAGGTCCGATCGATTGATCGTGTCTGCAATTGTCGACCACCGTTGGCATCGTCTGGTTGACGAGATTTTCCCGAAGAAGACAGACAGGAAGTCGAGTCAGTGAGTAAAATTTCTTTGTAAACAGTACTGAGTGAGTGGTGATCAGATCACATAAACAGTTAAATTCCGCAAGTGATGATACAGAATCGTCTGTTAATGCAAAGCAGTTAAATTCTGTAAGGAGGGTGCGGACTCCTCTGTTTATATACGCGTACCGGTAGGGGATAAAAGTGATCACATAAAACAGTTAAACTCCGTAAGCGATGATACAGAATCGTCTGTTAATGAAACACAGTTAAACTCTGTAAGGAGGGCGGACTCCTCTACGGTTGCGAGGGACGCACGTAGTTAAATTCCGGAAGGAGGATACGGACTCCTCTGTTTTAATACGTAAAGGAAATCCCGGGTAGAAATACGTGCACTGTAAAAAAGCAGTTAAATTTGGCAGGGACGGCGGAGTCCCCTAATGCAGGACATTAGTTAAATTTCACGGGAGGGCGAGCTCCCCTGGGCTAAGAATACGCGTACGATTATTAAAAGTGTTTCTATGTGTAAATAGTGTTTTGTGTAAGTGTAAATAACTGTGTGAAAGTGTAATACTTTGGACAACGTTAGTGACAACCGTGCGTGTGGAAGCAGAGGCAAGTGATTCCGCTTCCTACGGGGAGGTGAAAGGAATCAACCACACGACGGCAAATTAATTGTCACGTCCAAAGAAAGTGTGAAAACTTCAGATTTAGAACACCCTAGGTGTGCCCCCGTCTGAAGTCCAAATTATAACAAGGGATAATAAAAATGGGGGGTAAGACGTCTAAAAATAAGGAAAATTTATCAACTGACGACTGGAAATTTATGGAAGCAAAAAAAATCCAAAAGCAACAAAGAAATTGGAGACCTGGATAAATAAACATGACTTTGACGGACGACTGAACCTGATCAGTATACAGAAGCTAAAGAAGGAGTTAGAACAGAAACATAAAGGTGATGAGAAAAGATGCAGAAAGTAGGGGCAGATTTAGTGGCATTTTGGGAGGAGGAAGCAGAGAACAGACAGAAGGGAGCAGAGAAGCGACGATTAGAGAAAGCAAGGAAAAGAAAGCTGTAGGTAAGGCAGAAGAAGATGTGATAATTCAGCACAGAGAACCAGAACAGCCTCAACAACCACCGCCGGCTGGATCGTCGGTGACAACAACACCCTTATCTCCTCTACCAGAGGATGACGATGTACCGCCACCACAGTATGATTTGGCAGTAAAACCTAAGGTAAAAAGTGAAAAACCAGAAAAACCAGAAAAACCACAAACACGCAGTCAAGCGAAAGTGCCCACAGCCCCTCCCATGGTGGAACACAGTGACCAGGGAGGTGCCTATACTATGATAGAAGTACCAAATCCTCGTGCAGGAACAGCAGGACAGCGATCAACCATGCTCGTATATCGAACATGGAATGCTGATGATATCAAAGCAGCAGTCGACATGATACCATCGCCACATGTCGACATTGAGGGATTTATGCAGGATATAGAAAACATTAGAAGTTCTTACCACCTTAGTGGACCTGAAGTCCAACAGGTGTGGATGAAAGCATGTGGCCCTAAAATGGAGTCAGATACGCGGAGACTGGAATCCTGCAGACCAGGATGGCGTACCATTGCCACATGATGATCCAGTCTTGAAAACAAGAGTGGAAGCTATGATTACACGTGCAAAAGGTGTGTTAGGACCAAAGATAAATTATACTGAAATTACCAGGACAACACAGAAAGAAGGAGAACCATGGACAGAGTTTAGATGCAGATTTGAGAGTGTATTTAGAGTCCATAGTGGCATATTGCCAGGAACACCAGTGTATGAAAACAAATTGAAAAATATTTCACCTGTGAAGCTGACAATGACCGATTTGATTCATGATGGCAACTCAACAGCTGTCATAACAGTAACAGGTGCCACTGAAGATGTTTTAAAATTGAGATTCACAGGTATGCCATTACATGTGTCACTTTGTAAACCATATTTGACAGAACGGCAAGAATTGGGACTGACAGTCATAACAGCTTTGTCAGCCACTGATTGGAGCAGAGTTGGACCACGAACGGAGTTCAGTCCATCAACTAAATTGTATAAAGTGCCAGTTAATGTCTCATTGGTGCTGACAGCTGGAACACATATTGATGTGTCCACTTCACAATCCTGAGTGTATCAGTTGAGTCCTGAAGAAGATGATCTTCTCTCTTCGGTACCATCAGGATTGTGGACAACAGGTCCTTCAGACGTAGGACTGATAAAAAATGCACAACCTGTAGTTATAAGACCAAAAACAGAATACAGACCATGTGTAAGACAGTATCCATTGAAACCTGATGCAATTGAAGGAATCAGGCCAGTAATAGAGAATTTATTAACAGCAGGAGTAATAGTGCCATGTCCAGATTCACCATGTAACACACCCATATTTCCTGTAAAAAAGGCTCCGCCCTCAGTGGGGTGGAGAATGATTCAAGATCTGCAGGCAGTAAATGCTGCTGTGATTAAAAGAGCACCATGTGTTCCAGATCCACACACCTTGTTAAATTCGCTGAGACCAAATTCTAATAGTTTCTCAGTAATTGACATAAGTAATGCATTTTTCTCTGTGCCAGTACATCCAGATAGTCAATTCTGGTTTGCTTTTACCTTTAAAGGACAACGATATACATTTACCAGATTACCGCAGGGTTACGCAGAAAGTCCAACTATTTATTCTCAAGTCATGTCAGCATGTTTAGCCAATTTTGTTCCACCGGCAGATAGCCAACTGTTAGTGTATGTTGATGACATTTTGATTGCCTCTGACACACGAGAAAACTGCATAACTGACACAGTAGCATTATTATGTTTCTTATTTGATAATGGCCACAAAGTGAGTAAAAACAAAGTTCAGTTGTGTAGGGATAAAGTAAAATATTTAGGACATGAGTTATCAGCCACAGGGCGCACGATCCTGTCTGACAGGAAGGAAGCAATTTTACACGCTCCAAAACCACAAACCAAAAAGCAGATGATGTCATTTCTTGGACTGACTAATTACTGCAGGGCATGGATTCCCTGTTATGCAGAGTTGACTAGTCCACTTTCTGATTTGATGTACAAGGATGATATTTCAATGTCAACCGTGTTGGAATGGAACAAAGATGCTGAGGAAGCTTTTGTAAAAATCAAACAAACATTAGTGTCATCCACAGTTTTGGCACTACCAGATTATAGTAAACCATTCATTCAAACAGTTGATTGTAAGAATAAGTTCATGACTAGTGTTTTGGTTCAAGTGTATGGCTCAAAATTGAGGCCAGTTGCCTACTACTCATCTAAATTGGATGCAGTGGCAAGTGCTCTACCACCATGTGTACAGGCTGTTGTTGCAGCCTCTATGGCTGTTCAAAGTAGCAGTAATGTTGTTCTATTCCATCAGCTGACATTGAAGGTTCCACATGCAGTCTCTGCACTTCTGTTGCAGACAAACATGAGCCTTTTGTCCCCAGCAAGACATCTTTCGTGCATGTCCTTGCTATTATCACAACCACACCTTACGGTAGAGCGCTGTACAACATTGAATCCATCCACATTGATACCTTTACCTGAGGATGGTGAGCCGCACAATTGTCTTGATGTAGCTACGGTCTGTACGAAAGCACGCCCAGACCTCCAGGACACACCCATCCCAAACAGTACAATTGTGTATGTGGATGGTTCTTCCACTAAAAACGCTTATGGACAAACACAATCTGGATATGCTGTTGTCACAAATTCAGAAGTATTGGATACTGCTTCATTGCCATCCTCATTTTCAGCACAAGCAGCTGAATTAGTTGCTTTAACTGCAGCTTGCTATCTGTTTAAAGGTACGGCTGTAACAATTTATACAGACAGCCAGTACGCTTTTAGCACAGTGCATGTGTTTGCAAAACTGTGGGAAGAGCGTGGAATGGTGACATCATCTGGAAAGCCAGTGACTCATGCCACACTCCTAACTGCACTACTGAAGGCTGTGAAATTGCCTAAACAAATTGCTATATGCAAATGTGCGGCTCACACCAAGGGCTCTGACAGTATTTCAAAAGGAAATGATTTTGCTGACAGAGCAGCAAAAGAGGCAGCAGCAGCTTCTTCTATTTTTGTTGTACAGGAAACCACTCCAGATTTGCATTTAGGTCATACACTGCTTGCTGACATGCAACAGCAGGCAACTGAAAGAAAAACAGATGTGGATAAATAAAGGAGCTACGTATGCAAATGATTTGTACGTATGCCCACAAAAGAAACCCATATTGCCAAAAAATATGTTTAAATGGGCAGCTATTATGAGCCATGGCGTGACGCATGTCTCATCAGGGGGTATGATATCGCAATTGCAATCTATTTTTTGTCTTTATGGGTTCAATGCATATGCAAAACAGCATTGTAGAGCATGCATGACATGTGCAAAACACAATTCACAAGGCAATTTGAGACCCCAAAGAGGCAAATTTCCAACACCACAATATCCCTTTCAAGTGATCCATATGGATTATATACAGCTGAGTAAACATGAAGGGAAGGAATTTTGTTTAGTCGTAATTGATGCCTTCTCAAAATGGGTAGAATTGTTCCCTACAAAACATGCAGATGCACTTACAGTGGCTAAGGCATTGTGCAAAGACATCATTCCACGATTTGGAATACCAGAAACAGTTTATTCAGATAATGGAGCGCATTTTGTTAATACAATAGTGCAATACGTAGGAGAAGCGCTACAGGTCAATCTCAAAAATCATTGTGCTTATCATCCACACAGTGCCGGATTAGTGGAAAGGACAAAGGGCACAATAAAAATAAGATTAAGGAAATGTATAGAAGAGACAAAACGAACCTGGATTGAATGTTGGACCTAGTAAAATTGTATATGAGAATAACACCAACACCATCAGGGTTAACACCATTTGAGATACTTTATGGACGACCATATCGTCTACCAATTTTGACATGGATACTAAAACAGCAGATGAGGAACAAACATTAGCAAATTTTATGAAAAAGACATTAACACGGAAAGAGATAACTTAAACACATTTACTGCCGAATAATTTTGATCTTCCACAGGACGGCCTTCCAGTAGTCTAGCCAGGAGACTGGGTGTTCATCAGAGTGATTAAGAGGAAGAACTGGTCCAGTCCTCGTTGGGAAGGTCTATACCAAGTGCTGTTAACAACACCAACTGCAGTAAAGATAGCGGAGAGATCAACGTGGATACATCACTGTAAGATACAGCGTGTGTTGGCGGCCTCCACAGTGTAAGAGGAAGTCTGGCTACAAAGGGAGTCTATTTAATTAGCAATAGATTGTCTCAATGCCAGTGAAGCAGGGAGATCCTTGCACTATTAGGTGAGGTGGTTAACAACACTGTATCCTAGCAATCATGACTGAACTACAGCAGACCCCGGAGCGGCGTGCTCAGCGCCGCCGCTGCCGGACTGTTGGTAGGGCAGCCGGTTGCGTTGTGATCTTAGTGTGTTTCGTGCTCCTCGGATTCCTGGCCTGGTGGTTGACCCAAGAATTGCAGCTCACTGTGGACCGAGCCAGAGAACAACGCAAGCAACGTCAGAAGAGGTTTATTCATAATGTGAACGAGACAGATGGACACCCTCATATATACCATACTAATATGTGGTACAGATATGTTCATTTATTGGCTATGGAATTACGTTACTAATTGTTATGTTTGTTCGCAAATACCTATATCCTCAACACACCCAGCTCTGACGGCTAAACCGTACCCTGCTAGGGTGACAGAATGTCTTATCATACGGATGCATAATCAAACTGTATTTCGGGGGCAGTTCTAACACCACTTGCCTCAGTGCAACCACTTATATGATAGGGATTTCAACAGAGGACGTACAAGCGTGCCCAAGTGCTGCTCCATTGACTAGACTGAAGGGAAACGCAAAAATATCATCACGTTAAATTGTCATCACAACGGCCATTCCCAAATTGCTTTTACGGGACAGGGAATAAAACTGTAGGTAAAATTAAGAAACGTCTGTGTACCCAAACGTATGGTTTATCAAATAATTTAAGCCTAGCCAAAACATAATATGTGGATGGTACTTATCTTCATCACATTGGACGGGGATGTAATTATACAGGCTCCTGTCCATGGGGAACGGATGAATCATGTGCTTATGTTAGTAAGTTTTTGCTACCACCTGTAAATGGTACTCCGGTGTATGATGACATCTATTGGCTTTGTGGTTCCAGACTGTACATGAGTCTCCCACCAAATTGGGGTGGTGTGTGTGCACCTACCCAGGTGACTGACCATACATATGTGGTAGGACCTCCACAGAGAAGAATGGCAGCACCAGACGGAGGAGATTGATATACCCAGATGTGTTACCACATGATCACATGTGGGGCTCGGATGTACTAAAGGACCAAAAAATTGTGGTCTGTAGGAGATAAAATAGCACATTCATTGTTCCCCTGGATAGGAGTGGGAAAAATTCATTAATGATTGAAACTCTGAATTATCGATTGGGTCTGTTCATGAATGTAACTAAAAAAATAGTAGCAGCTCAAAACACTGAAATAGATGCTTTACGTACCATGGTGATGCAAAATCGCATGGTTTTAGACTTGCTTACTGGTTCACAGGGAGGAGTTTGTGTTCTGCTGAACACAACATGCTGTACTTTCATCCCAGACTCCATTCATTCAGTGGATATGCAGGACGCATTGGAAGAGCTGAATAAACTTCGTGATGCAATGCATAAAGACACCCTAGCCGTGAACCGGTGGAATCCCTGGTCCTGGTTGACTTCAGGACCATGTTGGCAGTTACTATTGAAAATGGTGACACCAGTTATTATAGTCCTAATTCTGATTGGACTTTGCATGTGTTGTGTGATCCCTTATATCAAACAATGGTTGGCAAAATGGTGTCAAATACATTTGTACAGTGTAATCTGGCCTTCCAACAAACTATGCCAAAATATCAAGCATTGAAACAGTCAGACCTTAGTGGAGAAAACTATAATGACTGTACTGAGAATTATGATGATATTGAAAAGCTCACAACTCCAGTTCAAGCTTGAACTGTTGACGTGATGAGTTAACACACTCTTAGCCTATGAAGCTTTAGCTGAAAAAGTAATAAGACAAGTGGTGTAGTCGAATAATACAGAAAAACGGTTCATTTATACCAGTCAGCCGAAGTGATGTATGGTGGTGGTGTGGTGATAACAGAATCTTTGACAGACTGCCACGAAATGTGTCAGGTTATTGTGCATTAATATCATTATTGTTACCCATGACCCCTGAAGACGTTACGACATATGCAGCCTCTCTTATTCCTGAGGATTGGCAGAAAGGCATAGCCAGACATAGAGTAAAAAGAGATTGGAAAGGAGTAGGAAATCCAACATATATTGACGCAATAGGAGTCCCCAGAGGAGTGCCTGACGAGTATAAACTGGTTGATCAAATAGCAGCTGGATTCAAATCTTCCATCTGTTGGTGGTGTTCAATTAATAAAAACGTGGACAGAATAAACTAAGTTAATAAACTAACTAACTAAGCTGGGTGATGCCTACTATATGTTTAACAGGCGATAAACAGGTGGGAAATGTTAAGGATTTTATATATATATATATATGTTATCACTGTTAAACATTTGTACCTTCGTCTTCTTTCTTATGAAAACGGTGTTGTGCTGTTTGCATCTAACCCCAAGAATGTATGTGTTATTCAACCTTGTTTTAGCATGCTGGGGTCAATCTGAACTGGAAATGAAGAGCTGGATGTACTTATTATTATTATACAACTTGTTTTTGTAGCCGCTAACGACTGGGAGTGAAGCATGACGGGGTCAGTCATGAACTGGGAGTAATAGACCTGAAGGTTGTTTTTGACTGTTGTGATGTGATACTTAGTGTGAAGACCAGGACACTCCAGGCAGATGCACAACAGCTGATAACTGCAACAGACGAACGAGATGTGCTGACCTCCGACGATAAGAGTAAAAGAAAGAAACTGTTTGTCCTTACAGCTGCGCTTATTGACGTATGTGTTTATGTTACGGGAAGAAACTTGTCTCGCGTTGTCCCCCCCCCCCCTTAGGACAAGTTTTATGATGTAATGAGGGCATCTCTAATAAAAAGAGCGGGAGCACAGGCCAGACTTTAGTGTAGCCTTGGTGTACAGCCTGGCCGCACTCCTCGCGTGATTAATTTGACTTTCTGTCTCACTGGTGTTTCTTGACTCTGTTTGTCTTATCAAAGGTTTTAAGAATGTTTGGAGGAGAAAATACCCAACACGGGCGTCGACACCATGTGCCACAGAGATGAAGCTGGGTACAAAGGGTCGGGAACTCCTGAGTCAGAGAAAAGTGGGTTGCGACTCCAGCAGAAGGAGCAGACACAAAACGTGCTGTTTGTCATGTGTATTCTCTATTACACGTTGTTGTTTCCTGAATTCTGGAGAGACTGTCTGCGTGTGTGTTGGGGGGTGGGTGGGGGGGATCTGATAATGAGGACGAATGAAAAGAACAGGCAGGAACGAACAGACTGGGGATTAGTTTTTGTTTCATTAACCTCCACTGGCTGATGGTTTTGTGCTGCAACACAACTTTAATGACTTCAGGGGGGTTGTTCAGTCCCTTACACATGTTGTGGTGTGTGAGGAGTGAGATTCTACCCGAGCAGCGCTCGCTGTTTGTTCAATCCCAGGTCCACGTTAGGAATAAGGGCAGAAAAAAGGAAATAACTGGGAGTCAGGTGAGGATGGGGGGGGGGGTCAGTTAACGATGACCTCTAATGTAATGAAAGGCATCAGAGGTCACTGCATATCCTGCATGCTCCATATACCACAAAATAAAAGTACAAGTAAACATGTCTATACTGCTGCTTTTGACTATGTTTGACTTAATCTTGTGGCTTCTGTTGGACGTCATTGTGGAGTCATTCATACCAATCAATCACAAATAATTTATTGATCAATACATACTTTAGATCATCCATTTTAATGTCTTGGTTGGTGAGATATGGAATAAAGATGTTTTGGACCATGATATCCTTGACCTTTGACCAAATTACTTAATTAAGTGTAATCAAGAAATCCATTCAGCCATTTTTGAGTTATCTTGTCCGTAGAGACACACACGCACACACATAGTGGTGAAAACAATACTCTTCTTTGCTGCTTAGCATAGGGTAATTAAACAAAAATGGAAGTAGTAGAGAAGCTTGAATTTTCGCCTGGACTGGGTTGCTTGAAGATTCAAGCTTCTCTACTATGGAAACCACCTGGACAACCGAGAGCCTTCACAGAAAAATTGAAGTATAGGAAAACACAAATATATAAGGTTGTTACAGTCGTTGCATTACTGTAGGTATCAGCATCAACTGCAGGGTTGCACACTGAATTCACAATGAACCAACAAAGAAAACACACACACACACACACACACACACACACACACACACACACACACACACACACACACACACACACACACACACACACACACACACACACACACACACACACACACACACACACACACACACACACACACACACACACACACACAAAAAATCTAATGGTGTAACATCATGTTTTGTCTTCATGTCGCTGGTTTTGGATCCCCACAAGTAACGTTTCTCCTAAATAACCATTTAGAAATATGAAACTTAAACAAATCCAATATTTCTGTTACAAAATACAACTATAAGAGTTCTAAGTAAGAAACCATATCATGAACCAACAAACCCATTGTTTGCTTGTTTTCATATTTTGAAATTTTGAGAGTTTTTTTTTAATATTTTACGATACAGACCATGTATAAAGTAAAAAAATAAACTCTTGCCTCAACATGTTCAGGAGCTGTTTAAAATGAAGGAGTCCAGTTATCATCTGTGAGGAACTGTTGTGTGGGCCGCTGAAGAGGAGGTACTGCTGGCCCACCACCACCAGAGGGCACCCTGCCTGGAGTGCGGGCTCCAGGCACAAGAGGGCGCTGCCACCTCACAGGAGCAGCCGGGGTGACAGCTGTCACTTATCACCTACGACAGCTGTCACCAATCATCTGATCTTCAGTAGTATATCAGCAAGACGACATCTCCACCTCGTTGCCGAGATATCGCTCTACCTAGGAGGTAAAGTGCTCAGCCGATTGTGTTGTCTTCCCGACAATAATACTTTGTTGCTTTGTGTGTTTAATAGCAGACAGTGAGTATTTACAGCTGGAGACTGTGTTGGACTTTTTCCCTACCTCTTTGATAAGTACTCACACTCCTGCACTTACCAGTTTCTGATGAGAGGTGGAGGTGGTTTTCCCACCATACGTGTTGCTGGGTGCAAACGCATCCACATCTAACTGTTTTTTTGTTCCTCGCCAGCAGTACCAGATCTGACAAGCGGAGGCAGTGGCCACCTGGGAGTTCGGGACTTGGCGGCTCCAGTATTCCCGGGGTTCGGTGGCGGAGGAAATCGTGTGGTTCCGGTTCTGCTTTGGACGGACGTCTCTTATCTTCGAGCCTGCCCACGTGACACATTTTTGTGAATTGACTTCATTGCTTACTATTGTGATCTGCCGTGTTTGTTGTGCTTATTCACAACAGTAAAGCGTTGTTATTTGACTTCCTCCATTGTCCGTTCATTTGCGCCCCCTGTTGTGGGTCCGTGTTCCTACACTTTCACAACAGGATATCTCGGCCAACGTCATGGACCCCGAGGGGCGTCAACCGGTTGTTGAACGGCCAATGGAAGAGCAGGGCGCACAGGCGTCTGCAGGAGGAATGATCGGTGAGTTGCAGCGAATCCTCACCGCTTTTACGGCTCGGTTGGATCTAATGACCGAGCAGAACATCCTCCTTAACCGCAGGGTGGAGGCTCTCGCCGCGCAGGTGGAAGCGCGCCCTCCTGTCGATCCTGTGCGCAACAGTGACGTTCCACAGGTCGTTCAACGACCCCTCCCACCTTCCCCTGAAGCATACATAAGCCCTCCAGAGCCGTACGGGGGTTGTGTGGAGACGTGCGCGGACTTCCTTATGCAGTGTTCGCTCGTCTTCGCACAACGTCCCGTCATGTACGCGACTGATGCTAGTAAGGTAGCTTATGTGATTAATCTGCTTCGCGGTGAGGCACGCGCTTGGGCTACAGCGCTCTGGGAGCAAAATTCACGGCTCCTTCTGACATATGATGGGTTTGTGAGGGAGTTCAGAACAGTGTTCGATCACCCAAATAGAGGAGAGACCGCTTCAGCCGTGCTGCTGTCAATGAGACAGGGGCGCCGGAGCGCAGCTGCTTATGCAGTCGACTTCCGCATCGCGGCTGCGAGGTCCGGCTGGAATAGCACTGCCCTCCGTGCCGCCTTCGTAAACGGACTGTTGTTGGTTCTGAAGGAGCACCTGGTGGCTAAGGACGAACCGCGGGATTTAGACGGGCTTATTGATCTCGTTATACGGTTAGACAATCGGTTAGAAGAACGCTGTCGGGAACGAGACGAAGGGCGTGGCCGGGCACGCGCCGTCCCTCTCCCTTCCGGTTCCGACCGAGTTCCGCCCTCCCCACGCTCCACGGCCTCTACGCTCCGTATGGTTACAGCTCCCCCTGCTGATGAAGCTATGGACACGAGCAGGGCCACATTTAGGCCACCAGATAGACCGAGGAGGCTGGTCCACGGAGCGTGCTTTGTTTGTGGCTCGATAGAGCACCAATTGAGAGACTGCCCCGAGCGGTTAAACACCAACGCCCGCCCCTAGAAACTGGGCTAGGGGTGGGCCAAGACATTCACGTGGGACATACCCATATTGCCACACAACTCCCAGTGACAATCCTTTACGAGGATTTAACCCTTCAGGCCCCAGCACTGGTGGACACGGGCTCTGAAGGGAATCTGCTAGACAGCAGATGGGCCAGGGAGGCAGGGCTCCCTCTGGTGGCGCTTACTTCACCAGTGCAGGTGCGGGCACTAGATGGCTCCCTACTCCCTCTAATCACACATAAGACACCACCAGTAACCACAGGGAGGAGATCGAGTTTTTCGTGACTCCTGCCACCTCCCGTGTGATTCTCGGGTTCCCCTGGATGTTAAAACACAATCCCCGGATCGATTGGCCGTCCGGGGTAGTGGTTCAGTGGAGCGAGACCTGCCATCAGGTATGTTTAGGTTCCTCGGTTCATCCCGGTTCCCAGGCTAGGGAGGAGGTCAGAGTCCCGCCCAATCTTGGGACGGTGCCAGTGGAGTACCATGACCTTGTGGATGTGTTCAGTAAGGATCTGGCGCTCACCCTTCCCCCGCACCGTCCGTACGATTGTGCCATTGATTTGGTTCCGGGCGTTGAGTTCCCGTCCAGCAGGCTGTACAACCTCTCACGACCTGAGCGCGAATCAATGGAGACCTACATCCGGGACTCTTTAGCTGCCGGGTTGATCCGGAATTCCACCTCCCCGATGGGTACAGGTTTCTTTTTTGTGGGAAAAAAAGATGGCGGACTTCGTCCATGCATTGATTATAGGGGGCTGAACGAAATCACGGTTCGTAACCGATACCCGTTGCCCTTGTTGGATTCAGTGTTCACGCCCCTGCATGGAGCCCAAATTTTCACTAAGCTGGATCTTAGAAATGCGTATCACCTGGTTCGGATCCGGAAGGGAGACGAGTGGAAGACAGCATTTAACACCCCATTAGGTCACTTTGAGTACCTGGTCATGCCGTTCGGCCTTACGAACGCCCCCGCGACGTTCCAAGCATTGGTTAATGATGTCTTGCGGGATTTTCTGCACCGATTCGTCTTCGTATATCTGGACGATATACTCATCTTTTCTCCGGATCCTGAGACCCATGTCCGGCATGTACGTCAGGTCCTGCAGCGGTTGTTGGAGAACCGGCTGTTTGTGAAGGGCGAGAAGTGTGAATTTCACCGCACTTCTTTGTCCTTCCTGGGGTTTATCATCTCCCCCAACTCCGTCGCTCCTGATCCGGCCAAGGTTGCGGCGGTGAGAGACTGGCCCCAACCTACCAGCCGTAGGAAGCTGCAACAGTTCCTCGGCTTTGCAAATTTCTACAGGAGATTCATTAAGGGCTACAGTCAGGTAGTTAGCCCCCTGACAGCCCTGACCTCTCCAAAAGTCCCCTTCACCTGGTCAGATCGGTGCGATGCCGCGTTCAAGGAGTTGAAACGGCGCTTCTCGTCTGCACCCGTTCTGGTGCAGCCCGATCCTAGTCGCCAGTTTGTGGTTGAAGTGGATGCCTCGGACCCAGGGATAGGAGCTGTGCTTTCCCAGAGCGGAGAGACCGATAAGGTCCTTCACCCGTGTGCCTATTTTTCCCGCAGGTTGACCCCGGCCGAACGGAACTATGACGTCGGCAATCGAGAACTCCTTGCGGTGAAAGAGGCTCTTGAAGAGTGGAGACATCTGTTGGAGGGAACGTCCGTGCCATTCACGGTTTTCACTGACCACCGGAACCTGGAGTATATCAGGACCGCCAAGCGGCTGAACCCCAGGCAAGCCCGCTGGTCACTGTTCTTCGGCCGTTTTGACTTCCGGATCACCTACCGCCCCGGGACCAGCCGCAGTGAGGCTTCAGCTTCCGGCCTCACTGCGGATCCATCCTGTGTTCCATGTGTCCCGGATAAAGCCGCATCACACCTCACCCCTCTGTGCTCCGGGTCCGGCACCACCTCCTGCCCGGATCATCGATGGCGAGCCGGCTTGGACTGTGCGCCGGCTCTTGGATGTCTGTAGGATGGGCCGGGGCTTCCAGTATGTGGTGGACTGGGAGGGGTACGGACCCGAAGAACGCTCCTGGGTGAAGAAGAGCTTCATCCTGGACCCGGCCCTCCTGGCCGACTTCTACCGCCGCCACCCGGACAAGCCTGGTCGGGCGCCAGGAGGCGCCCGTTGAGGGGGGGGTCCTGTTGTGTGGGCCGCTGAAGAGGAGGTACTGCTGGCCCACCACCACCAGAGGACACCCTGCCTGGAGTGCGGGCTCCAGGCACAAGAGGGCGCTGCCGCCTCACAGGAGCAGCTGGGGTGACAGCTGTCACTTATCACCTACGACAGCTGTCACCAATCATCTGATCTTCAGTAGTATATCAGCAAGACTACATCTCCACCTCGTTGCCGAGATATCGCTCTACCTAGGAGGTAAAGTGCTCAGCCGATTGTGTTGTCTTCCCGACAATAATACTTTGTTGCTTTGTGTGTTTAATAGCAGACAGTGAGTATTTACAGCTGGAGACTGTGTTGGACTTTTTCCCTACCTCTTTGATAAGTACTCACACTCCTGCACTTACCAGTTTCTGATGAGAGGTGGAGGTGGTTTTCCCACCATACGTTTTGCTGGGTGCAAACGCATCCACATCTAACTGTTTTTTGTTCCTCGCCAGCAGTACCAGATCCGGCAAGCGGAGGCAGTGGCCACCTGGGAGTTCGGGACTTGGCGGCTCCAGTATTCCCGGGGTTCGGTGGCGGAGGAAATCGTGTGGTTCCGGTTCTGCTTTGGACGGACGTCTCTTATCTTCAAGCCTGCCCACGTGACACATTTTTGTGAATTGACTTCATTGCTTACTATTGTGATCTGCCGTGTTTGTTGTGCTTATTCACAACAGTAAAGTGTTGTTATTTGACTTCCTCCATTGTCTGTTCATTTGCGCCCCCTGTTGTGGGTCCGTGTTCCTACACTTTCACAACAGGAACACCGATAATCGATAGAAGAAAAATTCAAACTACTGTTAAAAGTCATTGTGTTTCTGTAAAAGGTGTTAAAATCTGGAATAATTGTTCCAATAGTATTAAATTATCTGGTACATTGGCTGGCTTTATAAAACTTTATAAACACAACAAAATGTCTTACTATAGTATGCAAAATTAGGTGAACTGACTTTGTGGCTGTTCTTTTGTTTAACTGCACAATGGAGTACTGATTGTTCCGTTGTGTTCAGTTATGTTATTTTACTGATTGGTACTTGATGTTATGAGTGTACTTAAATGTGAATATAGTAACTGGTGTAAGTGGGGTGATTATAAGCTTTTGCTTCAGCCCCACACCCTTTCAGCTGCACCTAACTGGGTAATTGTTTGAGTTATTGTTATATTTTCTTTTGGTTTCTTTTGATTTGTTTTGTTAATGAGAGATTCTTTTGTTAAGTATGTTTGTGTGCGTGCTGAATGAAACAACTCATACATTCATTGAAGAAATGACTCATGGTACCTGGAGAAACTGTAACATCTATAATACAACAATTTAAGAAGCTACAAATGCCCAACTTTACATCAAATGAAGACTTTTGTTCTAAAGGTCCAGTAGAACCTCTGGGTCAGAAGTAAGGAACTGATGAAGGAGTTGGAAGAATAACATAGAAATGCAAAAGAAAAGCCTTTAAAAGAGAATTCTGTCACTCTGGTTGAAAAGGCTGATGACCAAAGAGTAAGATGTCAATGAAACTCATCACATGTTTCAGAGGAAAACTGAGCTTGAAAGTTGGTGTGTGAAGGTTGTAAACATTTCTGTTACGGCAAGTTGTCTTCAACTTATTTTTGCTTAACTATCTTCAGTCCATTTAAATAAAGATGGAAAGGGGATTTACTTCTTTTTCTTACATCTCAGATGACCCCACAGGATTCCACTGTGTTCAGACTGGGAGGTGGTGGTCTAGTGGTTAAGCTGTAGATCAGAGGATTCTCAATTCAAACCCCCGTCAAGCAGGAAAATCACTAAGGGCCTTGGCTAAGGTCTTTAATACCCAAGTTGCTCCCAGTGTGTAGTGAGCGCCTTGCATAACATCGGTGTGTGAGTGTGTGAATGTGAGGCATCATTGTAAAGCATGTTGAGCTTCTGATTAAGATTGAATAGTGCTACATAAATGCAGCTGATTGACCAGCTGTGCTCCTGCCGTGTGCACAGAGGAGGCAGAGGAGAGAGAGAAAAAAAAAGGTTTGAACTCCTCACATCACAGGTCCTTGGATAAATTAACATCTTCTTCATATGTGATCATTTATTCTCTCGCTACAATAGCTGGTGAAGTTAGTAAGTTAATTAGGACTTCAAACTTTTGCTTGCCAACAAAACATGCATGACATATCTGCAGTGTGTGTTCCCCATCCTGGTCCTGCTCTGGTCCACTGCAATTGAAACTGGGTTTGTTTTATCTCAGGCTTTGTTGGACTGGATTTTATTAACCTCTGAGTCACTTTCAGACCAGATAGTGCAGCAGATAAATTCATTTTTTCAGTGAAATACTTCACTTATACAAAGAATCATGAAATTTTCTACACATCTTCTTCATAGGTTTAGTCATCATTTCCACTCAAAATTTCAAGATGGCCACCGTTTTTTTCAAGATGGCCACCATGAAGTTTTGATCATTTCAGTTATGCCCTCCTGGTCATGTATTTGATTTTCTTTGTTGGTTTTATAGAGCCATGGCAGCAAGTCTATCATGATCAAAGCCAATGATACAGATGTGCTGGTCATTGGTTACGGGTGTGCAGCAGTTGTGGTTGGCATTCGGTCAAAGTTCGAGCCTTCGCTGGATTCCCATCCACAACCTGTCAGACTATGTAGGCCAAGAGGGCCACAGGAATGCCATTCTTCCATGCCTTCACTGGCTGTGATGTGGTCTCAGCCTTTAGAAACAAAGGGAAGAAGACAGCTTGGCAAACTTGGAATATGTTCCCAGAGGATACCCCAGTATTTTCTAAACTGAGCAAGTACCCTCCGTCCATTGAGGATGCAGAAATGGAGATTCTGGTGAGGTTTGTGGTTCTCATGTATGACAGATCCAGCACTGTTGACAGTGTAGATGAAGCCAGACCTGACCTGTTTGCCAGGAAGCAGAGGTCGTATGAAGCCATCCCTCCTACCAGTGAAGCTCTGCTTCAACACACCAAACGTGCAGCATACCAGGCAGGATGCATATGGGCTCAGGCAATACTATGTCAGCCAGAAGCAGAGAGTCCATCTGATTGGGGCTGGGAGAAAGCAGGTGATGAGTGGAAGGTTTGTTTGGTGAGTTGTGAACAACTCACCAAATGTGGCTGCAACTCTGGCTGCTGTAGCAGGTGCAAATGCTACCGGCTCGGACTAGCTTGTACAGCTTTGTGCAGTTGCAAATGTGACCTGTAAGCTGTCTCCTGAATGAGCTTATGATTTTTGTATGTGTTTGCTGAGTTATTCGGCCTAATGTCTTTTGGAGAAGGACACATCTTCTTCCTATCTGGCCTTAAGTTTTTTTCAGCTGCAAACCCACAAGCCACATAAATGAGCTCATACTTTTTTATTGATCTTCATTTGCTTATACTTACAGAATACAATTAAAATAGCACAAAGTGAATGTGGTAAATATATTTTCTTCCAAAGGTGCACTAAATCAAATCACTGTCCAGCAACACTGCCACTCATACAGTGCATAGTTACCAGCTTGTAGCTGCAAAACTGAGCCAGTGTCACAGTGACGCACATCTGGATCAGTTCTATTTTCGCTAGATATCTATAGTCCATCTTTTCATTCATGAATTCTGAAAATATTTCATGACAGGCAGAGATTGCATCTATAGGTATCTCACAACTCTTGCATTCAAAATAATTTAGGATACGTCAACGCCGTAACGGAACTAAAATTCCAGCCTTATACGAGGTCTGTGATATAAAAAGCGATCCTTTTTATTTTTTTTTCAAAAATAAATGGATTTATTCATATGTTTTTAGGTCAGATAAGCTTGAACCCTCGTGCGCATGTGTGAGTTTTGTCATGCCTGTCGGTGACATCATTCGCCTGTGGGCAGGCTTTGAGTGAGGTGTGGACTCCCCCTCCCGTCGGAATCTCTTTGTCTGAGACGCTGCAGGGAGACGGCGCGCGTTGCTTTATCAAATTTTTTCAGGACCTGTGAGGGATATCCATGTGGACACTATTCGAGAAATTCAGCTGGTTTTCGGTGTAAAGTTTAACAGCTGATGAGAGATTGTGGAGTTTCTTTTGCTTTAAGGACAGCCCACAAAGCGAATCGGCGCGGCGCGGTCTGAGGTGGCGTCCGTCTGGCTGTTTTGAGCTGAAAACATCCTAATTTAAAGCTCTGTTCACCCAGGACGTCGTCAGAGAACAGAGAAGTTTTAGAAGAAGCTGGCATCAGGAGTTTACCCGGACATTCCACTGTTAAAGGAGATTTTGTAATGAAAGAATGTGCGGACGAATTTGCCGAGTCGTTTCTGTGACGACGTGGCAAATCCGTCTGTGCCGCGACATGAAAAACACCTCCGTGTTGAAAACCATTTGTAAAATTCAGCCGGCTTTTGATGACTTTCAACAAGTGAGTATCTGAGAAATTGTTTAACAGCTTGGGTATGTTCCAACTTGTCTGTTAAGGTTTCCAACGGAGGTGTTTTTCCTGTGGCGACCCCCGCGGTCGGGTCCGGCCCGACATGCGAATCTGCCCGCACGTTCTTTCATTACAAAATCTCCTTTAACAGTGGAATGTCTGGATAAACTCCTGATCCCGAATTCTTCTGAAAGTTCTGTTATCTCACGACGTCTTGGGTCCACAGAGCCTGAAATTAGGAAGCTTTCAGCTTGAAACAGCGAGACAACGCCGCCTCGGAGCGCAGATCACCGTCAGGCGCTGTGGGCCATCCTTACGGCGACAGTAAAACTCCAAAATCTCTCATCAGCCGTTAAAATTTTCACCGAAAACCAGCTGAATTTATCGAATGGTGTCCACTCAGTTGTGCCTTATAGGTTTTGAAAAAATTTTGATCAAACAAAGCAGCAGTCTCTGAGCCATTCCTAAACAATGAAAAAAACGATGAGAGGGTGGGCGACTCCTCACTCAAAGACTGCCCACAGGCGAATGACGTAACCGATAGGCGTGAAAAAACTCTCACATGCCCACGAGGGTTCAAGCATGTCTGATGTAATCACACGTGATTCAAATCCATATGGTTTTTGAAAAAAAATAATAAGGTCCGTTACTTTTCTCACAGACCTCGTAATTTGGAGTTTTCAATGCATTGTTGTGATTTGTTCTATCTTCTTTATTGCCACCATACATTTGTGCATCATATATAGCAATACAAATCCTAGAACCAAGTTCTCTTACCAGACAAACAAAAAAGAAAGTTTTCTATCGCGAAAGGGATTTCAGAGATTTTTCTCATAGCAAAAGGGTCCCTCGATGGTCATTTTGTTAAATATAATTCATCATAATGAAAAATATACATATTACTTCTGACTTATTAAATTAACTGTTCTGCAAAGTGGAACAGGAGTGGAACACTTGAATGTGTATTTTTTATATGTATACCCGAAAAATGACGGAAATCGGTACAACTGGCGGCCATCTTGAAAAAATGATGGCCATATTGAAATTTTGCGTGGCTATCCAAAGTTTTCAAAAGAGTTGGTCCTAGTGAGCAAGTGTGCCAAATTTTATGTTTCTTTGTATAACTGAAGTATTTTTCTCCTTATCTGCTGCACTAAGATTTCTATTTTGGGAAATGAAAACAAGAACTTCCACGTTTAGGTTGAACAGTCACAGCTCGGTGGCCAACTTTGATTTATGATGTTTAGTTGTCAGTCTTCATGTGTGGTGGTGAAATGGTTTGACTTTTATGGATCCTTCAAGGAGAAAACCGTTTTCTGTTCCTTATGCTCCCCACTGACACCAAGTGCTGAACATATTTAGAGGAGGGGCAGGTTTGTGACCGAGCTTTGCATTCTGATAACAAAAGGCCTAATTGTGCGCTGAGGGAGTGGATCCAGCATCAGAGAAGATGCACTGGAGGTCATGTGACATCATTGGGTCCATGCTTTCAAATCTGACAGGACAAGCTTCACAAAATTACATCAAATCATACAATCTTTAACAACATAATGTTGGTAAATTGTCAGTGTTCTGTGGATTTAAATGTCTGAAATAACGGTTCCTGTAAACAGCAGCCAAGACGCCACGTCTGCTGGATTCAATCAAATCAGCGTGCGTCACTGCAGCCGCCGTCACTCACATTCTGTAGAACTGGGCCAGGTTGACTGACACATAGCCAAAAGAAACACCTTTAAAAATGTAAAAAATAGGCCATGGGACAACTTTCATGCAAACTTTATGTGACTTGAGTGCACTGAACAGAACAGAATTTGATCAGACTTGTGCGTGTCTCATTTGCCTGTTTGCACAAGAAGACAGAACCTCTGTTCTAAATTTAAGCCCTCTGCATCTTAAAGGCAACAGTGTGGCCCTTGTTCACTTTCTAACCATTAAAGTGTGTGAAGTGTGTGTGTATGCATACATGATGATTGCACAGACTTGAATAAAGACGACTGTAAGCCTCTCTGGGGTTTGCAAGATTAAAACTGTCATAATAGTTTCATGGGAACACTGAGGCCGTTCATCTTTTATGTGCATCTCAGAGAGTTGAGAAACTTGTGTAGATCCACGAGCGAATGCCGGCAACAGTCTCGTCTCTGCCACAAAGAAACACTCTGATTCATGGATGCTGAAACACTTCTATTAAGAAGCTGCACAGGCAAAGCAACGGGTTAACCTTCATGCAGGGGTCAAAACTCAATTCAAAGAATTTGGATTAACATCATTATGGCGCATAAATCATGTTTGCTGTGGACAGATTTATCCACTGTTTCCTGTTAGTCTATTGCCTGGAAATAAATTCCACAGCTTTGGAAAAGTAAAAGCACATGGCCTTTAAAATGTAATGAGTTAATAGATCAACAGATACAACCAAGTCCATAAATACACTGAAAAAAGAGTGTAGTTGAATCAACTTAAAAAAAGTGTTACAATTGGTAAATCCTGAATGAATTAAGTTGTTTGAACTTAAGTTTGTAAGTTAGAGTTGAACTAACTTGCTAACCTAAGTTCAAACAACATTCAATTCATTCAGGTTTAACCAATTGTAACACGTTTTATGTTGGTTCTTTTTTCAGTGTATTTGAATGGTCATCCATCCATCCATCCATCCATCCATCCATCCATCCATCCATCCATCCATCCATCCATCCATCCATCCATCCATCCATCCATCCATCCATCCATCCATCCATCCATCCATCCATCCATCCATCCTTCCACCAATGCAAGTGATACTCCTCATCAGAGTCTCCCAAAGTAACATTGTTTGACACAAAGTCATTCCAGAGGTACTCCTGGTGCCAAAGACATCTTGTCATCACATTAAGTCACTGGTTAGTGTTCAAGTCTCACAACCATACAGAGAGACAGGAACCACCAGGGCCAGAAAGCCCTGGACTTTGTTATCCTCCAGATATCTGCATCACCAAACACCCCTGTCCAGTGACCTCATGACTCCATAACGTCTTCCCAGTCTCAAACATGAATGTCGCTGTTAAGGGCCCTGTCCCACTGGCATTTAGGAGGATTTGCGTATGGATTGCACACAAAATTGGCTCATATTCGCTTAACATCTGCAGTATGCCTGAAACATGCTTGTATGAGTCGGCCGACACCCACACACGTCCGCAATTATCGGCAGAGGCACATTTTTCTGTTTCCAGGATTTTTGAGCTGCACAAAATTTTGGCTGCGGATGACATCCGCCTTACATACTCCATACATACTCCATACATACTCAGTACATACTCCATACATACTCAATACATACACAATACATACTCACTCTATGCGCTGTATATTCACCGACATCTGCTGATATCCGCAACTGACAGGGATTTGCAGCTTGGCAGCGGATTGGCACAGTGTGTGAAACAGATATTTTGCGTGTCCATCATGTCCACATCACAAACTAAAATAAGTTGTAGCGCCTGCATACAAATTGGCCACGAATAAAGCGTTTTTATTACATTTGCTTTGCAGCTGATTTGCGGCGGATGCAAATCAGATGTGCTGTGTTCACAGCTGGACGCCGTTCTTTGTTCTACCAGCTGCCACATGCTCTGCGCTGGACACTGCATATATAAAATAATTATTTCGTGGTGGATTAATCATTTTATTTTGCAAATTGCCTGTTGAAAACGGCTCTAATCACCTCCTGAATCATAGAGGAAGCACGTGCACGCACACGTGAACAGCTAACAAGCTGCAGAAAGCATTTTGAGCCGTCTAAAAAGGTAATTATTTCACTTGTTTACATTGTCAAGGCTTGATAAAACAGTTTCGTGTTTTTCCTTCTTGTCTGCAGCTGTTACAGTATTTAATCCTGTGTTTATAACAGATTTAACTTCTTGTTATAATCGTTCAGACGAGCTGCGCTCTGATGGGATCTGCTGACGTCACCACTTGCCCTGTTCACTGCTTGTTTACTCCAATCAACTTGTCCAAGTCCAGCAAATGCTCCAGAGGCTGTATTGTTGGTGTGAATAGTGATGCCGAGAGGCCAGAGTGCACTTCATTTATGACCACAATGCAGATGCCGTGAACGCGCAACATGTGCGTGATGCATCATAATACACCCCTAATACTTTTTCAATTTCAATTTATTTTCCTTTATATAGCGCCAAATCACAACAGAGTTGCCTCAAGGCGCTTCACACAGGTAAGGTCCAACCTTACCAAAGGGGTGACCCTCTGCTTGGGCTATGATACAGACATAAATTACAGAAACAATTCACAGAACAATTCACGGACAAATATACAAGAATTGCTGTTGGTGCGCAGAACAGGAGGGTCGCCAACACAAATACAACTCCCATCTCTGGATGGAGCTGCACCTTAAACAGAGAAAAAGCAGAATCAGGCATCAGAAAGACAAAAAATACAGTATAATTTGTCAGCATTAATCAACAAGAAAAACAGAGAATTACTAAGGTGATCGCCGGCCACTAGCCCTAAACTTCACTAAAAGACCCAGAATTTAGGTGAAGTTGAGGCCGCGGCCCGCTCCAATTACTAATAAAATGAATTAAAAGAGTAAAAAGCGTAAAACAAAACTGTACCAGTATGCTAGCCATATGAAAGGGAAAAGAAGTGCATCTTAAGTCTGGACTTGAAAGTCTCCACAGAATCTGATTGTTTTATTGATGCAGGGAGATCATTCCACAGAACAGGGGCACGGTAAGAGAAAGTTCTGTGACCCACAGACTTCTTATTCACCCTAGGGACACAAAGTAGTCCTGCACCCTGAGAACGTAAAGCCCGGGCCGGTAAATAAGGTTTAATTAGGTCAGCAAGGTAGAGAGGTGTCAGTCCATGAATAATTTTATAGGTTAGTAGCAGAACCTTATAATCTGATCTCACTGGGACAGGAAACCAGTGAAGAGATGCCAAAATGGGTGTAATGTGGTCGAACTTTCTGCCTTGTGTCAAAAGTCTGGCTGCAGCATTTTGAACCAATTGGAGAGCCCTAATGCTAGACTGCGGTAAACCAGAAAATAGAACATTGCAGTAGTCCAATCTAGAAGAGAAGAATGCATGGATCAAGGTCTCAGCATCAGCCATAGACAAGAGGGGACGAATCTTCGCTATATTTCGCAGGTGGAAGAAAGCAGTCCTTGTAATATTTCTAATATGTAGGCCAAAGGACAACAAAGGATCAAAAAGTACCCCAAGGTTCCTCACTTTGTCAGTGTGATGTATGACACACGAGCTGATCATCCAATATAGTAATGGGTATTAAGTTTGCAAAGCATATCCCTCCATGATTTTTATGGACACGTCTACGGAAGTAGGCCACAGTCTCAACTTGTTGAAATTCCCTCCCTGGCAGATAAACTGCACTATCACCATAGTGGATTTTCTGCTCTAATTTCCCAGCTAAGCTAATGGATTCCACACCCACATTTGTCATAAGCCTTGCAGGGTCTCTAATCACCTGCTCTGTGGCCTGCTGTAGATTCCTAATGTTACCCTCCCTATACAGCTCTATCTATGTTCGCAGACAAGATGGCGGTGCCTTCTCCAGTAGGGGTGGAGGCCGTCCGGCATCAGCAGGTCACGGCGGCCCCAGAATGAAGGCCAGTTATCAATAAAGCTAAAGCCTTGCTGTCTACAAAACTGCGCCAGCCACCTATTTAATGATGTCAGCCTGCTAAATGCCTCATCAGTACCCTGGGAGGGGAGGAGACCAGAGACTATTAATCGATGCTGACACATCTTTCTGGCAAGGTCACAAGTCCTCTCTATGTCCATTTTTGTGACCTCTGAGTGCTTCATCCTGATATCATTGGTGCTGACGTGAATAACTATGTGACTCTATCTCATGCCATGTTCCTTCATCTGTCTTCCCTTCTGCAGGGTCAGCACCCTAAGATGGGATGCAATATTGGGAGCTCTGGCCCCAGGAATACATTTAACGTCAGCCGGCATCTGTAACCTGACTTTGCGGGTGATAGAATCCCCTATCACTAAAGTCCGGTGTTTCGGGCTGGAGATAGGAGTGGAAGTCACTTGTGGGCTCAGAGAATTCACATCAGGCAAATCCAAGGGGGAGAACCGATTCACAGTTCACAGTGGCGAGTGTGATTGGGGTGCCACAACCGGGCACCAAGCCCTACAGGGCTTCCTCCGCCTAGCCACAGTCTGAAAGCCATCCTCCACAGTGGCGTTTCTAGGCTGATGCTAATGGGCTCACTAGCCAGCCCAGCACTAACCTCATCTGGAGAGCCCGTAACATCTAACTCCACTAAGCTAAGAAGCTGCTCTAACTTACAGACACGGCTCTCTAAGAGAGCCACCCTATCTTCCAGCATCACGCCGGATTTATGGAGGGTGTAACGTAGGTAAAGTAGTGTACTTTGTGCACCAGGAAATTCAAGAGTATAGCCAAGCAAGCACAAGCTAACCAATAATGGATAAGCTAACCACTCCTAAGGCTCACACAGACGCAAATAAATGAATTAAAGTTCACAGCAGTTACACTGAAAGAGTAACAGAAGTATTAGACATGTAGGAACAACAAAAAAACAAAAACGTGATAATCGCAATGCATCAGATCTGTTTGCTCACTACATGTGTTATACAACTGTGATTGTTCATCATATATTTGCTATACATTATTAATATATCCGTAATTCATACTGGGACATTTGTCATTTTTGGCCATTTTTGTTGCGGACGACAACGAACGCCTGCAATTTGTATACTCAATTCATGCACAATTAATCCTTTCCCCATTGGGACCGGGCCGTTTTTCCAAGTGCAACACATTGGCCACATAATGATACACTTCTGATGGCCAAATCCAGGAAATGATTGAAAGCCTGGATCTTAGTCTTGATCCTGGACAATGACAAACTCAGACATCCTGATTCCCGACTCAGTTTTGGAACAAAGAGTTTTGAGTTAGTTTGAAGCTGATGCAGATTAAACATGGTGGAAGAGTTGTGTGTTGGTCAATGATAAAGTGGTTGAAAATACAGAACTGATCAAAAGTCAAGGCCACAAACAATCATGTTGTGTTTCATGTAATCACAAAGAGCTGATTTGCATGAGTTGGTGTCAAACATGTAAAGTCTCAGTGTCCCTACGAGTGCCATTTTGTTTCTGTATTCTCTTGTCCTGCCTTCAGTGATCATGACTAAAGAATAGAAGTGCTGACTCAACAAGGCTCAGTTGATTTTGATTGATTTTGTTCTCTAGCTGTATTTTCAGTGATTTCAAGGCAATTCTCAGCAATTCTATTGTAGCAAGAAACGACAATATTGGCAGGTTTTGTTTGCACTGTAATTTTGTTATCACAGAATCACCCTTCTGTCAGAACTAACACCAAACCCTGAAAGTTGCTTCACTGCGTATATTGCAATGCCCTATACCATTTTGTTTTCGTACCCCGCTTGGCACCATGCTTCATAAAGAATAAGCCAAACAAAAACAGCTAGAAAATAGTTCAGTTTCCTTTCAATTTCCTTTTTCAATTTTATTTATATAGCGCCAAATCACAACAAACAGTTGCCCCAAGGCGCTTCACATTGCAAGGCAAAAGCCATACAATAATTACAGAAAAACCCCAACGGTCAAAACGACCCCCTGTGAGCAAGCACTTGGTGACAGTGGGAAGGACAGTTTGAATGATGTACTGGTGTGTGTCTGTTAAAAGCATAATATCAGTTTAATAAGCTGATCGTTTATGGAAAGTGCAGTATAGCGGAACAGATGTGCAGTACGTTTCAGCAGTATTCCAGTGCTCTGCTGTCAAGACCGTGAAGTCTCTCTGCTTCTTCCCGTGATATTGGTGTGAACTGCAGGCAGCACTGGGCTCCTGGGCTCAGTCCACCTAAAGGTATATGCTGGCTACAGCACACACACACCTCCCCTCGGCACACAGCGCCCACAGCGGGCTGATTTACATTCACCCCCAGTACGCGGGGAACACTCAAGCATAGGTTAGCCGCGAGAATGTGAAACCCAGAAAAACGTTCACTCTTACAGAAGATTTATCACTGGGCTCCTTTCAGCCACTGCCAGCAGTAGATTACATGTCAAAAGTGGCACGGCGAGCAGATATTCAGCCAATAAGCACAGGGAGTGCCGGACCTCGCCTCCACAGGAATATTGCACAGTCTTGCTAAAAGAAGGTCTCAGACTGACCCCTGATCTTATTGTTCTTACAGCATGAGTGATGGCTGACCGTAAACCTGCCCGACATCACTGAGGTGAAATGCAGCAACAGAGGAGGCACGAGTGATTACAGACATAAGGAATAAAGGACTCAGAATGGAAATTTGTGAGCGCTTAAGCGCAGAGATGCTTCCTGATCCACCGGAGAACTGTGGAGAGGTAACAAGCCAACTGTAAGTACGCAAGTGTGTGTACCATATATATCGTCTCACACTGGTGACGCGCTACACTGCATCCACACACTACACAACCAAACAACCAATCACCTTACATCCTGACTGGCGTCCACCCAGGCAGACAGCCGGTCCATCACCACATCTCTAACATAATCATTTATTTGACTGTGACTCTTGAACACACACAAAACAGTAGAAGATGTACAAAACCCCTCGTTTAAACTGACCATGAGGTCTTTGAACAATGCTTGTTTTATATTCTTCATTGTAGCTTTGTCTTCCATTTGGGGACCAGACATATGTGGGTCAGTAGCATCATGATATCACCAGCTCAGTGTTGGAGATAATATTTGTCTTCAGCTTTTCTCTTATGATAGAGTGTATTTCTCTCTCTGCTTAGACCTACAGTTAGATCCAGTGTCAACTACAAAAGTTCCAAATGGAATTTGTTAACCCTGATGGGCCTAAAACAGGGGTGGGTATCGAGGGCTGAGACACTGCAGGTTTTCCATGCAACCATTCACCTCAGCAGGTGGGTTGCTGATGAGCTTCTCCTCTGAACATAAACACTAGTTGTCAATGAAATCACCTGCTGAGACACCTGATCATTAATGAAATCACCTGCTGAGGTGACTGGTTGCACGGAAAACCTGCAGTGTCTCGGCCCTTTATGGCACATGATTGCCCACCCCTGGCCTAAAAACATAACAAAACATTCACGTGGACGCGCCTGTGAGTCCGTGGACTGTTGGCTGAGAATCTCAAGGTCCACTGTGTGCATCACACTGGCTGAATTTCGAAATGCTTTTCACTGTACGTGCACTGTCTCCATTTTATAAATTACACTGTTTTAAACTGGTGAATAACTCAAGTGTGCACGTTAGAGGGTAGAACAAATACCAAAATACTACGCTAACAGAATCTATTACTCCAGTTGGCCGAGGGAGTTCTGGGGGAAAATTTCTTTTTGGAATATTGACATTTGGAATTCTTCTGGGAAACTTTTTATTTTAAACATTGACCATGATACTAGGCCTCTTCAGAGGATTCTTGAGCACCGCTGGAAATACTTGGGAGACGATGATATCACTTGCAGTGTGATGCATTTGTACAGCACACTGGTACCTCAGTCTTGAGAACCCCAGAATCTGGCAAAGACTGCCAAACTACCTTTTTTATTCTGAATACTTAAGATGCAAAAATGTTCTCCAAATAGTCAGTACCCTCAGGGGGATCTGCAGCCATGTCCACCTGAAAGTTCTTGACGCTGCACTGTTAAACCCAGGAACCCAAAATCTACTGTAGTGGTGCACCAGGAAAATGACACTCCTTTAAAATAAATCTCTAATTGATTGGACTGCAAGCTCTGATGGTTGTGTTTTCATTATGCAGCATTTAAGTGATCAGCTGACCCAGTCATTAATTAAACTAAGTCATATACATCTAGTCAGTACTACCTATAATACTACTTGCTGGAGGAGTCAAAAGAATTGAGTTTCAAGAAGTGATGATGCCAAAACAAGCAAAGCCAAATGAAGAAAACTGGAAAGCACAGATGCAGATGAAGTGAACTGGTTTCGGGGAACATAGCATGAAGCATGAAGTTAGCAGAGAGGCTAGCGACCGCCCCGAGGCAAGCGGCAGTGCTGACGCTCTGGGGAAAAATACCAATGAACTCACCGGGACTAAAGAAGAAGGAGAGACTGGATGGGATCCTGGCTGCTGTGGAGGAAACTAAGAAAGACCTGACAGAGTGAAATGAATGGACGGCTCAAACAGAGATACAAGTGTCTGTGGAGGATGAGTGCGCTGAGTTACGGGGACAGTTTGCACACTGACAGAAAGAAATAAAGTAATGGAGGAGAAAATGACCGACTTGGAGACCAGGTCGCGACTGAACAACCTGAGGCTGGTGGGCCTCCCTGAAGGTGCTGAAGGCCCTGACCCCTGCTTGTTTTTGGAAGCTTGGATACCAGAGGTGCTGGACACGGCATCCCTGTGGAGTCCACTAATGATGGAGAGAGTGCACAAAGTCAGGCTACAGTACAAGCTGTGATTTATTAGGCAGCAATATCTAAAAAAGACATCCTTTACACAAACCAGCATGTGAGATTGTACAACGACCTCGCAACCAAAGTTCACAAACAACGTAGGCAGTACAACTCAGCGCGGCTGCAGCGTCGGAGCCTGAGACTCAGACACGACTTCAACCCTCCAGCTAAACTGACAGTAACGTAGAGAGAAAAAACACACGCGTTCAACAGTCCGAGTGAGGTGCAAGTCTTCATGAACAAGATAACGGAGGAAGCTGGATGAATAAATACTGGTGCTGACGTGTGCGTGGACATGCTCACATACACTTCAGTGAGTTTTGTTTGTGTACTTGGATGAAGGATGCGGTGACACTACGATCACGGGCACCTTAAGTTTGTACTTTTATGTTAAATTCAGCTCAGGAAACACGTCTTTATACATCCAGGATCTAATGTATGATTGAAGTAGTGCCCTCTATTTTTACTTATTTACTTTTTCTCAAGTGATTCTCCTTTTACTAGTTATAGTTAGTTAGTTTCGGCACCTAAATGCTAGCGGTTACTAGGTGTGCACAGCAGTAGATATTATTCAACAGTGTTTATGTGGATAAGTAACATGGAGCAGGAGAAGCAAATGAGTTCTTATTTCTTTTATCCTTATTTCATACCATGGGCAGCACGGTGGCTTAGTGGTTAGCACTGTTGCCTCACAGCAAGAAGGCCGTGGGATCGATTCCCACCTGTGGCCTTTCTGTGTGGAGTTTACATTTTCTCCCTGTGTTTGTGTGGGTTTCCTCCAGGGGCTCAGTTTCATCCCACATTTAGACATGCAGGTTTGGTGGACTGGAAACTTTATAACTGTCCAGGTGTCCCTTCTGAAAAAGAGGTCTCAATCTCAGTGGGACTAACCTGGTTAAATAAAGGTTAAATTAAAATTAAATGACTTTAAGTTTTGGTGGACTGAGCCGGAGATCTGCCCACCTCATAGCGTAAGGGGGTGGGGGTGGGGGTGTTCTAATTCAATTGGGTAAATGGTGTTTGTTCAATATGGTTCACTACATTCAATATATGCTCTAATGTTTTAAATGTGCTAATGCTGTCAGACATTTTATTTTATGTTAAAGGACCTTCACCACAGTCTTAAATGCCACAGAAGATAGAACTTAAAAGTACCTCTGGAATTTCACAGGATGAAATAAAACAGAAAATCAAACAAGTAATTCTTGCAGTGTAATTCTGCATTTTCTGTTAGAGGACAACATGAGAATTGGTAGGAGATGGCAAGGAAGCATTTACACAGCGTCATTTACTTCACAATCCAGGTGAGTGAGGATCTTATTGACAAATCAGCGTCCTATTCAGGTCTCTAATGTAATTAAGGATAAGTTTGGTAGATACTTGATTGTTCAGGGTTCACTGCTGTCTTCTTCTTCTTCTTTTTCTTTCAGCTGTTCCCGTTAGGGGTCGCCACAGCAGATCAATCGTTTCCATCTCACCCTGTCCTCTGTATCTTCCTCTGTCACACCAACCACCTGCATGTCCTCCTTCAGCACATCCATAAACCTCCCTCTTTGGCCTCCCCTCTTCTCCTCCTGCCTGGTGGCTCCATCCTCATCATCCTTCTCCCTATATACCCTGGGTCCCTCCTCTGCACATGTCCAAACCATCTCAGGCTCGCCTCTCTGACTTTGTCTCCAAACCGTCCAACATGAACTGTCTCTCTGATATGTTCATTCCTAATCTTGTCCATTCTCGTCACTCCCAAAGAGAATCTCAACATCTTCAGCCCTGCCACCTCCAATTCTGATACTTGATTGAGGTACTTGATTGATACTTGATTGTTCAGGGTTCACTGCTGTCAACAAATCTTAAATCTAGTAAATGTATATGGGCTTAATGTAGATGAGCAAGAATTCTATAGAAATTTATTTCTCACGCTTGCATCCCTCCCAGGAGAATATATAACTCCAGGGGGCTGGAACTGTACGTTAAACCCACTGAGGGACAGGTCTACGGGAACTGACCACACTCATTGCAAAAGTAAACAGACTATTCACCACTTTATTAAAGCGTTAGATCTATTAGATATCTGGAAATACTTGAAACTTAATGATGTTGCTTACTCCTGTCACTCACTCACCTTTCAAACATACTCGCGTATTGATTACTTTTTAGTTTCTGCATTGTTGTTACTACGACAGTGTTCTAATATCTGATCATGGAATATGTTGTTTAATATTTCACAGATGTTAATCTTATTCAAGATCCACCTAGGTGGAGCTTAAATTAGACGTGGTTGCTTCATAAAGAGTTTGTTAAGTATGTAGGGGAAGAAATGGATCATTATTTTAGTGCCAACACCACACAAACATCAGCAGGGGTTAGGTGGCATGCCTTCAAGGCATATTTAAGAGGGCATGGAATTAGTTATACTACATCCAAATCCAGAGAAGCACATTAGAAAAGACAACACATGGAATATAAAATATGAACTCTACAAGGGGAAGCACTGAGAAATAATACCATGAAGCAAGAAAAGCAATGCTCTTGAGAGCAGAGTACGGCAAATTATCAGCGACTAGAGCAGCTTCTAGTATGCTCAGGCTCAATCAAACACAAGTATGGGGAAAAAGTTGGCAAACTTTTAGTCTGGCAGATTAAACAGCTAGAAATGAGAAGGACCATCACTTCAATTAGTAATGATAGTGGCGACGCAATAATAGACCCTAATGAAAAAAAAAAATAATAATTTCAAAATTATTATGACAAACTGTATAAGTCTCAAACTGAATTTGATCCACAAACCCAAAGAGTGTTTATGGACAAGCTAAATATTCCAACTATTTCTCAGGAGTTTGTTGAGCAACTTGAAGCAGGCCTTACACTGGATGAAATAGGTATAGCTATAGACAGTGGTGGGCACAGCTAACCAAAAAGTTTGCTTTGATAACCGCTAATCAGCTAATTGAAAAGTTATCTTTTATAAGGCTAAACCGATAAACTACTAAAAAATTTAGCAGAAGCTACAGCTAACTGCTAACTTTCAGTATTGTCTCCGGTACACTCTCAGCTACTGACAAGTCAATTTTGCGTTTAAACACCGCCAACGCTTTTGATAGAATCAAAGACTATCACTAACCAAAACACAGCCAATGAGTCACCGCTTATGTTTTAGTTCACCCTGCCCACTGTTGTAGAGAAGAGAAGAGTCATTATCATTCACAGCATACAGTGGTGCATTTATGATCTAGTGGTCCCGCCGTGAAGCAGATGTCTTGAAAAGGAAAGCAGGTTTGACTTTTGGTTTTAATTTATAAATCAAATTAATCTGGATAGAATAACTACATTAATGTAAATGCTATAACTGTACAAAGTAAAAAATATAACACATATCTTTTAATTTTAAAATAATGCACTAATTCTGAAGTTTTGAAAATTAACACACACAGATGCCCAAAGGGATTATGGGTAAACTGAGCCTCCGCTCACACTGATTGATTCATTCATTCTATGTAAAAACCAACACAAGTTACTGTATCATGTGTGTTGGTGTTTACAATTAAATGTACTTTTGTAAAATATGTCATTTTTTCATTTGTAAAAAAAGGCATTTGCAAAACTGAAAAGCCTGTTAAGTTGTGATTCAGGTCGACAACCGTGTGATATAACCGGGTGCCATTCCCACTGCCATCCAGTAGATGGGTCAAAATGCATAGAACCCTGCCATCTACTGGATGGCATTGGTTATATCACATGGTTGTTGACTTGAATCACAACTTAACATTACACATGTGCACGTGCCACTGGACACCTTTGCTGACGTTTTGGTGACAGTGGGCCAAGGAGTCACACCATGCGTCAGACGCAGCCTTTCCAGTGAACTTTAATTTCTTATTTCTTTCTTGCTCACTTCAGGAGCACAACAATCAATCAATCAATCAATTTTTTTATATAGCGCCAAATCACAACAAACAGTTGCCCCAAGGCGCTTTATATTGTAAGGCAAGGCCATACAATAATTATGTAAAACCCCAACGGTCAAAACGACCCCCTGTGAGCAAGCACTTGGCGACAGTGGGAAGGAAAAACTCCCTTTTAACAGGAAGAAACCTCCAGCAGAACCAGGCTCAGGGAGGGGCAGTCTTCTGCTGGGACTGGTTGGGGCTGAGGGAGAGAACCAGGAAAAAGACATGCAGTGGAAGAGAGCAGAGATCAATCACTAATGATTAAATGCAGAGTGGTGCATACAGAGCAAAAAGAGAAAGAAACAGTGCATCATGGGAACCCCCCAGCAGTCTACGTCTATAGCAGCATAACTAAGGGATGGTTCAGGGTCACCTGATCCAGCCCTAACTATAAGCTTTAGCAAAAAGGAAAGTTTTAAGCCTAATCTTAAAAGTAGAGAGGGTGTCTGTCTCCCTGATCTGAATTGGGAGCTGGTTCCACAGGAGAGGAGCCTGAAAGCTGAAGGCTCTGCCTCCCATTCTACTCTTACAAACCCTAGGAACTACAAGTAAGCCTGCAGTCTGAGAGCGAAGCGCTCTATTGGGGTGATATGGTACTACGAGGTCCCTAAGATAAGATGGGACCTGATTATTCAAAACCTTATAAGTAAGTAAGAAGAAGAATTTTAAATTCTATTCTAGAATTAACAGGAAGCCAATGAAGAGAGGCCAATATGGGTGAGATATGCTCTCTCCTTCTAGTCCCCGTCAGTACTCTAGCTGCAGCATTTTGAATTAACTGAAGGCTTTTTAGGGAACTTTTAGGACAACCTGATAATAATGAATTACAATAGTCCAGCCTAGAGGAAATAAATGCATGAATTAGTTTTTTCAGCATCACTCTGAGACAAGACCTTTCTGATTTAGAGATATTGCGTAAATGCAAAAAAGCAGTCCTACATATTTGTTTAATATGCGCTTTGAATGACATATCCTGATCAAAAATGACTCCAAGATTTCTCACAGTATTACTAGAGGTCAGGGTAATGCCATCCAGAGTAAGGATCTGGTTAGACACCATGTTTCTAAGATTTGTGGGGCCAAGTACAATAACTTCAGTTTTATCTGAGTTTAAAGCAGGAAATTAGAGGTCATCCATGTCTTTATGTCTGTAAGACAATCCTGCAGTTTAGCTAATTGGTGTGTGTCCTCTGGCTTCATGGATAGATAAAGCTGGGTATCATCTGCGTAACAATGAAAATTTAAGCAATACCGTCTAATAATACTGCCTAAGGGAAGCATGTATAAAGTGAATAAAATTGGTCCTAGCACAGAACCCTGTGGAACTCCATAATTAACTTTAGTCTGTGAAGAAGATTCCCCATTTACATCAACAAATTGTAATCTATTAGACAAATATGATTCAAACCACCGCAGCGCAGTGTCTTTAATACCTATGGCATGCTCTAATCTCTGTAATAAAATTTTATGGTCAACAGTATCAAAAGCAGCACTGAGGTCTAACAGAACAAGCACAGAGATGAGTCCACTGTCTGAGGCCATAAGAAGATCATTTGTAACCTTCACTAATGCTGTTTCTGTACTATGATGAATTCTAAAACCTGACTGAAACTCTTCAAATAGACCATTCCTCTGCAGATGATCAGTTAGCTATTTTACAACTACCCTTTCAAGAATTTTTGAGAGAAAAGGAAGGTTGGAGATTGGGCTATAATTAGCTAAGATAGCTGGGTCAAGTGACAACACAACTCTGTACACCATGATGTTGGTTGGATTATCACATGGGATTAAATATTTGCTGTGGTTATTTGCAGCACACAGCAGCTGGGTGAGAGGCTTTTCACCACAGGCTGTGGTGTGGTTCCTGTGCGCATCTGTGAAATGATTGTGTTCTGTGCGGTAGGTGAGTCTCATGTTTAATAATGCTGTCACGGTCTGGGATACAGTGCCACATTACACCTACTACAGAGTTTAGATGGTAATCAGGTAATAATATGCATATTACAGTGGTGAGATCTGTTCAGCTCCGTGCCTGATGTGCGCTATGATGCATTACTGCACATGAGTCCACGTAGAGGCGCAGCGGCACATGATACTTTCGGTTTGATTGTGTGCTGTTCACATTCACTATATATGATGAATGTGTGCCACATACATGTTATTACATATCAACATTTCCTTTGCCCTCCCTGGCCGGGGTCCAGCAGAGGTGGACAAACGTGGCACAACATGCCGGCAGGCTTTGCTGTGACCGATTGATCTCAGAGCTCAATCAACCGTGATCAGATCATTTCAGATGCTGTTTTGATGCTGTCAGAATATATAGACTGTGATCAGATGATGCAAAAACTGTATATAGACAGCCGTGAGATGTGCGTTGCATGTCAATGGCGCCAAGAGTGTCTTCAGAATGCACCTCAATATTTCCCGATTGAGGCCAGATGTGTCATTCTGACACAATTCGACCACAATCGGCATATGTGTGATGAGGTATAACTGACTCAACAATTAATTTGTAAGGATTGTAAGGATGAAAACCTTTTGTCTGAGATCTTTGTGATTGTTTCATTTTTTTGTGTTTGCTTGTTGTTTTTTTAGTACAGTTCTATTAAATCTGATTCTGTCTATTTATGTCTTTACCAAGCTATGCCATAAGCTATGCCATAGGGCAGAACTGGACTGTTGCACTGCTGTAATGTTTTTGTACTTATTAAAATGTGCTGAATTGTACTGGTGGTGTATCTGAGTAAAATCTCAATAAAAACATTGTTAAAAAAAGTACACAATAACACAAACGTGCTCATGGACAAATGATGCAAAAGGAATTTGAGTAAACCTTTATAAGCTTTTTGTATCAATCCATTTATATTTTGAAAAGCTCAAATGATCCCACATTTCACAGTAATTTCAGAAACAGCATGATGTTTTTGATTTGATATGATTGAGGAGACTTTTTTGGAGTTGGTTGTGTTTGTCTGGTGATTACAATTACAGCACGTCAGATGTTTGCTTTGAAATTGAAAATGCCATCACGGGTAAAGTATTTAAGTCTTCTTGACCTACGAGTATTTTTCGGACTAAACGAGCATCCAAAAAGTACAGGATAGTTACTCCTGAACATACGATGAAGGAATCATTCATTTTGTACCAGCTGACAGAAAACCTTTTACCATTTCAATCAATGAGTCGACTTTATTTCTAAGGTTCAGCAATAGTGATAAAAAAATGGCAAAATATTACATTTAAGATAACAGAAGATTTGGTTCAGATACATTTTCAGTGTGTTGATTTTAGGAAAACATGCCAGCTCCTGATATTAACCTCTGCTATCTATTTCCTAAAGCCACTTGAATCAGGGGCAACTCCTTGGCATTCTAAAGCTGGTGGCGTCTCCTGCACTCAAACATGCCGTATCATGGCCACAGATTAATGTGCAACGTGGCCAAAATAAAGTGAGTGGTTGTGCTCTTGCCCCAAGTGAAGACGTTCAAGTACCTTGGGGTCTTGTTCACGAGTGAGGGGACAATAGACCGTGAGATTTGGCTGGAAAATCAGTGCAATCGGTGTTTCATTCACTCTACTGTACTGTTGTGACTAAAACGGAGCTGAGCCAAAAGACGAAGCTCTCGATCTACTGATCAGTCTTCAGTCCTAGTCTCACCTATGGTCATGAGGGTTGGGTCATGACCAAAACAACTAGATTGCAGGTGCAAGCAGCCAAGGTGGGCTTCCTCAGGAGGGTGGCTGGTGTCTTCATTAGAGATCAGTCATCCATGAGGAGCTCTGAGTAGAGCCACTGCTCCTTTGCATTGCAAGGAGCCAGCTGAGGTGGTTTGGGCATCTGGTAAGGATGCCTCCTGGGTGCCTCCCAAGGGAGGTGTTGCAGGCACATCCACCTGGAAGGAGATCCTGGGGAAGACCCAGGACTAGGTGGAGAGATTATATCTCCACACTGGCCTGGGAACGCCTCAGGATCCCCCAGTTAGAGATGGTCAATATGGCACAGGAAAGGGGAGTCTGGGGTCCCATGCTGGAGCTGCTGCCCCCGTGACCCGATCCCAGATAAGCGCTTGAAGATGAGTGAGTGATGACCAAAATATTGTAGCTGACTTTTAAGTGTAGTTCAAGTGATACTCTTCATCTTCATCTCCTTCATTAAAGCATTTGTTTGGCACAAGTTACCGAAAACCTGAAACCTCTGGATCCAGGACGGTTGCAAACCAAAGGCTTTGTTTTCTCACTCACCTTGTCAAATGCTGCAATCAGGATAACATTGATTCAGTAAAGTAACATGTCATGCATGAAGTCAAATTCAAACATTTCCTCACCAGCAAAGCACCTGAGACACTGGTTTACACAACTCTGCCCAAAACCCAGACTGGGGAAGCATTGAAAAGTGTCAGAGCAAGAGCATGCCCCAGTGAACAGGATTCTGACTGAAAAAAGTCAGATTCTGCCCCTGCTCTTCCCATATCTTGGAGTCCTGCTCATGAGTGCGGATAAGATCCATCCATCCATCCATCTTCTATACCTGCTTACTCCAATTAAGGGTCATAGGGCGTGAGGCAGGGTAAACTCTGGACAACCTGCCAGTCTATCTCAGAGTGTGGGGATAAGATGGAGTATAAAACTGTTAGATGGATAAGTGCTGCATCTGAGGTCCAGTGGATGTTGTGCTGGACCATCATGGTGAGGAAAGAGCTGAGCCAGTAGGTGATTCTCTTAATTTAGTGGTCATGAGCTTTGGGTAATGATTAAAAGAACATGATTGCAGATACAAGTGGCGAAAATGAAGTTCCTCCATAGAGTATCTGGGGTTACACTCAGGGACAAAATGAGAAGCTTGAAGGACTAAAGTTGACCTCCTGCTCCTTCATATCAAAGGTACCAGCTGGGGTTGTTTGGGCCCCCTTGGTCGTGTCCCTACAGAGGTCTTCTAGGCACTCCCAACTGGGACGAGGCCCTGGAGAAGAACCAGGACACACCAAGGCATTACATCTCTCAAATGACTTGGTAAAGCCTTGAGATCCCCCAGGAAAAGATAGAGCGCTTGACCAAGATACAAATGTGATAATTGGCATGTTTCTGCTGCTGCCACCATGACCTGGACTCAGAAAAGGAGCAGAAAATGAAGGAGCAAATGAATAAATGAATGCCCCCACTTCATCTGCTGCAGCTACATGTATAAGTCCTCAGGAGGTACCAGACCTTCAGGACAGATTTATTGTTCTGTTTTGTATCAGTTAAAGCTGAGAAAACAAAGCAGGTGAGTTTGCTGCAGTATACATGATGCTGTAAAGCAGGTGCATTATAGTCACTTGATGAAAATTTATAGAACAAAACAGAAAAGATGCTTTGAAGTGAAGAGAAAAATTATCATCCCCCCAGAAACGCCGCCAGTAAGGAGCGAGTCACATTCGATAAGAATGCTCATTATTTTCAAAGAGGTGGCAGCACCACTGAGGTTATTACTATTGTTGTCCTAAATCATGACAAATGGGCTCACACTTTGCCACCTGCACCGCTGACGTTTTTACAGTATGTTCATGTGCTGACAAATATAGACACACCTCAGCTGCCATCCACAACAGCACATAAAGCAAAGTTAGTAAGTCTTTTTTTTGGAATTATTATAATTATTATTATTATAATATTTTAAACTCCTGCTTACAGTCTGATCTCATTTTGTGGCAGTGACACCTTCAGGTGACCATACATACAGACCCATTTTCTAAAGGCATTTTGTCAACATATGACATTGAAGTTCACCTTTGATTCAGAAAGGTTTAACTTTTTTCCACTGACAAAGAAAGAGGAGAAAAAAAGCACCACAATAAAGTTCTGGTGACTGCACTTCATCCTCATACAGCAGTGAACTAACAAGAGGTCAATGTAGGCTAACAGAGAACATGAAGAAGAGCAACAGTAGTAGCCAGTAAACCAGTACTGATCAGTATGCCCAGTATTTATATTTGCAAACTGTTTTACTTTCACCTTGATACTCTGTATGCTTCTTACCCTGTGTGCTGCTACACAATGCTTCCCAAGGGATCAATAAAGTTCTATCTAATCTAATCTAATAAAGCAGTATTTCTACACTACTGTGTTAATACTGAATAGAATAGAATAGAATAGAATAGAATAGAATAGAATAGGGGCAGCACGGTGGGTTAGTGATTAGCACTGTTGCCTCACAGCAAGATTGGTCATGGGATTGAAGTCTGTGGGTCACAGTTTTCTCTTATCGTGCCCCTGTTCTGTGGAATGATCTCCCTGCATCAATAAAACAGTCAGATCTGCAGAGACTTTCAAGTTCAGACTTAAGACACACTTATTTTCCCTTTCGTATGACTAGCATACTGGTATAGTTTTATTTTACACTTTTTACTCTTATGTCATTTTATTAGTAAATGGAGCGTGCCGCGGCCTCAACTTTATCTAAATTCTGGGGTCTGTTAGTGAAGCTTAGGGCTAGTGGCCAGTAATCACTTTAGTATTTCTTCTGTTTTCTTGTTGTTTAATGCTGACAAATTATACTGTATTTGTTGTCTTTCTGATGCCTGATTCTGTTTTTTTTCTCTCTGTTTGAGGTGCCGCTCCATCAGAGATGGGTGTGGTGTCTGTTTCTGTAACCCTCCCTGTCCTGTGCACCAGCGACATTTTTCTGTATATCATTTTGTAATTGTGTCAGTATCATGGACCAAGCAGAGGGTCACCCCTGTGAGTCTGGTCTGCTTGAGGTTCTTCCTCAGAGGGAGTTTTTCTTTCTAATGTCTCCTGTGTCCTTGCTCTGGGGGTTGGTAAGGTTAAGACCTTACTGTGTGAAGCACCTTGAGGTAACTTTGTTGTGATTTGGAGCTATATAAATGAAAATAAAATGAAAATTTAAATGATTCCTACCTGTGGCCTTTCTGTGTGGAGTTTGCATGTTCCCCCTGTGTTTGTGTGAGTCAAAAAGATCAAGCCAAAATCCCCCCAAGTTAATAATTTAATGAAAAGTTTTGAAGTTTTGAAGAGGAAGAACAGTTTGATATTGATTCACACAAACAAGGTCAACGTAGCACTCAGTCACATTTTGGTCAGTGTCAACAAACAGACAGATTTGGATTTTTAACTTGATCAGATTGAATTTTGTGGGTCAAAATATGATGACCTCGTGCAAATTGCATGACTGTTATTCAAGACTGGGGCTGATTCTCCATCCTAGTTTAATGAAGCAACCCAGTGGGGGAGGTGATGGTCTAGTGGTTAAGGTGTTGGGCTTGAGACCAGAAGATCCTCAGTTCAAATCCCAGCCTGACTGGAAAATCACTAAGGGCCTTTGGGCAAGGTCTTTAATCCCTATTGCTCCCGGTATGTAGTGAGCGCCTTGTATGGCACACCCTGACATCGGGGTAGATGTGAGGCATTATTATAAAGCGCTTTGAGCATCTGATGCAGATGGAAAAGTGCTATATAAATGCAGTCCATTTACCATTTAGTTTCTATCATGACCAGCAGCCAGTGGTGGGAACAGATAACCAAAAAATTAACTTTGATAACAGATAATCAGACAACTGAAAAGTTATCTTTGATAAAGATAACCACCCAAAAATGTATCAGAAGTTACAGATAACCGATAAATTCCAGTATTGTCTCTGGTACATTTGCAACTAATAAACTGAATTTGAGTTTTAACACCACAATCACTTCTGGTAGCATCAAAAGTGACAACAGACCCAAACAATGAGTCAGCACTTCTGTCTTTGAACATCTTGCCCCCTGCTGGAAGCTCTTGTTTACTGCATGGATTCAAGCACAGAAGCAAGCTGAGAGCAGCCCCAAAGCCCAGCTCTCTACCCAATCACAATGCTCCGGTCAGGTGGAGGTCTTGGAAAATAAAGCGGTGCTGACTTATGGTTTTGATTTATAAATAACATTAATACCGATAGAATAACTCCATTAATGTCAATTCTGTCATTTGTGCAACATTAAAATATAACATATGTCTTTTAATGTTGAATAATGCACTAATTCTGAGGTTGTATAACAAACACAGACAGATCGCAAAGGATTCTGGGTAAAATGTGCCTCTGCTAAACACTGATTGGTTTGGTCTTTCATTATGTAAACCAACACCTTAATGTGTCATGTGTTGGTGTTTACAGATAAATGTGCGTTTGTAAAATATTCAGTTTTTTTATTTGTAAAACAGCATTTTTATGGAGCCCTGGAAGTGTCATTGCAAAATGTCTTGCATGTGGACAGAATGTGCTCTCATTTTATTATATTGTGCGCACGTTTTATGATGTGTGCATGTTTTATTATATTGTGCGCACGTTTTATTATATTGTAAAACGTGCACTCAATATTGTCTTGACACATAAATGTTGGCTTTACACTGTGCAAGTTTTGGCCCTTTTTCAGATGATTTTCATTTGTGCAAGAATTTTTTGGACGAGTTTTAGGTTAGTCGCCTGTCCTGTATCATGTAGTGTACATGGAGTACCAAGCTGCGTTTAACATCTCACAATGACCTCCTGATCGCCGATCGTATGGTCGAATGAAAATCAAACCTGTTTGATATTATTCTGGTCAGCCGTCGTGAGGGTATCCTGCTGCTGAAGACTACAAGCATCCAACCACTTGCACTGTGCCTGTGCAAACAGAGCTGTCTTGTAATGTTTTTTGTTGTTTTGTTTTGTTTTTAAACTTTGATGTCTCCCATCGAGCGTTTTTGTAAATTAAGTTTGAAAAAAAAGCTTACGTTTTGCTTCTGGAAACACAAGTCCGATGTGTGGTTTTTGAACATACAATGTGTGTGAGAACATAAATCGTGTGCTCTGAACTTTTACACCGTGTGCGGTTCTGTGGTACAGTTTGAACTGAAACCGAGTACAGTGAAAAAAATCATACAGTGTCTGCCCAGCTTCAGGACGAATAATGCCATGAACACTACTGGCCAGTAGATGGCAGTAGAGACTATGAAAACTTGCCAAAACAAAATTCCAGATAATCCGTGTTTGCTACATTTAAGATGCGTGGAATTTAACAAACGCAAATACAATAACATCTATAAACCCAGAGAATATATTCATGAGTGTTTTAGGCACTAGAGTTCAATGCTGTTGTCCGTGGAGCCTGAACAGAGTGTCTGAAATGCATTTGTCCTGTCGTGTACATACTGAGATTACCCTATCCTACCCATAATGCACTGCTGGGCATAGCATGTGCTCACTAAAACCTTCAAAATTAGTGCATTACTTTAAAACTAAAACATATATCTGATATTTTCACTTTATAAAACTTCAGACGTAACAGAAATTAGTTTGGTTAAAATTTGAACCATAAGTTAAAAATGTATGCCTCTGGATGATTTGGGTGATATTGCCAGCATATCAGTATGGTGTTAAAGGAAATTATTTTTTTTTGGGACCAGTTCTCCTTTGCCTGCAGAGGATAGAGTGGTTTCTTCTAGAAGCAGCTGTCTTCTGTTTGCAGAGGGTAGAACTATACATCTGTTATGAAACTTTTAACAGGTAGCTGCTCAACTGATTTAAAATTTAAAAAGGTTTGTTGCTGTTTCAGCTTTGTTTACTACGCTTATCAGACAAAAATTTACGGAAGATAATTAGTCGATAATGGTTTTTAAAGTTATATAAAAAGATAATCTGATAATGAAAACATTATCTTTGATAATTATCTATTATCAGGTTATCAGAACTGTGCCCACCACTGCCAGCAGCACCCATGTCCTTTGAAATGCAAGATTTGCTCTCAGTCATGATTGGCTCATACTGTTATGAAGAAATAAACCTCATATGTCAAACTTGAGATTTGCGTTTTAATGCAAAGTGCTTTATAAACAAAAGAAATTCTTATTAATAAACTAAAGCAGGTTACTTCCCCAGCCGAGGTTGGTACCCCATTTACAGCTCAGTGAGCACACGGGTGAAGTGTGCTGTCCAAAGACATAGTCAGGTAGCATGACAGGGAATCAACCCCAGGTCCACACACTGGAAGCCCACCTCCTGTACACTGAGGGACCTGCACTCGTAGCTCCTTTCAGCTTCTTCCTTTTCACTCAAGGTGACCACAGCAGATCCATTATGGATCTGCATGTTGATATGTTGATTTGACACAAGTTTTATGCCGATGCTCTCCTTAAGAAATTGCACATTACATGGAAATGGGGCTCCTGTGGGTTCACCACCTGCAGAGGGGGCCATGGGGGTCAGGTGCAGAGAAGATTGGGTGGCGGTCAAGGGCAGGTGGCCCGGTGGCCCGGTCCCTGCTCACAGCCCCTGGCTGTTCGGATGTGGAATGTCACCTTGCTGGGGGGGAAGGAGCCTGAGCTTGTGCGGCAGGTTGAGAGATACTGACTAGAGATAGTCGGGCTCACCTCCACTCACAGCTTGGGCTCTGGTACCCAACTCTGGAGAGGGGCTGGATGCTTCATTTTTCTGGCGTTGCCCACAGGGAGAGGCGGAGAGCTGGGGTCGCATTACTTATTGCTCCCCAGCTCAGTCGCCATGTGTTGGAGTTTACTACAGTGAATGAGAGGGTCGCGGTCCCTATGCCTTCGGGTTGGGGACAGGTCTCTCACCGGTGTCTCGGCCTACGGGCTCCGAGCGGCAGTGCAGAGTACCCGACCATCTTGGAGTCCTGGGAGGGTACTAGATAGCGCTCCGACTGGGGACTCCATTGTTCTCCTGGGGGATTTCAACGCCCACGTGGGCGGCGATAGTGAGACCGGAGGGGGGTGATCGGGAAGTATGGCATCCCCGATCTGAACCCAAGTTGTGTTCAGTTGTATGGACTCTGTGCTAGTCCAGTTTGTCCATCACGAACCCCATGTTCGAGCAAAAGGGGTCCATAGTGCACGTGGCACCAGGACACCCTGAGCCGGAGGTCGATGACGACTTTTATCGTATCATCTGACCTACGGCCATGTGTCTTGGACACTCGAGTGAAGAGAGGGGCAGCGCTGTCGACCGATTACCACCTGTTGGTGAGTTGGATCTGCTGGGAGTGGAGGAAGCCGGTCAGACCTGGCAGGCCCAAACGTATCGTGAGGGTCTGCTGGGAATGACTGGCGGAACCCTCTGTCAGCGAGGTCTTCAACTCCCACCTCCGGGAGAGCTTCTCCCAGATCCCGGGTGAGGTTGGAGACATGGAGTCCGAGTGGACCATGTTCTCCACCTCCATTGTTGATGCGGCCGCTCGTAGCTGTGGTCACAAGGTCTCTGGTGCCTGTTGCGGTGGCAATCCCCAAACCCGGTGGTGGACGCTGGAAGTAAAGGATGCCGGCAAGCTGAAGAAGGAGTCCTACTTATCTTTGTTGGTAGGTGGGACCCCGGAGGCAGCTGACAGGTACCGGCAGACCAAGCGTGCCGCAGCCCGTGCGGTCACAGAAGCAAAAACTCGGGTCTGGGAGGAGTTCGGGGAGGCCATAGAGGAGGACTATCGGTCGGCCTCGAAGAGATTCTGGCAAACTGTCTGGCGCCTCAGGAGGCGGAAGAAGCTCTCCACCAGCACTGTTTACGGTGCGGGTGGGGAGCTGTTGACCCTGACTGGGGATGTGTCGGGCGGTGGAAGGAATGCTTCAAGGATCTCCTCAATCCCATCATCACGTCTTCCGAAGAGGAAGCAGAGACTGGGGACTCAGAGGCGGATTCATCCATTACCCAGGCCGAAGTCACCGAGGTGGTTAGAAAGCTCCTCGGTGGCAAGGATGAAATCCGTCCTGAGTACCTTAAGTCTCTGGATGTTGTGGGACTGTCTTGGCTGACACGCCTCTGCGACCGCGTGGCGATTGGGGACAGTTCCACTGGATTGGCAGACCGGGTTGGTGGTCCCTCTGTTTAAGAAGGGGGACCGGGGGTGTGTTCCAACTATAGGGGGATCACACTCCTCAGCCTCCCCGGTAAGTTCTATTCCAGAGTACTGGAGAGGAGAATTCGACCGATGGTCGAACCTCAGATTCGGGAGGCAGTGTGGTTTTCGTCCTGGTCGTGGCACACTGGACCAGCTCTACACGCTCCATCGGGAGCTCGAGGGTTCATGGGAGTTCGCCCAACCAGTCCACATGTGTTTTGTGGATCTGGAGAAGGCATTCGACCGTGTCCCTCGGGGCACCCTGTGGGGGGTGCTCCGGAGTATGGGGTCCGGGATGCTTTGCTAAGGGCTATCCAGTCCCTGTACGACTGCAGCAGGAGCTTGGTTCACATTGCCGGTAGTAAGTCAAACCTTTTTCCAGTGCACGTTGGCCTCCGCCAGGGCTGCCCTTTGTCACCAGTTCTGTTCATTATTTTTACGGACAGAATTTCTAGGCGTAACCAGGGTGTAGATTGGGTCTAGTTTGGGAACCACAGAATCTTGTCTCTGCTGTTTGCGGATGATGTGGTTCTGTTGGCTTCGTCAAATCAGGACCTTCAGCATGCACTGGGGGGTTTGCAGCCGAGTGTGAAGCGTCTGGGATGAAAATCAGCACTTCAAAATCCGAGGCCATGGTTCTCGACCGGAAAAGGGTGCTTTGCCCTCTTCAGGTCGGTGGAGTGTCCTTGCCTCAAGTGGAGGAGTTTAAGTATCTCGGAGTCTTGTTCACGAGTGAGGGACAGATGGAGTGTGAGATCGATAGACTGATCGGTGCAGCATCTGCAGTGATGCGGTTGCTGTATCGGACAGTCGTGGTGAAGAGAGCTGAGCAGGGGGGCAAAGCTCTTGATTTACCGATCGATCTATGTTCCGATCCTCACCTATGGTCATGAGATTTGGCTCATGACCGAAAGAACGAGATCACGAGTACAAGCGGTCGAGATGAGTTTCCTCCGCAGGGTGGATGTGCGCTCCCTTAGAGATAGGGTGAGGAGCTCGGTCACTCGGGAGGAGCTCGGAGTCGAACCACTGCTCCTTCACATTGAAAGGTCAGATGAGGTGGCTCGGGCATCTTTTCCGGATGCCCCTGGACGCCTCGCTGGAGAGGTGTTCCGGGCATGTCCCATTGGGAGGAGGCCCCGGGGAAGACCCAGGACACGCTGGAGGGATTACATCTCTTGGCTGGCTTGGGAATGCCTTGGGGTTCCCCCGGAGATGCTTGGGGAGGTGTGTGTGGATCGGAGGTCTGGGCGGCTTTGCTTGAGCTGCTGCCCCCGCGACCCGACTCCGGATAAAGCGGAAGAAAATGGATGGATGGATGGATGGATGGATGGATGGAAATGGGGCACGGGTGGTCTTGAACTGAAATCCTTCTGTTTTGGAAAGGAAGTGCACTTGGCCGCAGTGATGTTAAAATCCACGGTTGATGCTGTTCTCCTGTTTTTAGGGGCATCCCAATCCAAAAGACAAACTCTGTCAGCAACTTTATCAAAGAAACAACAAAAACTCTCTGAACTAACAACAAAGAAAATGTTGAGCTGACATATTCTTGAGCAACAAAAGCAAATTTTCAGGTATGGAGTGATTATTATAAAAAAATTAAGCAATTCTTTACTAAATATTATCTCAGGGTACTTATAAGTTTCCCACCACTTCACCTGCTCTGTGTTCTTTTTGTCTGACTTTGATCAGAAAAATGAGGTGGGCTTCATAGATAATTGGCAAAGCTTCTGGGGAAAACCTGGTCTTGTTAGGAGAGATGGCATCCATCCCACTTTGGATGGAGCAGCTCTCATTTCTAGAAATCTGGCCAATTTTCTTAAATCTTCCAAACCGTGACTATCCAGGGTTGGGACCAGGAAGCAGAGTTGTAGTCTTACACACCTCTCTGCAGCTTCTCTCCCCCTGCCATCCCCTCATTACCCCATCCCCGTAGAGACGGTGCCTGCTCCCAGACCACCAATAACCAGCAAAATCTATTTAAGCATAAAAATTCAAAAAGAAAAATAATATAGCACCTTCAACTGCACCACAGACTAAAACAGTTAAATGTGGTCTATTAAACATTAGGTCTCTCTCTTCTAAGTCCCTGTTGGTAAATGATATAATAATTGATCAACATATTGATTTATTCTGCCTAACAGAAACCTGGTTACAGCAGGATGAATATGTTAGTTTAAATGAGTCAACACCCCCGAGTCACACTAACTGTCAGAATGCTCGTAGCACGGGCCGGGGCGGAGGATTCAGCACATCTTCCATTATTAATTAATCAAAAACCCAGACAGAGCTTTAATTCATTTGAAAGCTTGTCTCTTAGTCTTGTCCATCCAAATTGGAAGTCCCAAAAACCAGTTTTATTTGTTATTATCTATCGTCCACCTGGTCGTTACTGTGAGTTTCTCTGTGAATTTTCAGACCTTTTGTCTGACTTAGTGCTTAGCTCAGATAAGATAATTATAGTGGGCGATTTTAACATCCACACAGATGCTGAGAATGACAGCCTCAACACTGCATTTAATCTATTATAGACTCTATTGGCTTTGCTCAAAAAGTAAATGAGTCCACCCACCACTTTAATCATATCTTAGATCTTGTTCTGACTTATGGTATGGAAATAGGACTTAACAGTATTCCCTGAAAACTCCCTTCTGTCTGATCATTTCTTAATAACATTTACATTTACTCTGATGGACTACCCAGCAGTGGGGAATAAGTTTCATTACACTAGAAGTCTTTCAGAAAGCGCTGTAACTAGGTTTAAGGATATGATTCCTTCTTTATGTTCTCTAATGCCATATACCAACACAGTGCAGAGTAGCTACCTAAACTCTGTAAGGGAGATAGAGTATCAATCAATCAATCAATTTTTTTATATAGCGCCAAATCACAACAAAGTTGCCCCAAGGCGCTTTATATTGTAAGGCAAGGCCATACAATAATTATGTAAAACCCCAACGGTCAAAACGACCCCCTGTGAGCAAGCACTTGGCTACAGTGGGAAGGAAAACTCCCTTTTAACAGGAAGAAACCTCCAGCAGAACCAGTCCCAGCGAGGGACAGTCCTCTGCTGGGACTGGTTGGGGCTGAGGGAGAACCAGGAAAAAGACATGCTGTGGAGGGAGCAGAGATCGATCACTAATGATTAAATGCAGAGTGGTGCATACAGAGCAAAAAGAGAAAGAAACAGTGCATCATGGGAACCCCCCAGCAGTCTACGTCTATAGCAGCATAATGAAGGGATGGTTCAGGGTCACCTGATCCAGCCCTAACTATAAGCTTTAGCAAAAAAAGTTTTAAGCCTAATCTTAAAAGTAGAGAGGATGTCTGACTCCCTGATCTGAATTGGGAGCTGGTTCCACAGGAAGGAGCCTGAAAGCTGAAGGCTCTGCATCCCATTCTACTCTTACAAACCCTAGGAACTACAAGTAAGCCTGCAGTCTGAGAGCGAAGCGCTCTTTTGGGGTGATATGGTACTACGAGGTCCCTAAGATAAGATGGGACCTGATTATTCAAAACCTTATAAGAAAGAAGAAGAATTTTAAATTCTATTCTAGAATTAACAGGAAGCCAAGAGAGGCCAATATGGGTGAGATATGCTCTCTCCTTCTAGTCCCCGTCAGTACTCTAGCTGCAGCATTTTGAATTAACTGAAGGCTTTTTAGGGAACTTTTAGGACAACCTGATAATAATGAATTACAATGAGTATCTCGTCAATAGTTTTACATCCTCATTGAAGACAACTTTGGATGCTGTAGCTCCTCTGAAAAAGAGAGCTTTAAATCAGAAGTGTCTGACTCCGTGGTATAACTCACAAACTCGTAGCTTAAAGCAGATAACCCGTAAGTTGGAGAGGAAATGGCGTCTCACTAATTTAGAAGATCTTCACTTAGCCTGGAAAAGAGTCTGTTGCTCTATAAAAAAGCCCTCCGTAAAGCTAGGACATCTTTCTACTCATCACTAATTGAAGAAAATAAGAACAACCCCAGGTTTCTTTTCAGCACTGTAGCCAGGCTGACAAAGAGTCAGAGCTCTATTGAGCTGAGTATTCCATTAACTTTAACTAGTAATGACTTCATGACTTTCTTTGCTAACAAAATTTTAACTATTAGAGAAAAATTACTCATAACCATCCCAAAGACGTATCGTTATCTTTGGCTGCTTTCAGTGATGCCGGTATTTGGTTAGACTCTTTCTCTCCGATTGTTCTGTCTGAGTTATTTTCATTAGTTACTTCATCCAAACCATCAACATGTTTATTAGACCCCATTCCTACCAGTGCTCAAGGAAGCCCTACCATTATTTAATGCTTCGATCTTAAATATGATCAATCTATCTTTGTTAGTTGGCTATGTACCACAGGCTTTTAAGGTGGCAGTAATTAAACCATTACTTAAAAAGCCACTTGACCCAGCTATCTTAGCTAATTACAGGCCAATCTCCAACCTTCCTTTTCTCTCAAAAATTCTTGAAAGGGTAGTTGTAAAACAGCTAACTGATCATCTGCAGAGGAATGGTCTATTTGAAGAGTTTCAGTCAGGTTTTAGAATTCATCATAGTACAGAAACAGCATTAGTGAAGGTTACAAATGATCTTCTTATGGCCTCGGACAGTGGACTCATCTCTGTGCTTGTTCTGTTGGACCTCAGTGCTGCTTTTGATACTGTTGACCATAAAATTTTATTACAGAGATTACAGCATGCCATAGGTATTAAAGGCACTGCGCTGCAGTGGTTTGAATCATATTTGTCTAATAGATTACATTTGTTCATGTAAATGGGGAATCTTCTTCACAGACTAAAGTTAATTATGGAGTTCCACAAGGTTCTGTGCTAGGACCAATTTTATTCACTTTATACATGCTTCCCTTAGGCAGTATTATTAGACGTATTGCTTAAATTTTCATTGTTACGCAGATGATACCCAGCTTTATCTATCCATGAAGCCAGAGGACACACACAATTAGCTAAACTGCAGGATTGTCTTACAGACATAAAGACATGGATGACCTCTAATTTCCTGCTTTTAAACTCAGATAAAACTGAAGTTATTGTACTTGGCCCCACAAATCTTAGAACATGGTGTCTAACCAGATCCTTACTCTGGATGGCATTACCCTGACCTCTAGTAATACTGTGAGAAATCTTGGAGTCATTTTTGATCAGGATATGTCATTCAAAGCGCATATTAAACAAATATGTAGGACTGCTTTTTGCATTTACGCAATATCTCTAAAATCAGAAAGGTGGAACAACAAAAAAACAAAACGTGATAATCGCAATGCATCAGATCTGTTTGCTCACTACATGTGTTATACAACTGTGATTGTTCATCATATATTTGCTATACATTATTAATATATCCGTAATTCATACTGGGACATTTGTCATTTTTGGCCATTTTTGTTGCGGACGACAACGAACGCCTGCAATTTGTATACTCAATTCATGCACAATTAATCCTTTCCCCATTGGGACCGGGCCGTTTTTCCAAGTGCAACACATTGGCCACATAATGATACACTTCTGATGGCCAAATCCAGGAAATGATTGAAAGCCTGGATCTTAGTCTTGATCCTGGACAATGACAAACTCAGACATCCTGATTCCCGACTCAGTTTTGGAACAAAGAGTTTTGAGTTAGTTTGAAGCTGATGCAGATTAAACATGGTGGAAGAGTTGTGTGTTGGTCAATGATAAAGTGGTTGAAAATACAGAACTGATCAAAAGTCAAGGCCACAAACAATCATGTTGTGTTTCATGTAATCACAAAGAGCTGATTTGCATGAGTTGGTGTCAAACATGTAAAGTCTCAGTGTCCCTACGAGTGCCATTTTGTTTCTGTATTCTCTTGTCCTGCCTTCAGTGATCATGACTAAAGAGAAGTGCTGACTCAACAAGGCTCAGTTGATTTTGATTGATTTTGTTCTCTAGCTGTATTTTCAGTGATTTCAAGGCAATTCTCAGCAATTCTATTGTAGCAAGAAACGACAATATTGGCAGGTTTTGTTTGCACTGTAATTTTGTTATCACAGAATCACCCTTCTGTCAGAACTAACACCAAACCCTGAAAGTTGCTTCACTGCGTATATTGCAATGCCCTATACCATTTTGTTTTCGTACCCCGCTTGGCACCATGCTTCATAAAGAATAAGCCAAACAAAAACAGCTAGAAAATAGTTCAGTTTCCTTTCAATTTCCTTTTTCAATTTTATTTATAGCGCCAAATCACAACAAAGTTGCCCCAAGGCGCTTCACATTGCAAGGCAAAAGCCATACAATAATTACAGAAAAACCCCAACGGTCAAAACGACCCCCTGTGAGCAAGCACTTGGACAGTGGGAAGGACAGTTTGAATGATGTACTGGTGTGTGTCTGTTAAAAGCATAATATCAGTTTAATAAGCTGATCGTTTATGGAAAGTGCAGTATAGCGGAACAGATGTGCAGTACGTTTCAGCAGTATTCCAGTGCTCTGCTGTCAAGACCGTGAAGTCTCTCTGCTTCTTCCCGTGATATTGGTGTGAACTGCAGGCAGCACTGGGCTCCTGGGCTCAGTCCACCTAAAGGTATATGCTGGCTACAGCACACACACACCTCCCCTCGGCACACAGCGCCCACAGCGGGCTGATTTACATTCACCCCCAGTACGCGGGGAACACTCAAGCATAGGTTAGCCGCGAGAATGTGAAACCCAGAAAAACGTTCACTCTTACAGAAGATTTATCACTGGGCTCCTTTCAGCCACTGCCAGCAGTAGATTACATGTCAAAAGTGGCACGGCGAGCAGATATTTCAGCCAATAAGCACAGGGAGTGCCGGACTCGCCTCCACAGGAATATTGCACAGTCTTGCTAAAAGAAGGTCTCAGACTGACCCCTGATCTTATTGTTCTTACAGCATGAGTGATGGCTGACCGTAAACCTGCCCGACATCACTGAGGTGAAATGCAGCAACAGAGGAGGCACGAGTGATTACAGACATAAGGAATAAAGGACTCAGAATGGAAATTTGTGAGCGCTTAAGCGCAGAGATGCTTCCTGATCCACCGGAGAACTGTGGAGAGGTAACAAGCCAACTGTAAGTACGCAAGTGTGTGTACCATATATATCGTCTCACACTGGTGACGCGCTACACTGCATCCACACACTACACAACCAAACAACCAATCACCTTACATCCTGACTGGCGTCCACCCAGGCAGACAGCCGGTCCATCACCACATCTCTAACATAATCATTTATTTGACTGTGACTCTTGAACACACACAAAACAGTAGAAGATGTACAAAACCCCTCGTTTAAACTGACCATGAGGTCTTTGAACAATGCTTGTTTTATATTCTTCATTGTAGCTTTGTCTTCCATTTGGGGACCAGACATATGTGGGTCAGTAGCATCATGATATCACCAGCTCAGTGTTGGAGATAATATTTGTCTTCAGCTTTTCTCTTATGATAGAGTGTATTTCTCTCTCTGCTTAGACCTACAGGTTAGATCCAGTGTCAACTACAAAAGTTCCAAAATGGAATTTGTTAACCCTGATGGGCCTAAAACAGGGGTGGGTATCGAGGGCTGAGACACTGCAGGTTTTCCATGCAACCATTCACCTCAGCAGGTGGGTTGCTGATGAGCTTCTCCTCTGAACATAAACACCTAGTTGTCAATGAAATCACCTGCTGAGACACCTGATCATTAATGAAATCACCTGCTGAGGTGACTGGTTGCACGGAAAACCTGCAGTGTCTCGGCCCTTTATGGCACATGATTGCCCACCCCTGGCCTAAAAACATAACAAAACATTCACGTGGATGCGCCTGTGAGTCCGTGGACTGTTGGCTGAGAATCTCAAGGTCCACTGTGTGCATCACACTGGCTGAATTTCGAAATGCTTTTCACTGTACGTGCACTGTCTCCATTTTATAAATTACACTGTTTTAAACTGGTGAATAACTCAAGTGTGCACGTTAGAGGGTAGAACAAATACCAAAATACTACGCTAACAGAATCTATTACTCCAGTTGGCCGAGGGAGTTCTGGGGGAAAATTTCTTTTTGGAATATTGACATTTGGAATTCTTCTGGGAAACTTTTTATTTTAAACATTGACCATTGATACTAGGCCTCTTCAGAGGATTCTTGAGCACCGCTGGAAATACTTGGGAGACGATGATATCACTTGCAGTGTGATGCATTTTGTACAGCACACTGGTACCTCAGTCTTGAGAACCCCAGAATCTGGCAAAGACTGCCAAACTACCTTTTTTATTTCTGAATACTTAAGATGCAAAAATGTTCTCCAAATAGTCAGTACCCTCAGGGGGATCTGCAGCCATGTCCACCTGAAAGTTCTTGACGCTGCACTGTTAAACCCAGGAACCCAAAATCTACTGTAGTGGTGCACCAGGAAAAATGACACTCCTTTAAAATAAATCTCTAATTGATTTGGACTGCAAGCTCTGATGGTTGTGTTTTCATTATGCAGCATTTAAGTGATCAGCTGACCCAGTCATTAATTAAACTAAGTCATATACATCTAGTCAGTACTACCTATAATACTACTTGCTGGAGGAGTCAAAAGAATTGAGTTTCAAGTGATGATGCCAAAAAGCAAAGCCAAATGAAGAAAACTGGAAAGCACAGATGCAGATGAAGTGAACTGGTTTCGGGGAACATAGCATGAAGCATGAAGTTAGCAGAGAGGCTAGCGACCGCCCCGAGGCAAGCGGCAGTGCTGACGCTCTGGGGAAAAATACCAATGAACTCACCGGGACTAAAGAAGAAGGAGAGACTGGATGGGATCCTGGCTGCTGTGGAGGAAACTAAGAAAGACCTGACAGAGTGAAATGAATGGACGGCTCAAACAGAGATACAAGTGTCTGTGGAGGATGAGTGCGCTGAGTTACGGGGACAGTTTGCACACTGACAGAAAGAATAAAGTAATGGAGGAGAAAATGACCGACTTGGAGACCAGGTCGCGACTGAACAACCTGAGGCTGGTGGGCCTCCCTGAAGGTGCTGAAGGCCCTGACCCCTGCTTGTTTTTGGAAGCTTGGATACCAGAGGTGCTGGACACGGCATCCCTGTGGAGTCCACTAATGATGGAGAGAGTGCACAAAGTCAGGCTACAGTACAAGCTGTGATTTATTAGGCAGCAATATCTAAAAAGACATCCTTTACACAAACCAGCATGTGAGATTGTACAACGACCTCGCAACCAAAGTTCACAAACAACGTAGGCAGTACAACTCAGCGCGGCTGCAGCGTCGGAGCCTGAGACTCAGACACGACTTCAACCCTCCAGCTAAACTGACAGTAACGTAGAGAGAAAAAACACACGCGTTCAACAGTCCGAGTGAGGTGCAAGTCTTCATGAACAAGATAACGGAGGAAGCTGGATGAATAAATACTGGTGCTGACGTGTGCGTGGACATGCTCACATAACACTTCAGTGAGTTTTGTTTGTGTACTTGGATGAAGGATGCGGGTGACACTACGATCACGGGCACCTTAGTTTGTACTTTTATGTTAAATTCAGCTCAGGAAACACGTCTTTATACATCCAGGATCTAATGTATGATTGAAGTAGTGCCCTCTATTTTTACTTATTTACTTTTTCTCAAGTGATTCTCCTTTTACTAGTTATAGTTAGTTAGTTTCGGCACCTAAATGCTACGCGGTTACTAGGTGTGCACAGCAGTAGATATTATTCAACAGTGTTTATGTGGATAAGTAACATGGAGCAGGAGAAGCAAATGAGTTCTTATTTCTTTTATCCTTATTTCATACCATGGGCAGCACGGTGGCTTAGTGGTTAGCACTGTTGCCTCACAGCAAGAAGGCCGTGGGATCGATTCCCACCTGTGGCCTTTCTGTGTGGAGTTTACATTTTCTCCCTGTGTTTGTGTGGGTTTCCTCCAGGGGCTCAGTTTCATCCCACATTTAGACATGCAGGTTTGGTGGACTGGAAACTTTATAACTGTCCAGGTGTCCCTTCTGAAAAAGAGGTCTCAATCTCAGTGGGACTAACCTGGTTAAATAAAGGTTAAATTAAAATTAAATGACTTTAAGTTTTGGTGGACTGAGCCGGAGATCTGCCCACCTCATAGCGTAAGGGGGGGGGGGGTGGGGGTGTTCTAATTCAATTGGGTAAATGGTGTTTGTTCAATATGGTTCACTACATTCAATATATGCTCTAATGTTTAAATGTGCTAATGCTGTCAGACATTTTATTTATGTTAAAGGACCTTCACACAGTCTTAAATGCCACAGAAGATAGAACTTAAAAGTACCTCCTGGAATTTCACAGGATGAAATAAAACAGAAAATCAAACAAGTAATTCTTGCAGTGTAATTCCTGCATTTTCTGTTAGAGGACAACATGAGAATTGGTAGGAGATGGCAAGGAAGCATTTACACAGCGTCATTTACTTCACAATCCAGGTGAGTGAGGATTCTTATTGACAAATCAGCGTCCTATCAGGTCTCTAATGTAATTAAGGATAAGTTTGGTAGATACTTGATTGTTCAGGGTTCACTGCTGTCTTCTTCTTCTTCTTTTTCTTTCAGCTGTTCCCGTTAGGGGTCGCCACAGCAGATCAATCGTTTCCATCTCACCCTGTACTCGGTATCTTCCTCTGTCACACCAACCCCTGCATGTCCTCCTTCAGCACATCCATAAACCTCCTCTTGGCCTCCCTCTTCTCCTCGCTGCCTGGTGGCTCCATCCCATCATCCTTCTCCCTATATACCCTGGGTCCTCCTCTGCACATGTCCAAACCATCTCAGCTCGCTCTCTCTGACTTTGTCTCCAAACCGTCCAACATGAACTGTCTCTCTGATATGTTCATTCCTAATCTTGTCCATTCTCGTCACTCCAAAGAGAATCTCAACATCTTCAGCCCTGCCACCTCCAATTCTGATACTTGATTGAGGTACTTGATTGATACTTGATTGTTCAGGTTCCTGCTGTCAACAATCTTAAATCTAGTAAATGTATATGGGCTTAATGTAGATGAGCAAGAATTCTATAGAAATTTATTTCTCACGCTTGCATCCCTCCCAGGAGAATATATAACTCCAGGGGGCTGGAACTGTACGTTAAACCCACTGAGGGACAGGTCTACGGGAACTGACCACACTCATTGCAAAAGTAAACAGACTATTCACCACTTTATTAAAGCGTTAGATCTATAGATATCTGGAAATACTTGAAACTTAATGATGTTGCTTA